>NC_050096.1:141968248-142271278 GCF_902167145.1 Zea mays
TCTATCATCCTAAGGCTTCACGTCCTAGGTCTATCCTGATCGTCCTACGATCTATCCAACATTTGTTTCTATCAAGTTTTACTTTGGAAAAGGATGGTATTTACAGTTTATTGATTCCTTTATGGTGGTACAAGCTCTGATACCAACTGTGGCGGAACTGCCCGAATTATTCCAACTTAAGTGCCTAAGTCCCGCCTTAGAGGCTAGACCACACTTAAATGGAAATAACCCGTCAATCCCTCGGATCTAGTCCGATGAGGCCACTGACAGGATCAAGTACCACAATCTCACTCGATGGTGAGTCACAGAGCAAATACAATAAAGCATAAAACCATACATTAAAGAGTGTTAGACTTATTACATCATCATCGGAGTTTTAGCAAAAGTAGTCATCATTGTTCAAAGTGCAGCGGAATAAAACTAACGATAATTAAACAGAGAGATGGGGAAGCCTGTCCCATCACTCATCATGCTCCTCCTCAGCCGAGGCGGGGTCCCACTCGACAATCCAACCCGGTGGCAAGATGGACGACCAAGTCACTCCAGCAACCATGTCCTCCAAAGAACCTGTAAAATTATGCCACAAGCAAGGCTGAGTATACTAATACTCAGCTAGACTTACCCGGTGTGAGGAGTCTACTCCTCTACCTCTAGACATGCAGTTGTTTGGCTGTGGGGTTTGGTTGCCAAAAGCACTAGCTGAGCCTAAAAATCAAGTTTAGCTTTGTCAAGTTTAAGTGTGAGTCTCTTAAGACTATATGTGTACTATCTACTCATTCATGGTATCAAACACATTTAGCAATCAACATCTTTTGCCACATCATCACATTTCAACTTGTTACTCAATGCAGTACAATGGATCAAGCAGTCTCATTAGCTGCGAGAAGCAGACAATTCGAATCGAGTTTTTATCCTTGGATGGTAAACCTAAACACACGACGTGGCGAGGCACCCCGTCCCCACACACGTCAACCGTCCCCATCGATTCCCCGTCAGCAGATCGGGGCTCACCGCCTTGGCGTACAATGCCTCACTGACCCCGACTGCTGTCGTGCAGTGACCGCACTTGTACCCACCATGACCGGAATGGGAGACCACGTCTCAGGTCGCGTGAGGGGATATGTCCACTGCCAGGTTCACTCAGGTACTAGGCTTACCGATTTACCATATTTCTCGGCATATGTTTAGTACGTTCAATCGCTTGACACAGGTATCCGCACGTTAATCCTTATTCCAATTTCATCTCGTAGACCACGCATCCCCATGGATCCGTGTCCACAAACCATCATCATTCTGATATAAAAATGGATACATTCAATTCCTGACCTCGCGCGAGTGCTAGAAAAATCACTCGACTTCAACCGAGATCCCTAATTAGGAAAGCAGCTACTCAACCTAGCATACTAGTATCCATCTCAAAGGTATCCTGAGTTCATGCAACTAGGGTTTCAGGCAACTCCTACACTTAAGTGCACAGTACAAGCCTACAAACATTAAGTGCAGTAAAATAGCATATGTATAACGGTTATGCATAAAACCGGGGCTTGCCTTCCAAAGCTGGGGCAGGCAGATCCTCTGGTGTAGGCTCTGGTGCTGGATCCGGGGCTACCTCCTGAGCAGCTCCTTGCTCCGGCACGAGAACGTACTCTCCGTCAGCGAGGTTGCAATCTATCGAATGCAATGAATAAGAATATGCATACCATGATTATGCAGGATTTGGTAAACATTATGCTAAGTAAAAGAAAACTAAGTTAGTTTAGTAACTTAGGGTTTCTTGGTCTTACTTGGCTCTTGGTGGTGTATGCTTATCAACTTAGGTTTGGAGTTTTGTTAGGGATAAGCATAGTGGATTTGTATTTCCCTTATATATTTCAGTGGGCAATTTAAAAAGGGTTTTGCTGGTTGGGTTAGGGTGACACTAATTTCCACTATTAATTTCCCCTTTTTCATTTTCTATTTATGAATTCTAGTGTGGGTTTGAACTACAACAGTGGTTTAACTTTTTCCAAAAATTCTGTAAAAATTACAGTGGGTTACCATTGGCCACTATAGTCTGTTCTATGAATTTGAGGTCCAGAATAAAAAGAGTATGCCTTGGACAAAAATAACAAAAGTTGGGCAAAGGGGGTCACTTTGCACTACAACTCTTAACTAGGGGTAGGTTCTGTCCTAAGGGTCATTTTTGTTGGTATCTAACAGTAATTACATGCTTCTGTGCCAAAAATCACAGAAGGTTAATTGGTGGTTATTTAGTTGTGATTTTCTAAAGTTTAATGTCAAAAAGGCACTTTCTACTATCTTGTTATTTGAAAAATATCAAACAGCAGATTTCATATTTTTCCTATGTTCTTAATAACAACACATTAATTATCCCAAGGTTTGGGGTGTTTTTACCTTGGGGTTATTTTTCTAGGGTTTTTCTAAGTTTTCCTTGTTTTCTTAAAATAAAAGGTATCCCAATTATTTTATACTAAACCAGAGTATAATAAATTTTTCTAGTAAACTATACTGAATAAGTAGACTAACAAAAATGTGGGTGCTCCCTGGTTCTTTATTTAAATTACCTTTTCTATTTTCTTTAACTTTAAGCACAAGGTGAAATAAATGGCAAACTCTACCTTAATTGGGTGTACAGAGGGGTTTATTATTTTTAAACAGATTAGGAAGTGATTAGGTACTTCTCCAAATTTTCTTAACCTCAGTCAAATAGTGTAACTATTTTTCCTTATTTCTTTTAGCTTTTGGCTAGTTAATCATCTAATTCAAAACTCTAAAATTTTATGTAACCCTGGGGGTTTTATATTTTTCCTAAGTGGTTTACATTATTTAAGATCTGGCAAAATTGGTTTGACTTGATTTGGTTGAATAAAACTGAAGTTATGAATTTTACAAGCTCTGTTTGTATTTAAATTAGAAATATTAAAAAGGTTTCCTGGAAAACCAGTTTACACCGAGGACCCTAGGTTTAATCCAATTCAACCCACTCAAATCTACCCCTGCGCCACTATTCCCCTGGGTCACTGACAGTTCAAAAATCCCCCCGACCTTTCCTTCTTCCTCCCCGAGGTCCTTCCCCTAATGCAAACAGTACCCGCAGGAAAGAAAAGGGCGGTGCGGCTTACCGGTGGCGAGAGAGGTCCGGCGAGGGGCAGGGTTGGCTCAGGGAGGTCCTGGCGGTCACAACGGTGTATGGCTCGACGGCGGAGGTGGCCGGAATCGTCCGGTCCACGTGCGCAGGCGGGTGATCTCGTCGGCGGCGGGTGTTCCGGCTAAACCACGGCGATCTAGTTCAATCAAATGGCACGATGAGCTCCACGGGGTGACGTAGAGGCTATGTGCACAAGGAATCAAAGAATGGGGCAGAAATTTACCCGGTCTACGTTCACCGGCGGTCGGGCGAAGTCCGGCGACCGTGGACTGGCTTCTCCGGCGAAGCAAAGTCCGATTCCTTGCTCAGGGAGCTTCACCGAGGCATGCACGGTCTCTTCCAAGGGTCGAGCATGGCTGGGAAGGGTTCTGTTGGCCGGTCTACGGTGGCAGGGGCTCGGGTGGCCGCGGGCATGCCGTGCGCGGGGCAAACACCGGTGGTTTCGGGCTCCGGTAAGGTCGAGCGTGCGCAGAGGAGTACGGTCGACGCCTAAGGGTGATTTATAGGCGTGGGCGCGAGCAGGAGATGCGGGCACGGCTTGGCGTGGCGCGGGACGCGCGGGGTCGGGCGAGGGCGTGCTCTGGCGCGCCCAGAACGCGTCGAACACGTGGAAGTGTTCTTCTGCCCATGTTCAAAAGCTTGCTGAGATCGCAAACATGCGAATCTTGGCAAAAATTCGGCGCAGACCTCTTCCTGGCACCTATGGCTATCTCTTGTATGTGAGTTCCAAGGGAAGATAAGCCCTAGGTCAGAAGATATGTGGACGCCAAATCTGGCTTGTCTCCTTGCCCACTTCGCGACAAAAGTGATGCCAAGACATGTCAAATGTCTAGGGCTCATTCTCAACTTTTTCCAGGGGTTCCTTAGGTGGTATGCCACACTTTTGGTATACAACTTAGGTGGTTTTGGTGCCATCTACAAGGTGAACACGGTGGATCTTTAGATTAGGTGTAGAATTTGACTTAGAGAGAATTAGAGAGCTCTAGCTCTCTCTCTATTTAAGGAATGGATTTGGGGTTTCTTAAGGGGTCTTTTTGCAATGTTTCCTCTCTATATTTGTAGATTAATATGTTACTTAACTTTGGCCAAAGGTTAGGTCATGATTTGCACATTTGCTTAATCTCCACCCTTCAACCAAGGTTTTAGGAGATAGGGGTTCAAGAGGGCCTAGGGTTTACTCCCCTCTTGCCCAAGGTGATAATTGCACAAAAGCTTGGGTAATGCTTTTGGTCATTCACATTCTTGGGTAAAACATGGTCTCCAAAGTTTTTATGCTCTTCTCCTCAAGTTTCTTCCACATGTGATCACAGTCATTAGTGCATAGATGTGCCATGGCCATAGTAACTCCTGGGGTGTTACATATTTCCCTTTCAATCTCCCCCTTTTTGGTGATTGATGCCAACACAAACCAAAGCAAATACAAAGTGTAGAAATGTAACTAGTTTGCATTTTGACATATGTGCATAAGTTATTTTGAAATGAAAGCATTTCTAAGCAGATAAGTTTGATACGATAATTTTAACATTTTGGACCACATTTGCACCACTTGTTTTGTTTTTGCAAGTTCTTTTGGAAATTCTTTTTCAAAGTCTTTTTTGCAAATAGTCAAAGGTATATAAATAAGATTTTGAGAAGCATTTTCAAGATTTGAAATTTTCTCCCCCTGTTTCAAATGCTTTTCCTTTGACTAAACAAAACTCCCCCTTAATGAAATTCTCCTCTTAGTGTTCAAGAGGGTTTTTCAAATTGAAAGAAGATCAAATATTTTAGATACTAATTTTGGAAAAACTCCTCCTTAGAATATAGATATTAATTGAGATAGAATTTCTTAGAGGAATAATAATTTCAAAGATACCAATTGAAGAACATTTAAAAACTTAAACTTGTTTCGAAAATTTTTGAAATTGGCATGGTGGTGCGGTCCTTTTGCTTTGGGCTAATACGCTCTCCACCTTTGGCATTAATCGCCAAAAACGGAGTCTTTAGAGCCCTTATTGAATTCTCTCCCCCTTTGGCAAACAATATATGAGTGAAGGATTATACCAAAGTGAAGAGTGATGCGGAGTGACGGCGAAGGGTAAATAATACGATGGAGTGGAGTGGAAGCTTTGTCTTCGCCGAGGACTCCATTTCCCTTTCAATCTATGACTTATCATAAGAGTTGACTTGAAAAACACATTAGTCATAGCACATGAAAGAGATATGATCAAAGGTACATAAATGAGCTATGTGTGCAAAGTATCAATCAAAATTTCGAGAATCAAGAATGTTTAGCTCATTCCTAAGTTTGGTAAAGGCTTTTTCATCTAGTGGTTTGGTAAAGATATCGGCTAATTGTTCTTTGGTGCTAACATAAGCAATCTCGATATCCCTCCTTTATTGGTGATCCCTCAAAAAGTGATACCAAATGGCTATGTGCTTAGTGCGGCTGTGCTCAACGGGATTATCCGCCATGCGGATTGCACTCTCATTATCACATAGGAGAGGGACTTTGGTTAATTTGTAACCATAGTCCCTAAGGGTTTGCCTCATCCAAAGCAGTTGCGCGCAACAATGGCCTACAGCAATGTACTCGACTTCGACGGTAGAAAGTGCTACTGAATTTTGTTTCTTTGAAGCCCAAGACACCAGGGATCTTCCCAAGAACTGACAAGTCCCTGATGTGCTCTTTCTATCAATTTTACACCCTGCCCAATCAGCATCTGAATAACCTATTAAATCAAAGGTGGATCCCTTAGGGTACCAAAGACCAAACTTAGGTGTATGAACTAAATATCTCATTATTCTTTTCACGGCCCTAAGGTGAACTTCCTTACAATCGGCTTGGAATCTTGCACACATGCATACGAAAAGCATAATATCCGGTCGAGATGCACATAAATAAAGTAAAGATCCTATCATTGACCGGTATACCTTTTGATCTACGGATTTACCTCCCGTATCGAGGTCGAGATGCCCATTGGTTCCCATGGGTATCTTGATGGGCTTGGCATCCTTCATTCCAAACTTGGTGAGTATGTCTTAAATGTACTTAGTTTGGCTGATGAAGGTGCCCTCTTGGAGTTGCTTCACTTTTAATCTATCTTCAAAGCCGGGAGGTTGCTCAACATAGACCTCTTCCTTGATTGGTCCATTGAGGAAGGCACTTTTCACGTCCATTTGATAGAGCTTGAAGCCATGGTAAGTAGCATAGGCAAGTAATATGTGAATTGACTCAAGCCTAGCTACGGGTGCATAGGTTTCACCAAAATCCAAACCTTCGACTTGTGAATATCCCTTGGTCACAAGTCAGGCTTTGTTCCTTGTCACCACACCATGCTCATCTTGCTTGTTATGGAAGACCCACTTGGTTCCTACAACATTTTGATTAGCACGTGGAACAAGATGTCATACCTCATTCCTCGTGAAGTTGTTGAGTTCCTCTTGCATTGCCAACACCCAATCCAAATCCTTTAATGCGTCTTCCACCCTGTATGGCTCAATAGAAGACACAAAGGAGTAATGTTCACAAAAATGAGCGACACGAGATTGAGTGGTTACCCCCTTATGAATATCGTCGAGGATGGAGTTCATGGGGTGATCTCGTTGTATCGCTTGGTGGACTCTTGGGTGTGGCGGTCTTGAACCCTGATCATCTTCCTTGTCTTGATCATTAGCATCTCCCCCTTGATCATTGTCCTCCTCTTGAGGTGGCTCTTCTTGATCTTCATTTTCATGATCTTGAGCTTGATCCTCATCCTGAGTTGGTGGAGATGCTTGTATAATAGATGACGGTTGATCTTGTGCTTATGGAGGCTCTTCGGATTCCTTAGGACACACATCCTCGATGGACATGTTCCTTAGTGCGACACATGGAGCCTCTTCATCATCTAATTCATCAATATCAACTTGCTCTACTTGAGAGCCATTAGTCTCATCAAACACAATGTCACAAGAAACTTCAACTAGTCCAGTGGACTTGTTAAAGACTCTATATGCCCTTGTGTTTGAGTCATAACCAAGTAAAAAGCCTTCTACAACCTTAGGAGCAAATTTAGATTTTCTACCTCTTTTAACAAGAATAAAACATTTGCTACCAAAGACTCTAAAATATGAAACATTGGGCTTTTTACCGGTGAGGAGTTCATAGGATGTCTTCTTGAGGATTTGGTGAAGGTAGAGTCGGTTGATGGCATAGCAAGCGGTGTTGATTGCTTCCACCCAAAACCGGTCTGAAGTCTTGTACTCATCAAGCATGGTCCTCGCCATGTTAAGTAGAGTTCTATTCTTCCTCTCCACTACACCATTTTGTTGTGTTGTGTAAGGAGAAGAGAACTCATGCTTGATGCCCTCCTCCTCAAGGAAGCCTTCAATTTGAGAGTTCTTGAACTTCGTCCCATTGTCGCTTCTAATCTTTTTGATCCTTAAGACGAATTCATTTTGAGCCCGTCTCAAGAATCCCTTTAAGGTCTCTTGGGTTTGAGATTTATCCTACAAAAAGAACACCCAAGTGAAGCGAGAATAATCATCCACAATTACAAGACAATACTTACTCCCGTCGATGCTTATGTAAGCGATCGGGTCGAATAGATCCATGTGGAGTAGCTCAAGCTGCCTGTCTGTCGTCATGATGTTCTTGTGTGGATGATGAAGACCAACTTGCTTCCCTGCTTGACATGCGCTACAGACCCTGTCTTTCTCAAAATGAACATTGGTTAGTCCCAAAATGTGTTCTCCCTTTAGAAGCTTGTGAAGATTCTTCATCCCAACATGGGCTAGTCGGCGATGCCAGAGCCAACCCATATTAGTCTTAACAATTAAGCAAGTATCAAGTTCAGCTCTATTGAAATCAACTAAGTATAGCTGACCCTCTAATACTCCCTTAAATGCTACTGAATCATCACTTCTTCTAAAGACAGTAACACCTATATCCGTAAAAAGACAATTGTAGCCCATTTTGCATAATTGAGAAACTGAAAGCAAGTTGTAATCTAAAGAATCTACAAGAAAAACATTGAAAATAGAATGGTCAGGTGATATAGCAATTTTACCAAGTCCTTTGACCAAACCTTGATTTCCATCCCCGAATGTGATAGCTCTTTGGGGATCTTGTTTTTTCTCATAGGAGGAGAACATCCTTTTCTCCCCAATCATGTGGTTTGTGCACCCGCTATCAATTACCCAACTTGAGCCCCCGGATGCATAAACCTACAAAACAAGTTTAGGTCTTGTTCTTAGGTACCCAAACGGTCTTGGGTCCTTTGACATTAGAAACAAGCACCTTGGGTACCCAAACACAAGTCTTAGAGCCTTTGTGTTTGCCCCCAACATATTTGGCAACTACTTTGCCTGATTTGTTAGTTAAAACATAGGAAGCATCAAAAGTTTTGAATGAAACATTAGGTTCATTTGATGCAATAGGAGATTTCTTTTTAGGCAATTTAACATGGGTTGATTGCCTAGAGCTAGAAGCCTCATTTTTATACATAAAAGCATGATGTGAAACATTATGAGGTTTCTTAGCATGAATTCTCCTAATTTTGTGTTCGGGATAACCAGCAGGATATAAAATATAGCCCTCGTTATCCTGAACCATGGGAGCTTTACCCTTAACAAAGTTAGACAATTTCTTAGGGGCATTAAGCTTGACATTGTCTCCCTGTTGGAAGCCAATGCCATCCTTAATGCCAGAGCGTCTCCCACTATAGAGCATACTTCTAGCAAATTTAAAATTTTTATTTTCTAAGTCATGCTCATTAATTTTAGCACTAAGTTGAGCTATGTGATCATTTTGTTGTTTAATTAAAGCTAGGTGATCATGGATAGCATCAACATTAATGTCTCTACATCTAGTACAAATAGTAACATGATCAACACTAGATGTAGAGGGTTTGCAAGCATTTAATTCATCAATCTTAGCATGTAAAATGGCATTCTCATTTCTAAGATTGGAAATAGAAACATTGCAAACATTTAAATCTTTAGCCTTAGATATTAATTTATCATTCTCAATCCTAAGGCTAGAAAGTGATTCATTCAACTTGTCAATTTTAGCAATCAAACTAGCATTATCATTTTTAAGTTTGACAAGAGAATCATCACAAACATTTAATTTCTCAACCTTAGCAATTAATTTAGCATTCTGATTTCTAAGGTTAGAGATAGTATCATGGCAAATGCTAAGCTCACTAGTTAATTTTTCACATTTTTCTATCTCCTGAGCATAAGCATTTTTAACCTTAACATGCTTCTTGTTTTCCTAATTAATTCATTCAATTTTTCCTTTTGTTGCATTTTAGGTTGGCAAAAAGAGTGAGCAAGCATCCTCATCATCACTAGAGCTAGCCTCATCACTAGATGTTGCATATTTAGTAGAAGCTCTAGATTTTACCTTCTTTTTGCCGTCCTTTGCCATGAGGCACTTGTGGCCGACGTTGGGGAAGAGAAGACCCTTGTTAACGGCGATGTTGGCGGCATCCTCGTCGGAGGAGGAGTCGGTGGAGCTCTCATCGGAGTCCCACTCCCGACAAACGTAGGCATCGCTGTCCTTCTTCTTGTAGTACCTCTTATTTTCCTTCTTCTTTCCACTCTTGTCGTCACCCCTGTCACTATCACTTGATAATGGACATTTAGCAATAAAGTGACCGGGCTTACCACACTTGTAGCAAACCTTCTTGGAACGGGGTTTGTAGTCTCTCCCCTTCCTTTGTTTGAGGATTTGGCGAAAGCTTTTGATGATTAGCGCCATCTCCTCATTGTCGAGCTTGGAGGCGTCGATGGGGAGCCTACTTGACGTAGACTCTTCTTTCTTCTCCTTCGTTGCTTTGAAGGCAACGGGTTGCACCTCGGGTGTGGAGGTGGTGCCTCGCTCGATGATTTGTTTGGAGCCTTTGATCATCAACTCAAAGCTCACAAACTTTCCTATAATCTCCTCGGGAGACATTAGCTTATATCTAGGATCACCACGAATTAATTGAACTTGTGTAGGGTTAAGAAAAACAAGTGATCTTAGAATAACCTTGACCATTTCATGGTCATCCCATTTTGTGCTCCCGAGGTTGCGCACTTGGTTCACCAAGGTCTTGAGCCGGTTGTACATGGCTTGTGGCTCCTCTCCTTGGTTGAGCATGAATTGACCGAGCTCCCCCTCGATCGTTTCCCTTTTAGTGATCTTGGTCACCTCATCTCCTTCGTGCGCGGTCTTGAGCACATCCCAAATCTCTTTGGCACTCTTCAACCCTTGCACCTTATTATACTCCTCTCGACTTATAGAGGCGAGGAGTATAGTAGTGGCTTGGGAGTTGAAGTGCCAGATTTGGTCGACCTCCTCTGAATCATAGTCCTTGTCCCCTTTCTTCGGTACCTGCGCTCCATACTCAACAATATCCCATATGCTTTTGTGGAGTGAGGTTAGGTGATGCCTCATTTTATCACTCCACATAGAATAATCTTCACCTTCAAAAACCGGTGGTTTGCCTAATGGGACGGAAAGTAATGGAGTGCGTTTTGAAATACGAGGATAGCGAAGGGGTATCTTACTATACTTCTTGTGCTCATGGTGCTTAGAAGTGATGGATGTCGATTCGTAGCCGGATGTGGAGGGTGATGAAGAGTCGGTCTCGTAGTAGACCACCTTCTTCATCTTCTTCTTCTTGTCACCTCTTCGTTGTGACTTGATGGAGGAAGAGGATTCCTCCTTGTGCTTGTGGGCGGACTCCCTCGAATGGGTTTTCCCCGAGCTTGCGGACTTGTCGTCGCCGGTCCCGATCTCCCTCTTGGCGGATGCTCCCGACATCACTTCGAGTGGTTAGACTCTAATGAAGCACCGGGCTCTGATACCAATTGAAAGTCGCCTAGAGGGGCGTGGATAGGCGGAATCTGAAATTTACAAATTTAAGCACACACTACAAGCCGGGTTAGTGTTAGAATTAAATCTGAGTCCGAAAGAGAGGGAAAAACAAATCAACCAAGAAATGAAGCGGATGAA
Organism: Zea mays; assembly: GCF_902167145.1. Classification (NCBI taxonomy): domain Eukaryota; kingdom Viridiplantae; phylum Streptophyta; class Magnoliopsida; order Poales; family Poaceae; genus Zea; species Zea mays. The sequence goes on from NC_050096.1 coordinate 141,979,363, forward strand.
CACTGTGATTTGATTTACTGAGGTTCAGTTCCAAAGAACCTAATCCCCGTTGAGGTGGTCACAAAGACCGGGTCTCTTTCAACCCTTTCTCTCTCTCAAACGTTCACTTAGACCGAGGGAGCTTTCTCCTTAATCAAATGGGTCACTTAGACCCCGCAAGGACCACCACACACTTGGTGTCTCTTGCTTTGATTACAAGTCACTTGAGAATAAGAATGGGAAGAGAAGAAAGCACGATTGCAAACACCAAGCGACAAGAGCGACAAACAACACACGGATCACTCTCTCTCAAGTCGCTAATCACTAATGGTCACTTGTCTCAATTTAGGAACTTGGAGAGATTGGAAGCTTTGATTGTGTCTTGGAATGACTTGCTAGCTCTTGTATTGAATGTGAAAGGTTGGAATGCTTGGGTGTAGTGAATGGAGGTGGTTGAGGTTGTATTTATAGCCACCAACCACTTCCTAGCCGTTGCTCCAATTCTGCCAACCGCGGACGGTCTGTGCCCCTGGTCCGGACGGTCCGCCCCTGCACATCAATGGCTAAAATCGCAACGGTCAGCAGTAACGGCTATATCAACGGATATTTTGCATTTAATGCGTCGTTAGATGTCAGATAAAGGCAGTCGCGGACGGTCCGGTCGAGCACCCCGGACGGTCCGCGAGGACGCTATAATTCATTTTACCGAACCCGTCACCTTCGGGTTTTTCGATTTTTCACCGACTGGACGGTCCGCGCCTGAGGCCGGACGGTCCGTGCGTGGTCTCGGACGGTGCTTGCTTTTCCTCTAGACGGTCCGTAGTGTAGACTTGGATTTTTGCATTGGTTCTGTCTGAGGGTCATCCTGGTGTCGCGGACGGTCCACCGCAAAGGCCCGGACGGTCCGCGCTTAGTCTATTTTTCCAAAACGCTTCTCCTGTATTCCGGACAGTCGACTTAGAATAGTTGTAGATGAACTTATGCACCTCTGAAATGATCAACTAGGCAAACTGGTTAGTCCACAAGGTTTGTGATGGTCGTCAAATACCAAAATCTATTATAGGAAATGTTGAGACTATTTCCCTTTCACTGCGCGCAAGGGAGCTTCGGCTCGGTACCAGAAAAAGGAACCGACTTAAGGAGGAAAAGGCTATCTAGTCCCCAACAGATTGTTCTTAAGTCAATAGTAAACATGAAGGGCATGAATGTAATTTCACACAAGCTACGCCTCTGTGCCTATAAATAGATGAACAGTACCCCCGTACTATTCACGCTGCCTTGTACTCGCTTGCGCATCACGCTTGTACCTTTGCTTTCTGTCAAACCGAAGGTACAAATGTAATTCAATATTATTCTTATTCATTCATGATTATATAATAAAAGATATATCACTGATGTCATATGGTTATCTGTGTTATTTCTCATGTTTCATATGCTTCGTCTTTCATTAATATACGTTATAATCATGAAGGTACGCCATTCATGACCTTCGTCCGAAGATCGTTATATCCTTAGGGAAATAATGCTTCGAGGGACGAAGGACATTAACCATTGACATATTTTTGTGTTGTCTTGTTGTTAATTCATAGCATTTGAGAACAAGTCCCCAACAGGTCAAATAAATTGAATGTTACCATTATATGAATTATTGCACGTGTTTGACTATTTTAACAATATGTAAAGCTAACATGTAAAAAAATCAGCACATAGACAACTCCAATCATTCATGGCTGACACAGTCGTTTTTAGCTGCATCATCTAAACAAAAAGAAATATGAATGCAGGGGAAAAGGACAATCGCTCGTCCAAAACAGGAACATAACGTGAGGTGACTCTAATAAGGTTGCAATGATAGGACATGATGGGATAGGACGATCACTCAAATAAGGTTTAGGACTATCCCAATGTTGTCCTCAATTATCCTTTAAAATTGGAGGGACAAGAGAGGACACATGTAAACGTTTTTGTCCTGGCTGTCCCGTAATCAAACGCACCATAAATTTACAGGATGTTTTTTCCTTGCTGGAGGAGCACAGGAGGTAGCCGTCCGCCAAATTTAAAGAACACCAAGCTCTTACTCGAGATAGTCTCAGTTTCCAGGATGTTCCCTTCTCTACGGAAAAATTGGCACCGAGGAAAAACACTGATTACATGATAATTTTTATTTTTCTTTTTCCTTTTTTAAACAAAATGTGAAAGTAGAAGCGTCCAAATCACTCTCTTTAAGATAGGCTTGTGTCTAAATAATCCTTAACCTAAAGTTTGTTTCATTCACTCCCCAACTATTCAGTTGATAAGTTGTCATGTTTGTTTTTCTATGGACACAAGTTGTGTTTTAATTTTAAGTTTTGTGAAATGATATAGAGCATCATGTTTTGTGTTAACTCCCTCAATCCCATTAATTAGGACGTATAAATTCTTGGCATGGTCTTTAAAGCAAAATTTTAACCATTCAAATCTTTCAAAATATATCATAAAAAAGCACCATCATCGTAAAGTACTTTGGTATACAAATCTAAATGTATAGCATGCATACACTAAACATATTTTTTTGACTAAATTGGTAGTCAAAGATTAAAAGGTTAACTTTTTCAAGTACTTAATCAATGGGATGAAGGGAGTATTATAAAATTTTTACTATTACGTTTCATAGAATTTTATATCGGTAGTGTTAATATATGGCTAACTTATATAGACAATGATACCATGTTCACTATCAACTTATAAAAACTGTGATTAAAATCCAACTTTATATATGACTAGTAAAAAAGAGCTCAAAGCCTGCGGCACCCATAAATTATCACTGGCGGTTTCAATTACCGCGCGCCAGTAAAAAAAACCAGGTGGGCCCGGCTTGGGAACCGCTAGTGGAAACCTATTTCTACTGGCGGTTCTCTTAACACACTGGCGGTTGGTGTAACATAACTGCCAGTGAAAATCTAATTTCCACTGGCGGTTCTGTTACACCAACGGCCAGTGGAAATATCTTATTTCCACTGGCGGTTGTGTTAAGATAACCGCCAGTGAACTGTGTGTTATAAATACCACTCTTCGTCCCCGACGGGAGCTGTAGCTCGCAGCCCACTTCCATTGGAGGCGATTTTGGAGGTCCAGATTTCACAAAATACAAGGGGGGAGGTTTTGGTCTTCATTTTTTGGAAGAAGGTGAATAAGAAAGGTTGGTTTATGTTTCTTTGTCAATTTTTGTTCATTCTTGCTCAATTTTAGCCACATTTTGGATCTAGGGTTTTACATGTGAGAGAGAAGAGTATAGCTAGGTTATTTTCTCTATTTTCTCAAATGAGGTTGCTTAAGATGGTTAGATTTTGTCTATTTCCTCTCCTTTTTCATGTTTAGTTCTCAAATCAGTTTATCCATGACACATATTTAGTTGCTTAATGAATGGTGAATGTGTTGTATGGAGAGGGAGGATGATAGGTTTGGTAATTAAGATTGTTTTTATTAATTGTTATGAAAGGTTGGTTTAATTATGTTTCAATTGCCAATTATTGTTCATTTTTGTTCAATTTTAACTATATTTTGAAACTAGGCTTTCACCATGTGTTAGAGATAGGTTTGGGTATTAAGATTTTTTGTTTATTAGTTGCTAGGAAAGTTTGGCTTATGTTTCTTTTGCCAAATTTTGTTTATTTTTCCTCCATTTTAGCCACATTTTGGATCTAGGGTTTCACCATGTGTTAGAGATAAAGTAGTTAGGTTGCTTAATCCAACCGCCCATGACCTTTGTTGTATAAATACCCCTTCATCCTTCCCGACAAAAACTGTGTAGCTCGCGCGCAGCCCAACTTTCATTGGAAGGCCAGGTTTCACAAAATACAATGGGGAGGTTTTGATCTTTATTTTTTGGAAGAAGGTCGCTAAGAAAGGTTGTTCATGTTTCTTTTGCCAATTTTCTTTATCCATGATATATTTAGTTGTTAGGAAATATTGGTATATGTTTCTCTTGCCAATTTGTGTTCTTGTGTGTTTTATGTTACTTTTTTATAGGTGATGATGGAGAGGATATCCTGGATGTATAACTTATCAAGGCTAGATCGATCATACATATCTGAGGTCCATAGGTTTATTGTTGTCGCTACGAACCATGCTTGGAGAACAAAGACAAAGCACATATATTGTCCATGCATGGACTGCAAAAATGTTGTTGTATTTGATAACACAGAACAAATCATATCTCATCTGGTATGCCGAGGATTTGTGAAGGATTACATAATTTGGACAAAGCATGGAGAGGGTAGCTCTTCGCCTTATACAGCTGGAAACCCTGCGAATATCGACGACAGCTTTCAGTTTGTTCACGAGACACAACAACCTCTTCCACAGAGCGAACATGTAGTGCCAAATGTTACTGATCATGGTTACGCTGGAGGAAATGAACGTGAAAGAACCCATGTTCTGCCAAATGTTATGGACGAGGAAGATGCAGAGTTGTTAGAGGCAATGTTGCGTCGTCATACAGATCCATCGATGTTCTTCATGAAAGGTATGGAGTCCCTGAAGAAGGCAGCAGAAGAGCCTTTGTACGACGAGTCTAAGGGTTGTACCAAAGAGTTCACGACGCTCCGGTCTGTGTTAAAGCTGTTGATGTTAAAAGCTAGATATGGTCTGTCTGATGCTGGCTTCGATGCGTTCTTGAGTATTGTCGCAGACATGCTTCCAAAGGAGAACAAAGTGCCTGCTAACACGTACTATGCAAAGAATCTAATCAGTCCACTCACTATGGGCGTGGAGAAGATCCACGCGTGTAGAAATCATTGTATCCTTTATCGAGGTGATAATTATAAAGACTTGGAGAGCTGCCCAAAGTGTGGTGCAAGTAGGTACAAGACGAATAAAGACTATCGAGAGGAAGAGTGTGTTGCATCTGTGTCTAAAGGGAAGAAGCGAAAGAAAGCCAAAAAGAAGACTTCAAAATCCACGAGCAAAGAAAAAAAAGAAGTAGACTATTACGCGCTCAAAAAGATTCCTGCTTTGGTGATGTGGTACCTCCCCGTCGTCGATCGATTGAGGTGTTTGTTCGCTAAACCTGAGGATGCCAAACTTATGAGCTGGCATGCTTCTGATGAGCATAAAAACGATGGAAAGCTTCGACATCCAGCCGATGGGAAGTAGTGGCAAGATTTCAATGAGAACCACCAAGACTTTGCCGATGAACCAAGAAATGTTAGGTTCGCACTGAGTACTGATGGAATGAATCCATTTGCTGAAAGGAGCAGCAAGCATAGCACATGGCTAGTGATCCTCACCATATACAACCTTCCTCCATGGTTGATGCAGAAATGGAAGTATATTTTGCTAACCATCCTTATTTCTGGACCTACACAACCTAGAGTTGATATGGATGTATTTTTAGAGCCCTTCATGGAGGATATGAAAATATTGTGGGTAACGGGTGTTCAAATGTTGGATGAGTATCGTAAAGATTCATTCACGCTAAGAGCAATTATTTTTGTTACGATCAACAATTACCCTGCACTCTTCACATTATCAGGCCAGTTTAAGGGAAAGGTTGGCTGCACAGTATGCATTGATGGAACTGCTTATGTGTCCCTTACTGCATCTAAGAAGATAGTGTACATGAGGCACAGACGCTTTTTATTGGAAGGACACAGGTACCGCATGCGAAAGATGGATAAGTACTTTGACAATAATGGTGAACTACATTCTACTGCTCCATCGGGTAACAATAGAGGTCATAGAGTTTTTGAAACAGTCAGGAATATCAAGTTTTTTTTCGGGAAGAAGACAAAAGACGGAAAAACAAGGAAGGATGCCAAACCAGCTCCGGGGGCTATATTCAAGAAAAAGTCTATTTTCTTCGAGTACTTGCCTTACTGGAAAGAGTTAGATGTGCGGCATGCGATCGATGGTATGCACGTTGAGAAGAACGTGTTTGAAAGCATAATTGGCACCTTGCTAGACATAAAGGGCAAAACAAAAGAAGGGCTCAATTCACACATGGACTTGGTAAATTTAGGCATAAAAAAGCAACTACATCCTGTTCTTCAAGAAAATGGGAAGTACCATCTCCCAGCAGCAAGCTACAATCTCAATGTAGATGAGAAACATGTGATGTGTGTTTGGCTTAAGAATTTGAAAGTCCCATCCGGATTCTGCTCTAGCATACGGAGTATTATGTCAATGAAAGACCTGATAGTCACCAACTACAACTCACATGATTGTCATGTCATGCTGACTACATTCCTACCTATTACCATCAGGGCTATAAATCCTTTGTTTTTAAAGATGGCAATCACACGGTTGTGCTACTTTTTCAACAGAATTTCACAAAAGGTAATTGACCGTGATGAGTTGGCATCTCTTCAGGAATTCGCAGTGGAGACAATATCACAGTTTGAGATGTGTTTCCCTCCATCGTTCTTTGATATTATGGTGCACCTTGTGGTGCACTTGGTGCCACAAATAGAGGCATTGGGTCCTATGTACTTGCATGAAATGTGGACATACGAGTGTTTCATGTCAATACTGAATGGCTATGTATCAACCCGTGCTCGTCCCGAGGCATCCATGATAGAGGGGTACTGTACCGAAGAGGCCATTGAGTCCGGAGGTCCATTCTGCAATAGTATCCTAAAAGACCAGGTTGCAATAGGTTTGCCTCCATCACGACACGAGGGTATATTGTATGGAAGCGGGAGGATGGAACGGAAATCTTTCATCCCACCAGATTACAATACAGTACTTGAGGCACATCACAACATCCTACATCAGCTAGCGATAATAGAGCCATTTATCCAACAACACATCAATGAGCTTCACGAGCAAAATCCTAGGCATACGGCTGATTGGGTAATGAAGCAACATAAGCAGCGGTTCAACACATGGCTAATGGTGAAGGACATTCCACGTGGAGAAACAATAGAAGAACAAACCATCAAGGGGTTGGCATCTGGACCATCACGTCAGGTCACAACATGGCAAACCTATGACATTAGTGGATTCACATTTTGTACCAAGTCCAAGGACAAAAAGAGCATGTCACAAAACAGTGGTGTTCGATGCGAGGCCATAGATGATGAAACTGGTGAGATTATTACATATTTTGGCTTTATTGAGGACATATGGGAACTAGACTATGGTACATTTCAGATCTCGGTTTTCCGATGTCAATGGGTTGAAGACAAACATGTCACGGTAGACAACTATGGGGTCAGAGTTCTTGATCTAAGTAAGGTAGGTTACAAAGATGACCCATGGATCCTTGCTAATCGTGCTGCACAGGTCTTCTATGCTGAACAGATCATTTCTAACAATGAGAAGAAAAGCACCGACAAACCGAAGCATGTAGTTTTTCCTGGAAAACAACAAGCTATAGGAGTTGATGGTGTATCTGATTTAGAGGATTTTAACCAGTTCAACGACATGTCTCTTTTCATAGACCATCCAACTAAGATAAGGAACGTTGAGCGAAGCATCCCACGCAATTCGATGCCCTGGGTATGCCACGATGGACAAGGCAGAACAATAGCTCCCTAGATTATATAGTTGTCATGTAATTGATTATTGTTAGCGACAAACCGAAGCATGTAATTTTACACGACTTTCTAGTGACTTTCTAGAGAGGAGAGGGAGAGGGAGAGAGAGGAGAGGGAGAGAAGAGAGAAAGGAGAGAGAGGAGAGAGAGAGGAGAGAGAGGGAGAGATAGAGGAGGGAGAGAGGGAAGAGAGAGGAGGGAGAGAGGAGAGAGAGAGGAGGGAGAGGGGAGAGAGGAGAGAGGAGGGAGAGGAGAGAGAGAGGAGAGAGAGAGGAGAGGAGAGAGAGGAGAGAGAGGAGGGAGAGAGAGAAGTAATATATAAATATATATTATGTATACTAAATATATATAATTATATATTTAATATGTATACAAATTTATATATTTAATATATGTATATATCATAAAAAATAATATACTAAAAATATTACTACTGGCAGTTCACTATGACAACCGCGCGAGGCCGAAAATTTCTATAAGTCTTTGGCGCCCAGTCTTTTACACTCCCGCCGTCAGGCTGCCGAAATTTCGCCCCGGCGATCTTCTCCGCCGTGCGCCGCCGTCGTCCATGCCGTCGTCCCCACGCCGTAGGTACGTTCCCCTCTCTCTCTCTCCCTTCTTCGACTTCGATCGCGCTCGGGCACGCCGCCGCCGCCGTGCACGCGCCGCCGCCGTGAAAACCCTAGGGCGCGCGTTCCCTCCTCTCTCTTCCCTCTCTCGCTACCGTGCACGCGCGGCGCGTGAAAACCCTAGGGCGCGCGTCTCTGCAGAGAGTGAGAGAGAGGGAGAGGAGAGGAGAGAGGGAAAGGGAAGAGAGATGAGGGAGAGGGAATAGAGAGGAGGGAGAGGGAAGAGAGAGGAGAGGAGAGAGGGAAAGGGAAGAGAGAGGAAAGAGAGAGGAGGGAGGGAGGGAGAGAGAGAGAAGAGAGAGGAGGGAGAGGGAAGAGAGAGGAGGGAGGAGAAGAGAGAGGAGAGGAGGGAGGGAAAGGGAAGAGAGGAGTAGATCACCAACATCTCCGACGACGTATTATGTTCTAATCTTTTGTATGATATTATATATATGTTCTAATCTTTTGTAAGAACTTAGTATGATGGACGACGTATTATGTAAGAACTTAGTATGATATTATATATATGTTCTAATCTTTTGTTCCAATCTGATGAAAGGGGTACACAACTCAATAATATCCGTACAACTCTCCCTCTCTATACGTTCTATACGACTCTCCATCTCTCTCTCTACGTCCTATATGACTCCTCCTCTCTCCCTCTCTATACGTTCTATACGACTCTCCATCTCTCTCTACGTTCTATACGACTCTCCCGCTCTCCCTCTCTATACGTTCTATACGACTCTCCATCTCTCTCTCTACGTCCTATACGACTCTCCCTCTCTATACGTAACTCGATAATATCCGTATCACAATATTAGGGGTTAGGGTTAGTGTTAGTGGTTAAGGGTTAGGGTATTTGTTAATATGAATTTAATTATTGCTTATGTTAATATGTATTTGTATATATATATCTCAACGAGTTCTCCAATCAAGGACCAAGGATTAGGGCCCGACCACATGGACAAGAGTGTTGCTCAAGAACAATCCAGCAGTGAAGGATATGAAACGCCTAGCGACCCTTTTCCTACCACTAGCATAGATAGGGCCGCTGCGCGTGAGTTGCAACGTGACCCTACTTATGATCCACAAGACCATGAGGTAAATTAAACATCCTTAATTTCGTGTGTGTACCTAATTAATTAGCTGATTTCACAATGTCCATTACACATGCATGATTTCTTGTGCATTTTATTACATGAATAGGAGGTCTTGTCTCAATTCGTGCGATGCTCGAAAAAGCTGCGGCACAATACCAAGACGCACCGGAACCGACCCAAGACGCACCGGAACCGACCCAAGGCGCACCGGAACCGACCCAAGGCGCACCGGAACCGACCAAGACAACCACCGAGAGGTCAAGGAAAAGGAAGCAGAGCGATCAGAACAGAGGTGACAGGGGGCTAAACAAGTTTCCTGACAAGACATATAAAATCACAGACGTGAGCCCGAATGGTCAGCCCCTAGCTCTAGAAGAGGCACTGCCTAAGTTCTGGAATGCACTTGGGTTCTTAGTTAGAGATAATCTTGACATCACAATCCAACAGTGGAGAGATGTATCAGATGATGTCAAGAATCAAATGTGGAATAAGCTAATAACGAGGTTCGTTTTGCCTCGGGGTTCAGAAGAACTCGTGAAAAAATACACGATGAAGCAGTTTGCAATCAATTTCCGAAACTGGAGGTCTGAGATGAATACAAAGTTTGCAAAGAAAGACCTAGACCCGATGAAAAAATATAAAATCTCAGTAGGTCAGTGGGTAGTATTTCTAGAGCAGAGGAGCAGCCCTGATTTCATATCGCTAAGTGAGGCAAATTCGGAACTATCTAAGAAGAACAAATACCACCACCACCTTGGCACAGGTGGTTACAAGCGTCAGGTTCCTAAATGGAGAGAAGAAGACACCGAGAAGAAGGCTGCAGGGTTGCCGACGCTGTCCGAGCAACTTGGTGAAAGGACAGCTAATTGGATCTGTGCTAGAAAACCAAGGGAAACTGAGTCTGGTGTATCTTTTGATGACCCCACTGTCGAAGAAGCGGCAACATATATGCAATTGCAGCTAAGCAGAGCCAAGGAACATTTAAGCCGCAAAGGGAGAGAGACATTCTAACGGCTGGTCTCGGTAACCTTGAGCATCCTGGTCGTGTACGAGGAATCTCATCTAAGGAAGGATGGAAGGAAGGATTCGGACCACAATGGGAAGGTCTGTACAAGAAACGTGATCGATACAAGGAAGAGATGGCGAATTATTTTAAGGAGGAGGCCAAGAAAGAGTTCAAAGGCCTGATGTCTGAAATGCTATCGAATCCTCCTCTAGAATTGATGCAGCAATTGGCGATGGCGAGTGCGATGTCTGTTCAACAGATGACCACTCCACAGATACAAATAATTCCAGCAGCTCAAACGCCGGCTTCCACCGAGGGTACGACCATCCCAAGCTCTATCGCGTCAACGGGAAATAAGGTCCGCTATCCAGTTGATGACATCACAAGGCCTGTGGCATGCACACTAGTTATAAGATATGGTATTAACAATCAGCGTACAAAGAAAGTAGCCACAGGCCTTGCGATCCCAGGACGCAAGTTCCATGGAAACGACATTCCAGAAGAATATTGCAGGGTAGAAGTGACGACAGTCGTCCAAGGATCCGAGGACGACATGCTAGACATCCCTGGGCCCGAAGGTATCGAGACACTTGGACAAGCTATCAAGAATTTTATCCTTTGGCCTCGAAGGGATGTCGAATTGGTTGATCCACCACGACAGCCGTCATCGCAGGCCCAACCGTCTCCGCCTTCTCAAATTGTTGTTCCTATTGTACATCCATCATCACCTCCTCAAACTTCACATGCTGCTCCTCATCCTCTTTCTGACCCTCCTTCTCCTCATCCTCATGGTGGCCCACCGTCTCCGCCACATACATCGCCCTTCAGGGATCCACATTCTCCACAGCTATCAAGGGATCCACGACCATCAAAGAAATCTAAAGTTTCTATACCAAAATTAGTGTCCCCATTCGAGAAGAAAAAGAAGAGTAAATCCACTGCTGGCACAGCTTGCTTTTTGAAAGGGATTGGACAGAGCCTCACGTCAAACACTATTGATTTGGCCGGTCTCGAGGAGTCCGCAAAAAAGGATGAGGCAATGGCCGCAAAGATAAAGAAGCCAACTAAGGCAGATTATAAAAACGTGCCTAAAAAATATGTGCCGGGCAGACCACTACTCACTTTTGAGAAACTAATGAAGGTCCCGGCTAATATTAAAAGGTTGCATGATTGGTACATGCGGGCATCTTCAGTTGGCATCGACACCATCAGTGTCAATATACCAGCCCATGTTTTTATTGGTTCAAATCAAAAATCCTTTGTTGCATTCGAGGACATGTGGTTAATGATGAACCTTCAGAGACTCGACGTGCAACTTGTAACCATATTTGCATTGTAAGTGTCACTCATACTCCACATAAATGTTTTATTATTAGTGAGTTGTATAAATTTTCAATATCTGACATGCACGTGTGCGTTGCAGAATGCAACATGATCAGCAGGAGATCCTTTATGGTACCAATCCCAATGCTAGTGCCAGTAAAAGGGTTGGGTATCTCAACCCAATAAAGATATGCGAGGATAACCACACTTTTAGAATCGGAAAAGACAACGAAGCATTACAGAGACTAGCAGACGAAGAAATTGAGGTGCGTATCCAGGATCTGAAGAAGGATTTTGAATTAAGATACGCCACCTACATAGGACACACAATGCTTCAATTCCAAGACAGGGAATCCATAGTGGCCCCGTACAACTTTAAGTAAGTGTGATTTTGCATAAATAAAATTAATAATTTCAATACACATGTATCACAAGTTTGATTCGTACAGGGACCACTTGATATGCTTCTTCATTTATCCTAAGGTTGGAAATGTGCTCGACTCCTTGCACACCGAGCCTTTGGCCTATTCAAAATTCCTCGGCATCTTAGAGCTGTAAGCCTTTTCTATGCATGCATACTTATATCGATGAGAATTGTAGAATAACATGGTGATTCTATTTGAGATCACAGGGCATATAGGTTTTATAAGCTACGAGGTGGAAAGTACGACATGTCCAAAAAAGGCGTGCCACTAGACATCCATTATAACTGGCCGGTAAGTATGTGAATTTATGAATACATATCATACATGTACGTACATAGGACAATGTTGCAACTAAATAACCAATCTCCCGTTATGTAGTGCCATAAGCAACCACCCGGATCTGTCCTATGTGGGTTCTACGTGTGCGAGTTCATGAGAATGAACGGACGATACATCACGAACCCTGGCAAGGTATTATTAGTAATAGTCATGTATATATTTATGTCATTAAAGATGCAAATGTGTTATTATTGAGTATAAATAGATGATGTTTATAAACTTCCTTTACAGCAATTTCAAAAAGGAAGCCCGGAGAACTTGACTGAAGGTGTATTGTATGGCATAGTTGAGGACTTGTGCACATTCATATTGAAAGAGGTCATTCCCGCAGAAGGGAAATATCACGATGCTTCCGGAACATTAGCTTTGCCAGAGTTTAGAATATTAACAGAAATTAGTAGACTATCTCTTAGCCGAGATAGTTATTAGAGCTTTCGTGAAAACTTTGATGTATATAATGTGTGATGCATACATGGTTGTAAACAAGACTTTGATGTATATAAATGTATGATAGAATTTAATTCCATGTTGCTTTTAATATCAATACTACATGTTTATCAATATCAATATATATATATATATATGTTTGTGTGTGTAAACATATATAAATTTCAGTACTGATTGAAAATTTAAAAAAAGGTGGGAAAACTTCCACTGGTGGCTAAATAAAAAAACCGCCAATGAAAATACAATTTCCACTAGCGGTTTTCTTAATAAAACCGCCAGTGCAAATGCTATTTCCACTGGCTGTTCTAGAATAACCGTCAGTGGAAATGGCGATTTCCACTGGCTCCTAACACTGGCGGCACTGAAAAACGCCAGTGCAAACAGCTCTAGAACCGCCACTATAGAGCCTCTGTGTACTAGTGAAGAAGCGAAAATAATAAATCTTGTCAAGTCTAAATACCAGGACCAACTGAAATAGTTGACAGAGTAAAACCAAATCAACCATTAGTTTTCAAGGCAATAATTAGATGTGACCTTTACAGCAACATCTGCAATTACAAGCCACGTAAGATGTCAATCTTATTGCCTCTACGGACTGTCGTAACCCCTAGATTGTCTGACGCCGTATCCTTACGCCTTCCACCATTTCTTAACTCTTATCCTGTCATTTCTTTAACGCCCTTTTCCCCTTTATTAACCAGAACGCTGAAAAAGCGCTGCCTCCATGGCATCACCGGACCTGTCGCGGCTGCTGCAGCTCAACGCTGATGCAGACCCGTTCGTTTCGTACGCTGCATGATTGCTTGGTGACCACTAATTAGTCATGCATTTGTTAAGGCCCGCCCTGATGAACACAGGCCACAAGCTTGCTTTATAAAGTTATCGCTAGCGCTGCTTTGTTTTTTTTGACCCAGAGATTAAGAAGGTTATCACCACCCATATAATGTTTTTGAAATGCTTGGGCAGACGACAGGTTGTGGAGATGGGCCAACTAACAGTTTTGGAAGCAATAGACAAACGATATATTTGCCGATGGTCTCTTTTCAGTGTTCTTGGATTAGTTAGCTGCCACTAGTATACATAAACATAAGCTCTCTAGCGGCGGTTCTAAATCTATTTGCATTAAGCCCTGTTTGTTTCCTTTCATTTCGAGGAATTGGAATCTTATTAATGGAATAGGCTATTTTTTAGAATATGACATTCCACCACTTTTCAAAGTTATCATATAAGCCTACCTCAAATTCATGGGGTGAGAGATGGAAATTGATTCTATAGATTTACATGCTATTTTTCCGATGTACAACTTATAGCATATTCTTCTACTTGCGCCTATATAATATAAATGTAGTATATAACTATCTCTCTCATATGTTTTAGGATAATATATAAATATATTACATATATAAATATATAAACTTAATTAGTTTTGTCTAAATTATAATTATTAAAATGGAATTCAATTCCAACGAAACAAACGGGCCCTTAGCGTTTTTCAGTACCATCAGTGATAGAGGTTAGTAGAAATCGATATTTTCACTGACACGTTATTTTTGTAATCGCCAGTGAAAATGCTATTTCTATTGCCAGTTTTCTTAACACAACCGCCACCGTCCATTTCTACCATCACCAGTGAAAATAAGATTATCACTTGTGATTGTATTAAGAAAATCGCCAGTGAAAATATGTTTCCACTGTTGTTGCTTAATTGCGTCCACTAGCTTATTATCACTCGCGCACGATAACCGAAACTACTTGTAAAAAGTAGAACTTACCGCAGGCTTCGAGCTCTTTTCTATTGGTGTTTAAAAATCTAATCGAAACTGCTGACGCGTGCGGACAGGTTTTGTGGTAAGTTGAAGTTGTTACCGCCTTTTGGCTAGATTTAACCTTTCTTTGCTGGGAAGGATCCATGCATACTGATTTATAGTAAAGTATTATGATGGTTGTTAATCTCTTTGCACTTGCAGGGTTCCTACTAGATTTTGCATTGTTTTAAAATTCAGGATGCATTTAGTGGATTCCTCGGTTTCCTAATTGCAGTTCGCTTTTTATGTCCTAATCCAATCTTTTCTAACTTTATAACAATTTCTTAATGAAAATATATTATAAGAAAGACCTTATGTACAAAATTTCGTGTTAGAAATGTTGCTGGATTTTCCTACAAATTTGATCAAAGTTAAATGAGTTTGACTTAGAACAAAGAAAAAAAATAATTGTGTCGGTGCCCTGTTTTAGGGTGTAAATGTAGATTTACTCATGTTTTTAGACTTTTGCGTGTTTGCCCATGTCTTTCAAAATAAAATTGTTTTATGCCCCTACTTCGTTAGTTGTACTTGATGGTGTTAAACCTTGATAAAAAAAGACAAAAAATAATTACGCGATTGTCCCTATTTTAGAGTGTAATTGTAGTCTTGACCATAATTTTTTAAGACTATACATGTTTTTATGAGAATTCAAAATATTTCCACAATAAGTCAAATTATTTTACAATAGTTTGAATTATTTTCAAAATTTAAAAATTATTTTGACAAACTATTTAAATTGTTGTCAAGAGGCAAAAAAAACCAGCTCTAACACATAAAGCCTAAAAAATATAGACAAATCTACAGTTACATCCTAAAACAAGGGCGGTGGCATAATTGCCTCAAAAGAAAGTATTATTTTTCACTGAGAAGAGTTAATAGTTCCACTTATTAAATATTTGAAGTATTTTCCAATTCTTTAAAATGCTACTACTATTTTTTTATTTGCTACTCCATATATTAAAAAACTGAAACATGCATAATCCTCCGAGCTCGCATGGTCGGTTGATTTCCATTGCCACCGTCTTGGCCAACGACAGCACATAATCTTTTTTATGTGTTTATCCTCAAGTATTTTGTTTTATATACAACCCAATCTATGCACGTACGTACGTACAATTGTAGACAGTCTATATTTTCGTTTTTTTTGTTTATATATTTATTAGAAAATCCAATCTCAGCCTGTGTTCTCCTTTTGTGTGTGTTGATACCCGGCCTCTATTATTTTATTAACAAAGCAGCAAATAAACTTTCTTAAACAACTAATCAAATTTGTAATTAAAAACAAAAAGGAAAAGAATAACCGGTAACACAACAGAGGTACCGCGCAAAGGAAAAGGTTGTGTGTGCTTTTTATCACTTTTCTGCATTCTTGGTTGAGATTGAAAGCTGAAGCAACGAATGAACTGTAGGCCTGCATTCGTTGTGTGTGGTTACACAGCGCAACGGATGTGCATGCCATGTCGAGTCAACCAGAAACCGTCGTGAAGAGCGGCCATTGCGCATCAAATCTAAATGCATTGGCGGCGCTGCGTCACCATCACATGTTCGTATTAGGAGCAACATTTCTGGTAATTTCGTCTACATTGTTGTAGCATGGAAGCAACGAGATTAAGAAGCAGAAAAAGGAAGAGTCCCTCTAACAATTTTTTTTTAAAGTAATCGTTCAATGACAATGTTGTTGCAGAATCTGCGTAGTTTCCGATACTCATCTGTTGACCTTCTTTCATGCACGCTTAATGCTCCTTGGAGCCAATCACCAGCTCCCAAGTGCCTCTCATGTCACGCAAGGTCCCATATGACCCTCTGCCACGTAGCACAGGAAACCACTTGGCAGTTGTCCATTGGCCAGTGGCGCTGCTGCCTTCCTGCCTATAAAAACTCCAAATCCATTGCACTGCATATTCATTCATTCCGCACGCTTAAAAACATCCAAAAGCATGACTACGGCGGCCATGGATAGGCACTGGCGCCGCCTTCAAGCTACTCCGCCGCCGCTAGGCGCCGTGCAGTACTACAGAGAGCTAATCCACTCCCTAGACACCCCGGTGCAAGCTGCTCCGATCATGGTGGACACCGAGCCGGGCCAAGCCATGGCTATCGTCGGCGCCAGCAGAAGCAAGTGCTACCACCTCATCACGCCGGCGCAGGCGGCCTACTACTACCGCGTCGTAGGCGGGCGCCTGGGATCGGCGCCGCGCCTGATGAAGCCGTACCGCTGTCTGGGCGCGCCGGCACCCTCGACGACGACGACGAAGCTGTACCGCGGCGTGCGTCAGCGGCACTGGGGCAAGTGGGTGGCGGAGATCAGGCTGCCGCGGAACCGGACGCGCCTGTGGCTCGGCACGTACGACACCGCCGAGGAGGCCGCGCTTGCCTACGACGGCGCCGCGTTCCGGCTGCGCGGCGATGCCGCCCGCCTCAACTTCCCGGAGCTTCGGCTAGGCGGTACGCACCTTGCGCCGCCGCTCCACCCGACCGTCGATGCCAAGCTCCAAGCCGTGACGACATCCGCGCCAGCGGCGCCTGCCTTGCCCCGACCCGAGAGCCTGGATATCGAGAGCGAGACCTCGACGACCACCACGGCAACGGCGTACGGCACAGGCCTCTGTCCATCATCCACCGGCTCATCGTCGTTGGCTAAGACGGCGCCACTGCCCGATATGCAGGAGCTCGACTTCTCGGAGGTGCCGTGGGATGAGGGCGACGGCGTCGCGCTCTGCAAGTACCCGTCGTTAGAAATCGACTGGAACGCCATCCTCTCATGATGTGACCGTGCAACCACGAACCAGCACACAAGAAAAAGCAACGGCGTCGTGCATATTAGTAGTTGGAATGTGCTGCTGTTGCTGTTTTGCACGCAATGCTATGCTCTTTGTGTTTTGGCGCCGTTTTCGCAAAGAAAAACCAGTACACATATGCAATTATACGTGTATGTACCATGTGACGGATGCGGGATGCCGCGCTACTCTAACCGAAGAAATACTGGTAATGAAAACTCATGAATTGAAACAATGAACATTATTTAAGGAACTCTTGAATTATGTGAATACATGGTTCATACGTGCTTTTGTGGATCGAGTTTGCGATGAATATCAATAGATGTTAGAAAATTAGGTATTATCAATTTTAATTTAATCCAGAAGAACAATATGATATATGTGATGACATGTATATGCATGTGTGTATGACTACTCGCATAAGCAGTAAACAGGAATGAAACACGCACAAATACGTAAAACAGAAAGTACCCTACGGAGGGACCGATGATCAAAGCATCAGTGGCTCCATTCACATGAGACATCTCATGTGCATGTTTGATATAGTCGTACATAGTCAATGCAGGAAGATGTGTGTCGTGCAGTCCCTTGAATGGTCACTGGAAGACGAACAACAGAAGTAGACGAAGCGCTGCTGGTCGAACGGATGAAGCGAGCAATTACCATTCAAGGGAGGACGATTTCGGAGGACTGCTCTCCCACTCTCTCTGTGCTCGCAGAAGGTGGGACGGGGACGTGTTGTTTGCAACGCGTATGAGAGGTCAAGCGTGTAACTCGAAGAGCGTCGTCCCCCTCCATTCTTATATGCAATCAGAAGGAGGGGAGAAGGACAACGAATAGTAACGGTCGCGCCATTAGGACTAGAAACCGACGAGTAACTGATGTCTGTTACTAGCCATAAGACAGGAAACAGACGATTATCATGACGATTGAAAGGGAATTGGCCTCAACCATCTCCTATAATCGATTTTGGTGTTTGACAACCATCACAAAACTTATGGGCAAACTAGTTTACCTAGTTGATCTTTTCTCAGGTGCATAAAGTTCATATACAGGAAAATGGACCCCGAGCCATTGGCTAAAGGGTTTTGGTGTTTGATGATCAACACACCCTGTGGACTAATATGTTTGTCACTGTTTATGTTTGTAGTTCACAGGATGCAAAGAGGATTGAACTAAGGCAATGAGGATGCAACACCTCAAAAGAAGACATAAAAAGAAGTAGAAAAGTCCAAGACTCAAGAACAAAAGAAGCCCAAAAGAATCAGCGAAGAAATCCAAGAAAAGGGCAGTCAGCCAGCGCCTGGTGGCGCACCAGACATTGAATAGTAGCTATCCGGTGGGACAACCGGACAGTCCGCGTAGAGAGGCCCACAACGGGTGCTCTCGGGCTGTAGCATTGAACTGTCCGGTGTACACCGGACAGTCTGGGTAATGGTCGGATCCAACGGTCGACTGCTACAGACCCCAGTTGGCTGACGTGGCAGGCACCGGACAATGAACAATGCCATGTCCGGTGTGCACCGAACTATCCGGTGCGCCCGTCAACATAGAGTTGTTGCATTCTATCCAACAGGTATATGGGTGGATGAGGGCTATAAAAGCCACCCCAACCAGCCCATTCATGACATAAATTGATCTATCTCATAAACAAGAGATGCGTATTCACTCCTATCTACTGGACCAACACTTCTATACACATCAAAGCCTCATAAGTGCCACAAAAAAGAGAACAAGCAAGAAAGAGCTACTCGTGTGTGTTTAGCGATAGTGCCCTGTGAGAATCATTGAGAGAAAGTGTGTGCTACCTCTTGTGATCATTTGAGCGTGGAGTTTTGACTCCCATTCATTATAAAGCTAGCAAGATCCCCTTATCTTTATGGTTGGCCTTGTGGGGACTTCGGTCTTTATGGTTGGCCTTGCGGGGACTTCGGTCTTTTGTTGACAAAGAAGAAGGAACACTCGCCGATCTTGATGACCATTGGAGAGAGGGAAAGGGGTTGAAAAAGACCCGTCCTAGTAGACTCCTCAACGGGGATTATGTTCTTGGTGAACCGAACCTCAGTAAAACAAATCACCCATGTCACTTGTGTTTATTGCTTGTGATTTGTTGTCTTCTCCCTCTCTAAGTTCGATTGCACTATTTTTTGTTGA
Source organism: Zea mays (assembly GCF_902167145.1). NCBI lineage: Eukaryota > Viridiplantae > Streptophyta > Magnoliopsida > Poales > Poaceae > Zea > Zea mays. The sequence goes on from NC_050096.1 coordinate 141,998,845, forward strand.
TATTGCTTTTTGGTGCTTCAGGTTAAATTCTCATATATAGAAGCAGTGCCTTGCAAGAAAAAACTTGCGATTTTCCTCTTCTTATCTAAGCCCTCGTGTTTCATTCTCCATAAACATTTTTGTTGGCCTTTTGTTAATTCTATATTCTTTGAAAGCAATACTCTTTGTAAGCAAAGGACTTAGTTTTATACTTCGATAATTGTTCATCTTGTTCTAACTGGTAATCAAGGGATCAAGTCTGGGTTTAAAGTTATAATTTTCAGGTTTCGCCTATTCACCCCCATCTAGGCGACTTTCAATTGGTATCAGAGGTAGACACTTCATATTGAGTCTAACAACTCAAAGTGATGGCTCGGAGAAAATCCCAAAAGAACAAGAAGACACCACCGAAGGAGAACAATGAGGTAACTCTTGAGATATTACTTTTCGATTGCTCTAATTATGCTTCATGGTGTACTAGTGTGATAAATGCTTTTAGGACCATGGACCCACAATTAGAACAAATTTTAGACAAGAGTATTATACCTTCTAGTTATGATAAGAAAAATGCTTCTAAGGAAGATCGAAGATGTTTACGCTTAAATTATCTTGCTTATGACATCTTAGGTAATTCTCCTAACAAAGAAGATTATTATGCCTTCATAATTAGATATGATGAACATATTCATGATGCACATGATATTTGGACTAGAATTAAAAATAGATTTGATGAGTCCAAACATGTTAGTTCATATGATGCTTCTACTTCCTTTAGTCCTTGTGAAACTAACCCTTTAAAGGAACAAGAAAATGAACGTTGGAGACCAAACGATGAATCCACCTCTCCAAAAGGTTTGTCTTCCCATCTCGATTCCCACATATGTTGTGTGGCTAATGAAAATGATAGCGGAAGCACAAATAAGGATGAGGAGGATTAAAGAAGCTTCATGCAACTCTACGCTCATCTAAGCCTAGAAGATAAGACGGTCATACTCAAACTTTTAAAAAGAGCGAGAGAACAAAGCGAAGCTCTTCACAAGCTAGAAGATGTCCTCATCACAAAAATCCAAAGCTTGGAAGAGTTTACTAAAGAACATGAGGAGCTAAAGTGCTCTCATGTTGATTTGGTCCAAAGGTATGAAACTATTTCAATTGAGCAAGACAACTCCTTATTATGTATCGCTCAATTAGTAAATAGGAATACCTTGCTTAAGGACCAAATAGAAAGGCTAAAAATTGAAAATCTAGCTTTTCAAGAAAAACATGATATGTTTATATGTTCTCATAAAAAACTTATGGATGATCATATCATGTTAAATATTGCTCATGAGGTTGTGATAGAAAACTTAAAATCTCAACAACCTCACTCATGCACATGTGTTCAAATTTAAACTATATTGCCATGTTCTAATGCTCGTTGTAAGAAAATCCTTCTTTGAGCTAGAATCTCTAGGAATAGATGATATTGCATATCAAGAGCTCAAGGAAGAAAATTAGAGTCTAAGAACAAGCTTGACACAACTAAAAGGAAAGTGCATTGCTCAACCTTCTCAAGATAATCGTGATGACATGGTGAAGAAGCTTGAGATGGGAATAACCGTGGCATGCACAAGATCCCTCGAGGAAAAAGTCAAGGACTTGAGGAATGTCAAGAGGAGGGAACAAAAAAGGAAAATCAATACTGTTGGAACTTGCTCTCCTGGGCAAGTTGATCCAACGTGGGAGTGAAAGCAACGTAAACAAGGTTTTAACTCGAGATGGCAATAGCTCTGTTAATCTAGCCTCTCAAGGGCACTGTGCGGGGGTATTTATAGGTGCCTGAGTGCCCAGCATCTTGAGTTAAGGACGCATGTGCCCTCAGGCGCCCAGGTTATCCCCGGAATATTCCCATAAAGCAGGGTTACAGACTGTAATTATAGGGAAGCCTTTACAAATTAGGCCCGTAATGCGTAGAGGCCACGCAGGGCCTGTTACAATGGGCCGGATCACGTGTGGGCCTCCATGTTGGACGAGACCGCGGGATGGGACGACCTCGTCATAGGCCTTCGTCCTGCGACGCGTGGGACGAAGGGTAAAGTCTGCCAGTCGTCTTGTCTCCGTTGGTGCAGCGAGTTTGGCGAAGGCATCGAGCGAAGGGTGGCGTCTTCGCCTTCGCCCCAACATTTGCCCTCCGAGGGACCAGTTCGACTAAGTCATCTGGTGCCAAAGGCGTCGCTAGATGGTGGAGACGCTGCCCTCGCTCGAAGTGGTTCCACGAGGGTTTCTGACATGACCGTTGATTGACGCCGCACTGTTGGATTGCGGGTTTCCCGAAGCGTCGCGCCCTGTGTATAAAAAGGGGGCGGCGCGGATTGAAATTTACCTTTCCGCGTGCCGCGAAAACCCTAACCTCCCTTTTTCAAACTGCTCGCTTGCTCGTCTGCCCTTCTTGCTCCTGTTTGTCGGAGAACTGGCTCGCGTGAAGCAGACCGCACGCCGCCGTCGATGGTACGTAGCCATGCCGTCTTCCTCCTCGTCTGCTGCGACCACGCTGACGGCCGAGGCGTCCTCTGAAGATCTCTCGGGCACTGTGGCGGCGGCAGAATTACGACCGGGTGATACGGTGGAATTCGGTGTTTCGCGGATGTTGTTGGTCCGCGTGCAAGATATGCAACAGTTGGGGTATTTTGGCGGCGGGGTTGGGCGTGTCCCGGGGGCGGAGGAGGTTCCCGAGCCCGAGGGCGAATTGGTTGTTTTTGAGGCATTTTTCATCGCCGGCCTTTGTCTGCCTGCACATCATTTTGTGTCGGAGGTTCTGCAGAAGTTCGAAGTCCAGGTTCATCAGCTAACACCGAACGCCGTGGTGGCGTTGGCGAAGTATGTCTGGGCAACGACGTCGTATGGCGGTCAGCCTTCGGTGGAAGTCTTCGCCAAGCAATACTGTCTGCACTGGCAGAAGAGAAAAAATGGACATAAGATTGCGCAATTTGGATCGTGCACTTTCACGCCAAAGTCCGGGAAGACTTCGATGGAAGTTGTGGAGCTGGTACCCTGTGCCCGAAATAAGTGGGGCAACTGGTGGGACTACTGGTTCTATGTTTTAGAGGCTGAAGTCAAAGATCACCCAGGGCTCCTGTTGGGGGCCTTCGGCTTCCGAAGGTCCTCAAAAAACATGATTTAACAATGTTTTCTAAGTATACGAGCAGGTATCTTCGGAATCAGGAATCAGGTTGCGGGTATACAGAAGCATGGTCAAGACGAAGCTTGACTGGGACGGCGATCATGACGAAGGATAAGATGATCACGAAGCTATATGCAAAAGAGCTTCGGCATCACGGCGGGAAGGGGAAACCGACTTAAAGATGAAAAGCCAAACTAGACCTCGAAGAATTACTATAGGGTTATTGATAAATGTAAAGGGCATTATTGTAATTTTGCATGGGCTGCGAACCGTGCCTATAAATAGGTGAACAATATCCCTGTACTGTTCACGCTGACTAGGCATTCACTTTTGCGTCACGCCTGTGTTCTTTTCCTCCAAGCCGAAGGTACATTTGTAATCTACCTTTGTTCAAACAAGTAATAAAAATAGAAATAGATTAATAATAATGTTTATAGAAATTGTGTCACTTTCTGTATTTTGTTTGAATGTTCTCTATTTTTTTATCATGATCATGAAAGTATGTCCTTCATGACCTTCGTCCTAAATTCGTTATGTCCGAAGGGAAATAATGATTTGAAGGACGAAGGGCCTTTGATATTTAACATTTTGTGTTGCCTTGTTCTTGATTCATAGCATTTGAGAACAAGTCCCCAACATTGGCGCCCACCTCCGGTGAACTCACTTCCATTTTTTGACTCTTGAACACTTTCGGCAAGCATCACCTTCGTCATGCCGCCGAAAAAAGCTTCAGCGACAGGGGCTGGTACTTTACAGCCGCTGGATCCCAATCAGGACGTCCTTTCTCTTAGAGAGGCCCGAAGCCAGAAGAGGAAGGCTGTTAGTCCAACACCTCCGGAGGATGACCTGGATCAGGAGATCCAAAACCTGGAGATCCTTCAGCAACAGGTGCAGCGCAAGAAGGAGAAGATGGCTCGTCTAGCTGATCTTCGGAGACAGATAGACGAAGCTTCTGAAGAGGTTCGTCATCTTGTTCAAGATGATCAGAGCCGAAGGCCTCCACGCAGAGAGCTCCATCAGGAAGGCTTCCACAATGAGGACGACTGGTATGAAGATTTCCATCATGGAAACTTTGCTTTTGATGATGCTTCTCCTCTCTCAACAGAATTGCAGGCTACACCATGGCCCCAGTCTTACAAGCCACCCCAGCTCCCCATGTATGATGGTCATACAGACCCGAAGCAATTCTTGATGAGCTATGAAGCAACCATATCTTCGTATGGTGGCAATACGGCAGTCATGGCAAAATCTTTTGTCATGGCCGTCAAGAGCGTTGCTCAGACCTGGTACTCTTCTCTTCAGCCAGGGACAATCACTTCTTGGTAGAAGTTGAAGGATATGCTGATAACTAGCTTCCAAGGGTTTCAGACGAAGCCAGTCACTGCTCAAGCTTTATTTCAGTGTACCCAGGACCACGAAGAGTACCTTCAGGCGTACGTCCGAAGGTTTCTACGTCTGAGGGCACAAGCGCCAACAGTGCCCAATGAAATTGTCATTGAGGCCATGATTAAGGGGCTTCGGCCGGGACCTTCAGCGCAGTACTTTGCCAGGAAGCCACCACAAACGTTGGAGAAGGTGCTCCAAAAGATGGACGAATACATTCGAGCTGACAATGACTTCCGCCAAAGAAGGGAGGAAGCATTCAGGTTCTCTGAAATGACCAGGGGCTTCGGAGGAAGATTTCACCCGAGGCACGTTAGGTCAATTCATAACTCTGCTCAAACTGATGATCAAGGGAGTCAGCAGCAAAGGCCACAATACTCTTCACAAGCTTCGGGCCAGCAGCAAAGTTCTTTTCGGCCGCCAGCGCCAAGAGGCAGAGGCGCTAGGGGCTTCGGGGGAAGGTTTGGAGATCAGCCAAGAAATTTTTTTTGCCTATTCTGTGGTGAAGATAAGGGCCATACCACCAGGATGTGTCACGTTACCATCCAGAAGCAGAAGGAGATAGCAGAAGCAGCTGCGCAACAAAGTCAGCCGAAGCAGGTCATGCATACTGCTTCGTATCATTCGCCTTATATTCCAGAATATGTAGGCAACCACCCCGCAGCTTCTGTCGCTTCGGCAAGCCAACCCCAAGCATCTTGGCAGCATCCTCCACCACCGCCGCCGACGCAGCGAGGACAGCAGCCAGAAGGGAGTCAGCACAATCACCTTCAGAGGGATTTCAGAGAGGAGTCCGAAGCTCGCACAGTTAACAGCACTGTGCCAGAGTCGAAGCACATTTATTGATGAATATCCTACTTCAACAGCAGTTCTTTCGCATTCTTACATTCAGTATTACCTTTTTGTTAGTAAGGAATAATTATGAGGAGTTTAAATGTCTTTTATCGTTTTTCGATTTCTTGTAACACTTTCGTCTATTACCATAATAAAAATATGTCTTTTCCATAGGATTGATTTGCCAAAGCATACAAATTTATGGTGGCATGAAGGACCTTTGTATTATCAAACATTTGTTCTAACGGACATAGTACAAATTCCTCGAAACAGTAAAAAGTCGCTCCTAAGGGAACGCAGAGTAAGTTTTCTGAAACTACAGCGAAAAATAAGCGCTGATTCCGCCGAAAGTAAAAGGCGAAGAAGCTCCTAAGGGAGGCTTACAGCGAAAAATAAACGCTGATTCCGCTGAAAGTAAAAGGCGAAGAAGCTCCTATGGGAGGCTTACAGCGAAAAGTCAGCGCTGAGATAAAAAGTGTGTGTGCTCTATTACAGGGATATGTATCTGCGGCACAAATATCATTTTGCATAACATAACATCATCACATCATTCTGCATAACATAAGCATCATACAACATATTGCATGTGGAACAACAAGGGGATACAGTGTTGGTCTTGGAGAATATTTTGGAAAAGAGAAAATCGTGCTAAGGCACAAGACAAATCGAGATGAAGTATAGCCTCATTGGAGATGCCACACAAAGTTTTTTTATAGCTTCGGAGAATATTTCACGAAGCTTGGACATTTTTCATCAGAGAAGTAAGCAAATTCTTGTGATATAGAAAGGATTTTCTTCACGAAGAATGAAAAGAAGGGAAGGTGTTTTTTCGCCGAAGGCTCAAAAAATGGTATGTATGCAAAATTTCATGCATCGTAAAGAATTAAACTATAGATTATATATTGCATTCAAGGTTACAATATATTACACATGTTACGTTCTAAATGTTTCTACAGTAACATTCAATCCTCCTTAAGCACTATTTCTGCAGCTTCATTCAATAGCTGGTCGACAACCTTGTCCATAATGCCTTCGGCCATTTTTCTAATTTCATCGTCCCCCTTCGGGTGGGGGCCCGGAGATGCCTCAGCAGGTTCTGAGGGAAGAGAAGATACGGCTATATTACTATTACAAACCGCGAACAAAGTCTGGAATTAAAAATTACAGCATAATAAAACCACTAATTAATACCTATTTGCCCTTCGGGCTCTGTACTTTTCTCCGCAGCTTCTGCTACTTTTCTGGCATCGTGGATGCCTTTTTCACTCTTTTGAATAATTTCTTGCGCCATTTCTCGGCCGCCGTTGTCCCAGATATCGGTGAAGAATTTCCCGCCGGCCATGCTTGCTTCGGGCGAGGGGTCTTTAATGTCTTCAGTGGACAAGGTAGCTTCGGACTGCGCCAAGGATCTTACATGCTCGCAACCTTTCTTCTCCAAAACAGCAGCAATCCCTCTAGCACCCGAAAAAGCGCAGATGTCACCGCGGCTATTCAGGATTTCCTCGAAGGCCTCTGCTTCGTGATTGATCCATTCCATTGGACCTTCAGGATTGCCTCTTGAGAAATTCTCTTCACTAGAGAATGCGCCAACACTGGCGAAGCTGGATTTTATCTTCTTGACGCACTCTATGGATTTAACATAGCATTTTCTCTGGGATGCACGAAGCTCCTTAACACTTGTCTCTAAATGATTGGTCAATTGATCACTAAGCTCTCGTTTTGTTTCTTCAAGTATACGTTCTTCTTTAGCTCTAGCTAGCTGTTTCTGAAGATCTTTAATTTCACGTTTTTGGGCTTCGGCCTGGGCCTTTGAGGCGGCTTCGTCCTTTTTAACCTTGTCTACCAATGTAAGCAGAATTTTATCCTTTTCCAGAGCTTCGTTTCTTAGTTTAATAACTTCTGATCGTAGGTTGTTGAACGCAATTTCATAGCTCTCGTCTTCGGCATTCTTTTGTGCTCTCAATGCGTTGCTTAGAATTAAACCCTATATGTAAAAGAGTTGGTATAAGAATAAAAGAATGAGTCACGAATTATAAAATTTCCAAACGCTCAATTCCCATACCTTCAGGCTATTGTACGCAAGACTATCCGCGAGATCCTCCTTCGTCATAGCACATAATCCAGCTTCGAGCTTCGGAAACCCCATACTTCTAGCCATCTCCCGACAGACGGATAATTCTTTGTTGTCTGGGAGGCAGTATAGGAAATCTTCTTTGTTCGTCCCATTGAACACTAGTGCCCCCTTCAGATATTTCAATTCTTTGGCATAGTGATTAGCTTCAAAAACTTCTTCTTCCGATAAATTTTTCCCCGAAGCATGTCGCACGATATAATCGTATATTTTGGAAGATGCTTCGGGGGCAGCGGTATCAATTTCTTCGACCAAAGTTGGCTCTGACATTTTCATTTCTTCGGTTGCCTTTGCTATTTTTGCTTCTTCTGCTTCCAAAGGTATTACCTTGGTTGGTTCTGAAGGCCCGATTTCAACTCCAGTCTGTTGCTTCGGAGCTTTAGCAACGGATCCTTCAGCAAGCGCCTCAGAAGTTTCAGCAGTCTTCTTTGGGGTTGTGCTTGGAAGTTTAATTGTTTCCAGAACATCTAACACATTAACCATTCTTTTTCTTTTTGGGGTCACTGTTGGCCCCTTTTTAATTTTTGCTGCTTCAACTTCTTCTGAAGGACTTAAAATTTCTGATATTTTCACTCCCTCAGCTGATGCTTTCACTTCTTCCGTCTTTGGTTCTTCCATCTTTTCTGTCGCTGGCACTTCGGCCATTTCTGTGACTTCTGGCAGCAGGGTTGGCTCTTTAGCCTCGGTGGCCGAAGAGGTCTCACCGGTGAACTCAGGCACCGTAGCTGGTTCAATATAGCGTGGCCGGTGTGTGAGAACTTTTATCCTTTTTCTCTTCGGCGCTGGCTCGCTAGAAACAGCTACAGCTGTTTCTTTCGCAGAAGTTGTGCCTTTTCTTTTTTGCCCTCGTATTGGATAGCGATAGTTGGGGTAGACAAACCCGACTGCATCAAACACTCGGTTGAGTCTTTTCTTTTTTCGGCCTCCGAAGGCCGCTGACAATGCAGTGTCTTCGGCCTTCGAATATACCCCAAGCAATTCATCACTTACAGTCTCAATACTCTTTAACCAATCATCATCTGGTTCAACGAACTTGTCTCCGTACTTGAATGTATACTTCAGCCTGACTAACCCACCTTCGTCAGTTTCTCTAACAGTTTCTTTCGGCATTTCCCAATTATCTGTAAGAGGCCACACTCTGAAGGCAATGTGTTCTTGTGTTAAATCCCTTGTCCCAATAAAAGAGCAAACAACTACGAAGGCTCTTTGGCATTCTTCGGCTGCTTCATTCATTTCCACCTTCGGCCTTCGCAGGCCGAAGCGTTGCCAGATGGGATGCATAATGATCTTCTTTATATCTTCTCGAGATTTCAAGTCATTTTTCACGTAAAACCATTTCGTCATCCAGTCGCCAGGCCATCTCTTTCGAAAGGTCGGCACCGGGCAGCTTGACCCAGACTGAGAGCCGAAGCTGTAGCAACCAAAGTTGTTGTAATATTGTTCCTTACCCCAGGGTTTTGTCTCGTATAACAATTCGTGCATGTTGCAGAAGCTTTTTGCATCAGGTTCCAAGCCTTGGCTCCTCACAGCCCACACGAAAATATTCATCCTTATGATTGCTTCGGGGGTAAGTTGGTGAAGGTGGATTTCAAATATCTTCAGCACCTCCACAACAAAACTGCTCAGGGGAAATCGTAGTCCAGCTTTCAAGAAGCTTCGAAATACTACGACTTCATTTTCCTCAGCAGTTGGGCAAGTCTTCTCTCCTTCGTCGGCCCTTACAACAGACAAATCCCGGAAATATCTTCCCCTCATGTTGACAAGATGATTTTCTTTAATACTTGATTTGTCAAAAACCGCATGACTTGGTCGCCAGGGTCAATCTTCGGAGTCTTCACCACCACTATCCGCATCATAGCTGTCGCTATCACCAGTATCTTCAAATAAACCTTCCAAAATTTCTTTAGTGATCTTCTCTGTATTAGTCTTCGACATAGATCGAAGAAAACCCAGATGCATCTCTTCAGAAAGACTCAGCTTCATTTCGGCAGCAACCTTCTTCTCCTCAGGCATCCCTTCGGAATTCTTGCCTCTCGCTTCCGAAGCTTAAAACTAGGGTGGCAACCAAATATTTGTGGGCAGAAAACTATTTGAGCAGGCAAAACAGATGGCAAGAGAGCGTGCTAAATAAATTGTGGCGAGCCCTTATTTATACACCCATTATGTCGAAAACTGGAGGGTCCCGCTTGTCAAAGACTGTTGCTATTCGAGCAAAGGGAAGGTGTTTTTTTCGGACCTTCAGCTTAAAGCCTTCGTCCATGTCGCAATATAAATTTATCATTCCAGCAAATTAATATTGCGAGGGGCTACTGTTGGGGGCCTTCGGCTTCCGAAGGTCCTCAAAAAATGTGATTTAACAATGTTTTCTAAGTATACGAGCAGGTATCTTCGGAATCAGGAATCAGGAATCAGGTTGCGGGTATACAGAAGCATGGTCAAGACGAAGCTTGACTGGGACGGCGATCATGACGAAGGATAAGATGATCACGAAGCTATATGCAAAAGAGCTTCGGCATCACGGCGGGAAGGGGAAACCGACTTAAAGATGAAAAGCCAAACTAGACCTTGAAGAATTACTATAGGGTTATTGATAAATGTAAAGGGCATTATTGTAATTTTGCATGGGCTACGACCCGTGCCTATAAATAGGTGAACAGTATCCCTGTACTGTTCATGCTGACTAGGCATTCACTTTTGCGTCACGCCTGTGTTCTTTTCCTTCAAGCCGAAGGTACATTTGTAATCTACCTTTGTTCAAACAAGTAATAAAAATAGAAATAGATTAATAATAATGTTTATAGAAATTGTGTCACTTTCTGTATTTTGTTTGAATATTCTCTATTTTTTTATCATGATCATGAAATTATGTCCTTCATGATCTTTGTCCTAAATTCGTTATGTCCGAAGGGAAATAATGATTTGAAGGACGAAGGGACTTTGATATTTAACATTTTGTGTTGCCTTGTTCTTGATTCATAGCATTTGAGAACAAGTCCCCAACAGCTCCCTGCTGCCATTATGTGCTCTCATTATTATGTGGCGTACCCGCCATTCGAAGTGGCGGAAGATGACGAGAATTAAAGGGCCCTTCGGATCGCTGCCCGTACGAGTAGTGGGCGTGATCTAGTTGAGGAATTCGTAGGGTATGGGGTGTGGCCCTTGGCGCAAGGATGGGCGCTGGGCGAAGTATGCCCTCGCGAGATGCCCTCCCTGGGTGGGCGGAAAGTGCGAAGTCCGCTTTTTGCTTTGGATGTGCGAGGGCGGGATCCTGCCACGGTTGTGCGTGAGGCGGAGGATGGGGCGGTGCGAATTGTTGGGCGCTACGTGCCGAAGACGGAGGCTCAGCGGAGCTGGGATATACGTGGATCCAACGACCTCCTGAATAGGGTCTTCGAGTTGAATTGTTTGCTGTATGGCGGTTATCCTGGGGAAGACGTTGTCGACCGCCGCGGGAAAAAACCAGCGGCTATGACTGAAGACAACCCCGCGCCGGAGGCTGCCCCAGCCACTAAGAAGAGGAAGCTAGGTACTGCGGTGGGAGGACCGGGGGTCTCTGATAGTTTTGCTATGGAGTTGATGGGGACATGTGCGGCCCCCGGGGGAAGGATGTCTTCGCCCGAGCTCCGGGAGTCTTCGGGGCGGATGCTGGAGGTTACTGGGGGTCAATGGCCCAAGAACGTTCCTATCCCCCGCGCGGCTGGTTTAGACTTCTTTACGTCTCGCATGGCTCGGGACTTGAGAGTGTTTCCTTACGGACGGAATATTGCTGCTGTTGTGTCGGCAGTGATGAACAAGGATTGCCAGGATGCTGCGCAGAAGCGCCGGGCGGTCATCAGGCTCCCCGACGCTAGGCGTGAAGCGAAGAGAGCGCGGGGGAGTGCGAAGGCTGCCGTCCCCGGTGGTAGCCAACCGATGCTGGCTGTGAAGCCGGCCGCGCCTAGATCCAGCAAGGTGCCGGAGAGCACGAAGGCGGTCGGCGCCGGCGGAACCAAGTCTGCCCTGGACGGAGCCGCGAAGGTCCGGGAGCTGCCCTCGCCGGGGAAACGTGTTACCGACTTCGGCACGAATATTAGCGTGGACGACTATCTCGTTGGTAAGTTTTCTTTTTTTTGACCGGTGATACGTTGCAGGGTCGGGCGAGGGGCAACTGGTTGTTGTCCTGCCTACGGTGGCAACCACGGCGTCAACCGCGGTGCTTGGGGTGAAGGGTGGCGCTTTCAGCGCTGGCGGCGAGATTTCGGTGGCCACTGCCATCAAGGATGAAGCGGGCACTATGTCCCGCCGGCTGAGGGAGGCGTCGCAGCAGCTGTCGCAACAGCTAAGTCAAGTAAGTTGAGCTGGACTTCAGTGTTTGCCACTTTCATGGGGATTATGGTCTCATGTGTGTCTGTTAGGCGGCCGACTTCGCCGATCGCGTGGCGTCGGTTGCCCTTACTACAGATGTGTCTGCCGAAGTCGAGAGACTTTGGGCGCAGCACGCGGACGCCGGCCGGGAGAAGTCGGCTACGGATAGCAAGAGCTGCAGGCTGGGGGAGAAGGTGGCCACCCTAGAGGGCGAGAGGACGGACCTCCGGCGCCAGCTGGTGGAGGAAAGGAGGGAGGCCAACCAGGCCATCGCCAAGGCGCAGGCGGAGGCCAAATTGGCGCGGGCGGAGGGAGTCTCGCCAGCCAACGCACCGAGGAATGGGAGGTGCGGTTCAACCCTCTGCACGCCCGCATGGAGAGGGTCGAGGCCTCTACGTGCTCGGAAGTTGAGCGGACGCGCAAACAGCTCGTGGACTCATACCGCGAGCTGGGTGCGCGAACTGCTGACTTCGAGGTGCCCGACCAAGAAGCAGGCCTTCGCTTCCTCGAGTGGCTGCAAGAGGAATTGCTGGCACTCCCGACCATCATGGAGGGATTCATGTCCTTTGCCTCCCTCGTCAACTGCGAAGGGGCCATGAATGCGCTGTCCCGCGAGGGGTGCAATCACTATGAGGGCTTCGACCGGTCCGATGAAGACTTTGGGCGTGAAATTTTTAAGGTCGAAGACCCTGTGGTGAAGAATTCCACGGGGGCCCTCTTCGATCGGATGTGGGGTCCTCATGGCCGGGAGGCGGTCAGGGAGCGGTCTGATCGGGCGAGAGAGCAGGTAAGTCTTGTCTGTTGTTTCGTGTGATTGAATGTGGGTACGTGTGGGTTTGCTGAATGAGTGTGATGTTGCTGCAGATGGCGCATGCCGAGGATGTCGAAGACCTTGGAGGTCTAAACAGTGCGCCGCCCGAGGCTGCGGAGGGCAGACCGGTGCTGCCCTCGGATGCTGGTGAAGGCCCATCGGACGTGCCCGTGCCTGCTGCTGCCGGCGAAGACCCTGTGTCGGCCCCTGTGCCGACAGTCGAAGGCGCTCAGGAGGTGGTGGCGGAGCCGGCGGTCGAAGGCCCTACGGCCGCGGACGCGCCCACGCAGGTGGCTAAGTAGTCGAATAGGTGCAGGGGGGTTGTAAATTTTGTCTACGTGTTACTGAACCTCGGTTGCTGCGTAGGTTCAGGGTTTTGGGCCTGCGCACGCAACCGCTACTGAAAGTGCTAATTTTGTGGTGGCTTCGACCGTGGTTGCGGAAAATGATTCGGGTGATTCTGTGTCTAAGTTTTTTGAGTCTGATGATTCTGGGAGTTCGGTGGTGTGGACTGAAGAGTCTTCGGATGAGGACTTGGATTATTTTGCGACATTGGATGTGGCTGCGGTGGAGGCTTCGCCGTGTGTGATGGGTGCTGAGGTTCCTGGTCCGAGCGCTGGGCGTAGGCGGCGAAGGGCGGTGGCGAAACGCAGGGTGAGTGAGGTGGAGGGTGGTCGTCTTCGTGTGGACAGGGCTGGTAGGCGGGAATTGTTGTCCTCGCCAGCTGGGGCGAGTGTAGGTGAGGGGGAGTTGCGAAGTCTTTTTGAGGGTGAGGAGCTGAGGATAATGTTGTTTAACTATAGGGAGATGGGTATCATCCCGAAGGTTGAACCATTGTAAGGTGTGATGCCCTCGCTGTACGTGTGTAACTATAATTTGTATGATGAGGCTGTGTGCCTTAGCTGATATGGCCGTGCCCGTAGGGGACTTGTGCACTAGGTCTAGCGCGTTTATTATGTCGGTCCAGCTGCACCCTCAGGCGACTTTTGCACGGATAGTCTTTGGAGGAAGACTTCGATTTTTCGCACTTGTTGTGCTAGTCCGGCTGCACCCTTAGGCGACTTTTGCACGGATAGTCTTTTGGAGAAGACTTCGATTTTGCGCACTTGTTGTGCTAGTCCAGCTGCACCCTTAGGCGACTTTTGCGCAGATAGTCTTTTGGGGAAGACTTCGATTTTTCGCACTTTTTGTGCTAGTCCGGCTGCACCATTAGGCGACTTTTGCACGGATAGTCTTTTGGGGAAGACTTGTTTTTGCGCACTTGTTGTGCTAGTCCGGCTGCGCCCTTAGGCGACTTTTGCGCGGACTGTCGCACGTGAGGGTAGCCAGCACTGCCCCTCGCAGTGACTTCGTGTTTGTCGAATGCCGAAGACCGTCGATGCGGTCTTCTTTCGACGTTGTAATTTTTTGCGGGGGATTTTTTGCGTGTATATTACATGGCTCCGCCTCATTAAAAACCTCACCCCCCGGGAGGAAAAGAGTGCGGGCCGAAATAAAAACTGTCTTGCGAATTACAAGGGCGAGCTGGCCCTGAGGAGTCAAACAAAAAACTTGCGAAGATTGTCAATGTTCCAATAATGTTCTAAGTCTTCGCCGGATGGCATTGTGAGCCTGTACGCGCTGGGGGACGCCTTCATCTTGACGATGAACGAGCCCTCCCATTTTGGCTCTAGCTTGCCCTGGGACTCTGTCCGAGCTGTCCGGACGAGTACGAGGTCTCCTTCGCTGAATTCCCTCGGGATGACTGTGTGGTCGCGCCATGCTTTTGTTTGAGCTTGGTATTTGTTTAGAGCCTGTAGGGCGAAGACGCGGTCTCCATCGATGAGGTCCTTCGAAGTAGGTTCGTCTACGTCGGGGACGGCTGACGCGACTGTCCGCGGTGACCCATGTTTTATTTCTTGCAGAGTCATGGCCTCCGATCCATATAGAAGGCGGAAAGGGGTGAACCCAGTCACCCTGCACTCAGTCGTGTTCAGCGCCTAGACCGCTTCAGGTAACAAATCTACCCACTTGCCTTTTTTGTCGTCAAGGAGCATTTTCTTGACGACTGTGAAAATTTTACCATAGGCGCGTTCCACAACTCCGTTGGATTGCGGGTGGTACACTGAGGCGAAGGCAAGCTTGGTGCCAATGGAGAAGCAAAAATCCTTGAAGTCTTGGCTGTCAAATTGCTTGCCATTGTCAACTGTGAGTTCGGACGGGACTCCGAAGCGGCAAACAATGTTTTGGCAGAAGAATTTCTGGGCAGTATTCGATGTTATCGTGGATACAGCCCTCGCCTCGATCCATTTGGTAAAATACTCGACGGTGACGAAGGTGAACTTGAGGTTCCCCTGGGCCATGGGTAGGGGCCCGACAATGTCCAGGCCCTAGCGCTGAAGAGGCCACGTGTGGGCGATTAGCATTGTGAATTGCGAAGGGCTTCCTGAGCGTGGAGAAAATTTCTGGCAGGCTTCGCAGGACCTTGTGACCCGATTTGCAGCGCAGATCATGGCGGGCCAGTAGAAACCTTGACGATCACCTTTGCGGCTAGGGCCCTGGGCCCTGCGTGAGAGCCGCAAGTCCCGCTGTGGACCTCGCGCAGAATTTGGACGCCTTCGGTCTCGGTGACACATTTAAGCATGGGTTGACTGACCCCCTTCTTGTAAAGCTGGCCTTCGATTAGTGCGAAGTCCTGGCTTCGATGTTTGAGGCGCTTGGCCTCATTGATATCGGTTGGATGATAGTACCCCTACAGGAACAGGGTTATTGGTGCCCGCCAGTCTTCAGTCATGATGAGGTTGACTATGCGGTGGCCCTCGCTGTCATTGGTTATTTGGAGCCCCTCTGGGCTGCGGACGGCTGGCGTGCCGATGACATGGTAGAATACATCGGAGGGTAGGGCCTTGCCTCTGGCGGCTGCCTTGGCCAATGCGTCGGCCTCCTCATTCTTGGCTCGGTCCACATGCTGTAAGGTAAAACCTTTGAATTGTCTTTCGAGACTGCGGATAGCCGCGAGGTACTGCATAAGTGCGGGGTCCTTCGCTGTGTAGTCTTTCTCGACTTGGCCGGCGACTACCTTGGAGTCTGTTCTGGTGATGCAGGTGGTGACACCAAGTGCCCTTAGCTTGCGAAGGCCGAGAATGACAACTTCGTATTCTGCTATATTGTTAGTGCATCTGTCAGACTCCAAAGCAAAGCTGAGGCGTGCTGCGTATCTGTGCTTGACCCCTAGGGTGACGTAATGACTGCAGCGGCGCCTGCCCCCGCATGGCACCATGCGTCGTCGCACTGGATTGTCCATACCCTCTCTGCGGACGTGTCCGGCTGTGTTATTGGCCCAGTCCAGTCGACGACGAAGTCTGCCAGGACTTGTGACTTGATGGTTGTCCTGGGTTCGAATGTGATGTGGTAGCCGAAGAGTTCTGCCGCCCATTTGGCAATCCGGACTGATGCCTCCGGGTTTCTAAACAATTCGCCGAGTCCCCTATCTGAGGTGACCCGGACCTTGAACGCTTCAAAATAATGGCGCAGTTTGCGCGAAGCCATAACAACTGCGTAGGCAATTTTTTCCAGTTCCGTCATATTGCATTTTGATGTCGTGAGTACTTCGGAGATGTAATAAACTAGACATTGCCTGAACGAGCCCTCTCTCTTCTGCTCTTGGACCAGTGCTGCGCTGACCGCATGCGGCGAAGCTGCGATGTAGAGCAATAGTGGTAGCGAGGGGTCTGGGCTTGTAAGAATCGCCAATTCTGACAGGTACTGCTTCAAAGAGGCGAAGGCCGCCGCCTGCTCTGGTCCCCATGCGAAGTCTTTTGCGCCGCAGAGTGTTTTGAGGAAAGGGAGACTTCGCTCTGCGGATTTGGAGATGAATCTGTTGAGGGCGGCCAATCTGCCTGTCAGTCGTTGGACGTCTCTGGCTGACTGCAGGGGCATCATGTTGATGATGGCCTGAATTTTGGTTGGATTGGCTTCGATCCCGCGGTGCGACACCAGGTAGCCCAATATATTCCCCTGGCGAACGCCGAAGACGCACTTTTCGGGGTTTAGGCGAAGTCGTGCGTCCCGCATGTTCGCAAATGTTTCAGCGAGGTCAGCCAGATGGTCTTCCTTGGTTCTGCTGGCGACGACGATGTCGTCCACATACGTAAATATGTTTCTGCCGACTTGGCCCTCGAGCACCGTTTTGGTGAGCCGAGAGAAAGTGGACCCGACGTTCTTAAGTCCCTTTGGCATTCTGATGAAGCAATACGTGCCGAAGGGTGTTATGAAGCTGGTGCTTGCCTTGTCCTCCTCCTTCATATATATTTGATGGTAGCCAGAGAAGCAATCAAGGAGTGACATGACCTCGCACCCGGCCGCACTATCGATGATTTTGTCGATCCGAGGCAGCGGGAAGTTGTCCTTGGGGCAGGCCTTGTTAAGACTGGTGAAATCGATGCACATCCGCCATTTGCCGCTCTTCTTCTGCACCATCACTATGTTGGCGAGCCATGTAGGGTAGGCAATTGGCTCGATAAATTTGGCCTCAAGCAGGCGATGTACCTTGGCCTTGGCGGCTTCTGTCTTCTCGTCAGACATCTTACGCAGCCGCTATTTCTTCGGCCTCACCGAAGGGTCGATTCCCAAGCTGTGCTCGATGATGGAGCAACTGACTCTGACCAGGTCGAGGGCGGACCAGGCGAAGACGTCTTTATTCTTGGACAGACAGCAGAGGAGTCTCTCCTCGTCATGCGAAGTGAGGTCTTTGCTGATGGTAACCGTCTGCTTGGGTGTTGCCTAGTCGTGGGGAACAGTCTTGGTCCCGTCGTTGCTCTGCAGCTGTGCTTTGTCATGTTCTTTGGTGGTTGGGCTGGCAGACTCGGGGACCTCGCGCTGGGTCGTGAGGCAGTGTACGTTTATTTGTCCGGGAATGAAGTCTCTTTCTATGTTACACGCAGCCTGCTGGTTGCCATAGACTGTGATGGCGCCTTGCGGACCTTGGATCTTCATGCACAGGTAAAGTCCGTGAATGGCTGCCTCAAACTTGTTGATGGAGCCCCGTCCCATTATGGCGTTGTACGGGTACACCATGTCGATGATGTCGAACGTGACTTGCTCACTTCGGGCATTGGGTGCTACACCGAAGGAGAGAGGTAACTCTATTTTGCCGACAGGAAACGTGCCCTTGCCGCCGAAGCCATACAGTGGGTTGTTCGAAGGCTTGAGCAGGCTGTGGCTTATGCCCATGCGATCGAAGGCATGGAGGAAAATGATATCCGCCTGGCTGCCATTGTCGACTAAGACTTTGTGCATGTCTCAGCCTGCCACGCTGCAGTTGATAACCATGGCGTCGATGTGGGGTGCGCTGCGCAGATCGACGTTTCGGGAGTCGAAGGTCAATGGCACATGGGACCACTTTGTCTGCACGACTGGACCGGTGACAGCGACGTGGTTGATGCTGCGGTAATGGTCCCTCTTCTGCCGCTTTGTGTCGAAGTCGGCGCTGGACCCCCCAGTGATCATGTGAATGACTCCGCGATACGGCTGATCGGCGAAGTCTTCTTGCTTTGGGGCTTGGGGGTGATGGATGTTTTGCTATTGCTGGTGTGGAGGTGGGTGTGGGGGAGGTACGATTTGTACCTCCTGGTGGTGTTGGTATGCGTGGTGCGGTGGATGCGGAGCGGGGCCGTGGTTGTATGGCTGAGGGGGTTGCTGATATGTGTGCGCGACAACTCTAGGGTTGTCGGCTGGTTGCGCCCGTGCCATCCTGTCTCTGGTGGCCTTCGTCTCTGGGCAGTCTCTTGTAGGGTGCACGCAGTCTTCGCCGTGGAACAAGCAGTAAAATTTGCGCGGCTGCTTCGCACGTCCCCGGGCCCGACCGCGAGTTCCGTTTCCGCGGCCCTGGGGGGGGGATACTCCAGGCGGCGAGGGGCCTCGCCAGCGTGGTGCTGGTTGGCGATGTTGTGCACCTGCTCCTGATTGCGGCCGTCCCGATCGGAGTCTGCCTGCGAGGGCCTCGTCCACGTGCGGCTGGACTGTGGAGGGTCTTTGGGTTTGCTCTGAGACTCGACTTTGCGCTGGTGGAGCTCTTCGGATCTGGCGTATTTTTCAAATAGCTAATACAGCTCCTGGAGGTTCCTGGGCGGATCCCTGATGCAGTGGCTGTAAAGGACGCCGACCCGAAGGCCACTGATGGCGTAGTGGATGGCGATTTGGTCATCGACCGAAGGCAGTTGTGACTTGAGGGTCAGAAACTTGCGGTAGTACTCCCGCAGAGTCTCTCTTTCCAGCTGCTTGCAGAGTGAAAGTTTAGCCAAGGCGTCGGTGTCTGGGCGGTACCCTTGGAAGTTGAGCAAGAATTTGTCCCGGAGACTTCTCCAGGAGTCGATGGACAATGGGGGCAACCTGGTGTACCAGGTGAGGGCTGGGCCTTCGAGGGCGATGATGAACGACTTGGCCATCGTGGCGTCGTCCCCTCCGGATGATGCAACGGTGACCTGATAGCTCATGATGTACTGTGCTGGGTCAGTGCTGCCGTTGTACTTGGGATAGGTCCCTGCTCTGAAGTTGGCGGGCCATGGTGACACTTGCAGGTGTGGCGCCAGGGGACTTCGCTCGTCAAGGTAGTTGACACCTTGGAATGCCGTGGCGTGTGGGATGGCGTGTCTGCGCTGAGGGATGAACAAGTCTTCAATTTGTGCGCGCTGTTGGAGGGGTGGGCCGTGTTGCAGGCCGAGTTGGCCTTCGTGCTGCATGAGCGCGATCTCTTGTTCAAGCTCGTGAGCCTTCTGCTCTTCGTCGCGTATCATCTGTCGCACCTTGGCTTGTGCAGACACACGTTGGCGCTTGGCCTCGAGGATCTCTTTTTGCTTCTGGAGGTTGCGGTTCTTGATGCGCAAGGCGCGCAGCTGTAGCTGCTCTTCTGCTGAAACGCCGATGACTTCGCCGTCCTCGGTGGCGTCCGTGCCCTCCGGTGGAGCGAAGCCTGGGGGAAGTTGCGGTTGTCCTCCAGAGCTGCAGGTGCGGAGACTGCCTTCGGGAGTGGGTTGTTCGTTGCGCTGCCTCTTGCTGAGTGCGTCATCTTCGCAGGCCTCTTGGTGGGTGGTGTCGACAAGGGCCTTGCCCTTTTTCTCGGCCAGCAGTGCTGCCTTCGCAGCCTCGTCAGCCTTCGAGCTAGCTCTCTTGGGTGCCATCGCGGGTGGTTTTTCCATAGCACGAACGGTGGGTGCCAAATGTTGGAACTTGCTCTCCAGGGCAAGTTGATCCAACGTGGGAGTGAAAGCAACGTAAACAAGGTTTTAACTCGAGATGGCAATAGCTCTGTTAATCTAGCCTCTCAAGGACACTGTGCGGGCGTATTTATAGGTGCCTGAGTGCCCAGCATCTTGAGTTAAGGACGCATGTGCCCTCAGGCGCCCAGGTTATCCCCGGAATATTCCCATAAAGCAGGGTTACATACTGTAATTACAGGGAAGCCTTTACAAATTAGGCCCGTAATGCGTAGCGGCCACGCAGGGCCTGTTACAATGGGCCGGATCACGCGTGGGCCTCCATGTTGGACGAGACCGCGGGATGGGACGACCTCGTCATAGGCCTTAGTCCTGCGACGTGTGGGACGAAGGGTAAAGTCTGCCAGTCGTCTTGTCTCCGTTGGTGCAGCGAGTTTGGCGAAGGCATCGAGCGAAGGGTGGCGTCTTCGCCTTCGCCCCAACAAATACCTCTACCAAAAGCCTCAACCATGCCTCCATACAAGATAACATCCAAGGTAATTGTGACGAAACCTCCCAAGGTATTAGGCCCACCTACAGTTGTCCTTGTCCTAAGGACCTTGGACAACCCTGTAGATGCACAAAATCACTCGACAAGTTCGGTAACTGTATCCTCATCATTTCGCCCAAGAGCGCTTCACCCGTCACGCAGATATTACATCACATCGGAGGAAAGGATAAGCGGAAGCAGATTACAATAATTTAATTTACATTCATAAAATATATAGAGAGAGTATTATTATTACAATATCAGGGTATTAAGAGTGCGTAAAGTATTATTACAAACCAGGGAGGCAAAACCCTCTCCCACACAAAAGTTTATTGTTTTTAAGGTGGGAGGCAAACATCCTCCCGCGACCAACTTCACTGTTGGGGCTCCTCCTTAGGTACCACCTTTGAACAGAAACAGCAAAACTCTGTTGTTTCCTCACCTACAACAACATGGGTTCGAAAACCTTGAGTACGGAGTGTACTTTCGCAAGGCTTACCCGACAAAGGAAAAAGACTCTCAAGGATATGCTGGCTTGAGGGAGTCAAGGTAAGGCTAATCAAAAATCAAAGACTCTATTTGCAGAAATGCTTACTATCAGTGGATCCTTAAAATCCAGTTTTATTTTCAAGTTAAGTCATTACCTGTAGCTAGAGTTGTTTCTACCCTAGTTTAAGCACTTGGCCTACACTAGTCGTCTTTTATCACCCCTTTCAGTTCACTGGAATGCTACGTGTAGGTCAGTGACCAAGTCTTCATGTCTGAGAAGCAACGGCGATCCGAATCAATTAATACTCAACTGAGGATCTCCAATCACACGACATATGTAGCACTTAACCCTTGCATATGTCAACTCGCCACCGGGTTTCTCAAGACCAGACAGGGTTCACGCCAACCGAGAGCACAGATACACTACCGTCCAACATCTTGCCACGGAGGGTACATGCTACTCTCGCCATCTCTCCACTCCCATTGCGTGTTGGCCTTTCTGGTATTGGTCTGCCCGAGACAAAGCTTACCCATGACGAGGCATGTGACCAGTTAAAGGTTCCTCGATCAGCAGGCCCACATCGGTAAGCGACTCAGACGGAGACACTACATCAGGACTTCCTTCTCGTGCAAGTCACCTGCCCAGTCTCACCTTTATCATTTACAATCCCAAAGTTTGGTACTTGGTAGAGGTACATCTTTTCCGATGTTGAACCCATCACGGCCATGAGGGATTCACCATCAAGTTTTATTTTTGAAAACATCCCATTCCATCTGAAGCATCATCTTTTTTTAAAACAAAACATTTTTGTTTTCTAAAGCAAGACTAAGCATCAGAAAACTTTTTAGAAAAACAGGTAATCAAGGAATGGTAGTCAATTCCAAGGAAGGAAATGCAGCAATTGTGTAGCACTCAACTCCTATCACTTAACGCATCATTTCAAGTGATAAAGAATTTAAAACAAGGAAGGTGTAAATGCACCGAGGCTTGCCATGTGTTGTAGGGGATTCGGGATCTGTTCCACAAATGTCAAAATAGAAACTGTCCCCGATAGGTGGATTTTCAGTTGGTGGTGCAACTTCCTCTTCAACAACTACTTCTTCTTCGTTTTCTAAACATAACAATATACATATATAAATGTTCATGTGATGCTATGATCATGCAGTTATAGTAGAACATAGTAAGTTATATCTTGAATATAACTTTCCTTCATGGTACTCCTGGGTAACTAGGGTTTTCTGAGTCAGTACTCCATTAGGATATGGCAAATATTACGTTAGAAAGCTAGGGTTTTGGGTTTGGGATCAAACAATGTCCAAAACATGTCAAACTTTACCCAAGGGCTTTGATTATTATATTAAGCTTACCCAAAAAGTTTTATGATTTTTGGAGCAATCAAGTAATTTCTAAAATTCCAGAAGACTAGGTTTAGGCGTTCTTAAATGCTAAATAATTCATGATTGGGGCTAAAAATCTTGGAACTATTTTTATTAAATACTAGGGGAAATTAGGAGTCTAGAAAAATTGGTCCCATGATTTTATCATTTTTCTAGTATTTTCTATAAATTTCCTAACTCTGGTAGAAAAAGAAAAAGGAAAGGAATGAATGGTAACGGGCTCAAACTAGCCCGAGCCGGCCCACGAACGGGGGAAACGTGCCCGCACTGGTGACTTTGCACAAAGGTCCCTGTTAGTTTGAACAACCCGAAAAGGGGTCGCAACACTATTCCTGTGTTTCACTGACATTTGCGTAAAACCCCCTCTACTTCTATTTCTCCACGGCGTCAAGTCCACGACATGAACGACGGTGAGCGCGCCCTCCGGCAAGCTTGTTCCAGCCGGGATGCGCAACGACTGACGCCATAATTTGGTTGACACCTGCTCCTACCCCTGGCGACCCCAAGCCCTCCATTAATTGCACAAATCCGGCCCGGAGCTTGTCTGCCCACGACGACGGCGAACGCTAAGGACAAACCGAGGTGTTCCCGGTGATTGGGTGCGGTCTAGCTCAATTGATCAGGTCGACAAGCATGCCAAGCGTGCCTAAGTGCTAAAACAAGGGTGAGGAGGGCGAGAACGGACCTGGAGACTGCGGTCCACGACGCGGTGGCTCATGGCAGCGTAGAGAACCGAATTGGGGGAAGAAAGGAATTGAGGCGCTACGGTGGTTAATCGGAGGCGAGGGCTGGTGCTCTGGCTTCGTAACAACCTAGCGAAGCTCACTGTGGCATCAATTTATAGAGTGCGATCAGGAATACGACGAATTTAGGCGGGGAAGGACAGGCAGTGAGAAAGGGGAGGAGTCACCGGATCTATCTATCGTGGCATTCACCGGGGCACTATCATAGGCGATGGATATACTACCTACGGCGGTCTACTGCGACGTGGTAACACCACTGACTACGTGGCACATGGGCGGCAAGCGGCCAATGCCGGTGAGGATCATCTCGGCCGGCCGCAGAGCAAGTGGGTACGGTGAACCATCCAGTGACCGGGTCCGAGCATATCCTAGCGCCAAGACCTTTTACTCCCCGCAGTTATCCACTTTGCGCCGAGCACGAATCGTGGCGGCCGGCGCAAATCCAAGCGCAGGGATCACCGGTGGCAAGGTTCAGTGAACTCAAGATCTTCTTCAGTCTACTGTACCATTGAAACCTTCCTTCAGGGTGCCAGACAGAGCGAATTAGAGGGCCTAGTTCTTCAATTTTTATGTGACAACTTGATCATCTGTCTGCAGAGAAATTGTTGTCCTATAATCCATCTTTGTATTTGTTATAGCATCCACAATTGAACAACCACTGGATCCTACTCAAAATGGATCACAAAGTTCATATGACTTCGCTGTCAGTCAAAATTCAGTTCCTGGGTTGTCTGACAGCCAGACTTTAGGTCCATTTATCTCTAAATTTTGTATGTCACCAATGCTTAGTTACTTAAGCAAAGTTGTACTCCTATCATAGCTCTACAAATTTGATGTATTGACCTAGGGCAAATTTCTTATGAATTCAGAGATACCAAGCTCCAAAGTTGACTCAATTTCACTGAAATTCAGACTTAGCCACTTAGGATTTCTTGGATCTTTTGCAAATAAGCCCAATTTACTCCACATAACTTGAAAATCCTCCAATGTAAAAGTTACTAAGTTTTTGATGTTCTATCACTTTGATATTTGCACTTTGGTCCAAAAGTGAATAGAATTTAAATTCTCCCCCCTATGGTTCCAATTAGGGTTTTTAGGGTTTGTTTTTAGGGTTTGGGCACACTAGGGTTTTTGTGCCACTAAAGTTCACCAAATTTTATATCTTGTGAACATTTCTAATGGCTTTTGAGATTTTACTCATTTTGGCTTCACTTTCATCCATAGGCCCTAATTCCAGGGTTAATACCCTACCCTAGTATTAAGTACACCTTAAGTCACATCATCACAACTTGTTTTGAAACTTTTCCTAGTGAATGCATTCTAGGTGTAACAAACAACATGAAATGTCAATGCACATGATGTTATGCTCAAGTTTTAGTGCCAGTAACACCAAGGGTGTTACATCATTCCCCCCATAAAAGAATCTCATCCTGAGATTTAAGGTCCTAGGGTAAGTAGTGGAAAAGGAAACACGTCACATCTTTATTTCTTTATTTGTCGTATAGGGCAGGGGTGGTATGGAGTTTATTCCATCTTTACAATCAAATGTACCTATCTTACTGGTTACATCAAGCTAAAAACCTAGGAAAATTCTTTTCCAAGAAGTCTTGGGTCTCCGAGGTAGGTTCATCTTCAGTATGTTGGTTCTATTGTACCTTATAGAATTTGAGAGTCCTTTTTTGGGTGATCTTGTCCTTCTGATCTAGAACTTGAATGGGATGTTCTGAATAAGTCAAATCTGGTTCCAAAGCAACATCCACTATATCGATGGTTCGATCAGGAATCCGAAGACACTTCTTTAATTGTGATACATGGAACACATTATGTACTGCAGACAATGTTTTTGGCAATTGAAGTCTATACACCACTGGTGTGGCGGAACCGCCCGAATTATTCCAACTTAAGTGCCTAAGTCCCGCCTTAGAGGCTAGACCACACTTAAATGGGAATAACACGTCAGTCCCTCGGATCTAGTCCGACGAGGCCACTAACAGGATCAAGTACCACGTACTCACTCGATGGTGAGGCACAGAGCAAATACAATAAAACATAATACCATACATTAAGGAGTATTAAATATATTACATCATCATCGGAGTTTTTGCAAAAGTAGTCATCATTGTTCGGAATGCAGCGGAATTAAACTAACGAATAAATAAATAGTGAGATGGGGAAGCTTGTCCCATCACTCCTCATGCTCCTCCTCAGCCGAGGCAGGGTCCCACTCGACTGTCCAACCCGGTGGCAAGATGGACGGCCAAGTCACTCCAGCAACCATGTCCTCCAGAGAACCTGTAAAATTATGCCACAAGCAAGGCTGAGTATACTAATACTTAGCTAGACTTACCCGGTGTGAGGAGTCTACTCCTCTACCTCTAGACACGCAGCTGTTTGGCTGGGGGGTTTGGTTGCCAAAAGCACTAGCTGAGTCTAAAAATCAAGTTTTAGCTTTGTCAAGTTTTAGTGTGACTCTCTTAAGACTAAATGTGTACTATCTACTCATTCATGGTATCAAGCAATTTAGCAATCAACATCTTTTGTCAAATCATCACATTTCCACTTGTTACTCAATGCAGTACAATGGATCAAGCAGTCTCATTAGCTGCGAGAAGCAGACGATTCGAATCGAGTTTTTACCCTTGCAAGGTAAACCTAAACACACGACGTGGTGAGGCACTCCGTCCCCACACACATCAACTGTCCCCGTCGATTCCCTGGCAACAGATCAGGGCTCACCGCCTTGGCGTACAATGCCTCACTGACCCCGACTGCCACCGTGCAGTGACCGCACTTGTACCCACCATAACCGGAATGGGAGACCACGTCTCAGGTCGCGTGAGGGGATATGTCTGTAGGCAGGTTCAATCAGGTACTAGGCTTACCGATTTACCATATTTCTCGGCATATGTTTAGTACATTCAAACGCTTGACACAGGTATCCACACGTTAATCCTTATTCCAATTTCATCTCGTAGACCACGCATCCCCATGGATCCGTGTCCACTGACCAATCATAAATATGATATGAAAGTGGGTACAACCAATTCCTGACCTCGCGCGAGTGCTAGAAAAATCACTCGACTTCTACCGAGATCCCTAATTAGCGAAGCATCTACTCGACCTAGCATACTAGTATCCATCTCAACAAGGATTCCTGAGTTCATGCAACTAGGGTTTCAATCAACTCCTACACTTAAGTGCACAATACAAGCCTACAAACATTAAGTGTAGTAAAATATCATATAGAACAGGTTATGCATAAAACCGAGGCTTGCCTTCCAAAGCTGGGGCAGGCAGATCCTCTGGGGCAGGCTCTGGTGCTGGATCCGGGGCTACCTCCTGAGCAACTCATTGCTCCGGCACGAGGACGTACTCTCCGTCAGCGAGGTTGCAATCTATCGAATGCAATGAATAAGAATATGTATGCTATGATTATGCATGATTTAGTAATCATTATGCTAAGTGAAGAAAAACTAAGTTAGTTAGTAACTTAGGGTTTCCTGGTTATACGGGGCTCTTAGTGGTTTACGCTTATCAATTTAGGTTTGGGTTTTGTCTAGGGATAAGCATAGTGGATTTGAAACTTGGATTTCCCTTAGATGTTTTAGTAGGCATTTAAGGGGTTTTGCTGGTTGGGTTAGGGTAACATTAGTCTCCACTATTGATTCCCCTTTTTCATTTTCTGTTTATGAATTCTAGTGTGGGTTCGAACTACAACATTGATTTAACTTTTTCCAAAAATTCTATAAAAATTATAGTGGGCTACTAGTTGTCACTGTAATCTGTCCTATAAATTTGAGGTCCATAATAAATGGAATATGCCCTGGGAAAAAATAACAAAAGTTGGGGCAAAGGGGTCACTTTGCACTACAACTTTTAACTAGGGGTGGGTTCTGTCTTAAGGGTCATTTTTGCTGGTATCTAAGGGTAATAACATGCTTCTGTGCCAAAAATCACATAAGGTTATTTGGTGGTTATTTAGTTGTGATTTTCTAAAGTTTAATGTTAAAAAGGCACTTACTACTAACTTGTTATTTGAAAAATGTCAAACAACAGAACTTATAATTTTTCTAGGTTTATAAATACAAAACATTTGTTATTCCAAGGTTTGGGGTGTTTTCTCCTTAGGGTTATTTTTCTAGGGTTTTTCTAAGTTTTCCTTGTTTTCCTAAAATAAAAGGTATCTCATTTCTTCTTTACTAAACAAGGGTATAATAAATTTTTCTAGTGAACTATACTAAATAAAATAGCTATGAAAAATGTGGGTGCTCCCTGGTTCTTTATTTAAACCACCTTTTATATTTTCTTAAACTTTAAGCAAAAAGTGATTTAAATGGCAAACTCTACCTTAATGCGATGTACACAAGGGTTTATTATTTTTAAACAGGTGAGGAAGTGATTAAGTACCACTCTAAATTTTCTTAACCCCAGTCTAATAGTGTAGCTATTTTTTCTTATTTCTTTTAGCTTTTGACCAGTTAATCATTTAAATCAAAACTTTAAAGTTCTCTATAACACTTAAGGGTTT
The DNA here is from genome assembly GCF_902167145.1 of Zea mays. Taxonomy (NCBI): domain Eukaryota; kingdom Viridiplantae; phylum Streptophyta; class Magnoliopsida; order Poales; family Poaceae; genus Zea; species Zea mays. The sequence goes on from NC_050096.1 coordinate 142,026,367, forward strand.
TATATTTTTCCTACGTAGTTTAAATTATTTAGGATCTGGCAAAATTGGTTTGACTTGATTTGGGTAAACCAAACTGAAGTTATGAATTTTTCAAGTTCTGTTTGGATTTAATCAAAATATTTAAAAAGGTTTCCTGGAAATCCACTTTGCACCGAAGACCCTGGGTTCTTTCTAAATCAATCCCTTCATTTATACCCCTGCGCTACTATTCCCCTGAGTCGCTGACAGCGCACAAAACCCCCTGGCCTTTTCTTCTTCTCCCCCGAGGTCCCTCCCCTTATGTAAACAGTAACCGCGGAAAGGAAAAGGGCGGCGCGACTTACCGGTGGAGAGAGAAGTCCGGCAAGGGGCGGGGTTGGTTTCGGGAGGTCCTGGCGGTCACAGCGAGGTACGACTCGACGGCGGGGGTGGCCGGAATCGACCGGTCCACGCGCGCAGGCGGGTGAACTCGTCGGCGGCGACAGCTCCGGCCTAACCACGACGATCTAGTTCAATTAAATGGCACGATGAGCTCCACGGGATGACGTAGAGGCTATGCGTGTAGTGAATCGGAAAATGGCGCAGAGATTCACCCGGTCCACGTGCGCCGGCGGGGTTCCGAACTCTGGCGAGCGCGATTGCGCCTTTCCGGTGGCGGGGGTCCTTGGTTCAAGCTCTGGCAAGCTTCACGACCTCCTAGGGAAGCTACCTAGGGGCTTGGATCGAGCGAAGGAGGGCAGGAAATAGTTCAGCCACGGTGGTTGTCCTTGGGCGGCTCTGGCGGGTCGCGGAGAGGTTGCTGGAGCTATGGGCGAGCTCCAGGGAGTTTGGCGCGGGACAGGGGATGCAACGGGGAAGATGGTCGGGCACTGAGGCGGGCTTTATAGCCGTGGCGCGGGCGTGGTCACGGGCGGCCGCGGACGCGCGGGGGTTCGCGCACGGGCGTGCTCTGGGCGCGCCCCTGAGTGTCAGCCCGCGTCAAACACGTGTGTGTTTGCTTCTGCCATGGTTCAACGGCCGATTGGAGGACCTTAGCGTGCAGATCTTGGCAAAACCACTGTGTACGGTCTCTTCCTTGGACCATATCCTACCTTTTTGATGTGAGTCCCAAGCCAAGATACGGTCGGGGTAGGGAGATATAGAGGTGAGAAGTTGCCTCTGTCCTAGCTGTCCAAACCGGAACAAAAGCTACGCCAAGTCGTGTCAAACGACTTGGGGTGGGGTTCAACTTTCTCCAGGGTATTCTAGAGGTATTTTGGCGCCACTTTGTCAATTGGGTCAAATGGTTTTGAAGTTTGAATGATGGTGAACATGTTTGATCTTTGGCCAAGGGTTGGTTTTGGACTTAGAAAAATTTTGATTTTTCTTTTATGCTCAACCCTTTGGTGAATCTTTTGGGGTTTTTCTGAATTCTTTTTGGGGTGACTTTCTTACTATCATTTGTAGGGTATTAAGTGTACTACATCTTTTATAATTGGCCCAAGACATGATCAAGTGGTTTTCATAGCTTTTTGGTCACACTTACCTCTAGTGCTCCACTTGTCCAAATGGGTTTGAATTAGGGTTTGGGCAATTTCTCCCCCTTATATGTGCATGATAAGCAAAGGTATGACTTCTAAGATGGGTTGCACTTACTTAGGATCTTGAGCTGCAACTTTGGTGTACTTTTCCCAACTTAAGTCACATGTGATGATGGGCTTACTTGTGTAGTCTTGAGTGAAAAACTCTAAGTAACACCTGGGGTGTTACAATGGTCCATATCGTTCAAGAATAAGAAACAGGCCAATATACCAGGGTGCTAATTTCCCTTTTACCCCGAAACGGTTCACACCCTTCATTGGTGATACTTTCAGGTATACATGATCATTTACTTGAAAGACTAAAGGTTGGCGTCGCTTATCCGCATAATTCTTTTGTCGAGCTTGTGCCTCTTTCAAGTTTTGTATTATCCGTTGGACTTTTTCTTCTGTCTCCTTAACCATATCAGGACTAAAAAACCACCTTTCTCCAATTTCTGACCAATTTAAGGGTGTCCGACACCGTCGCCCGTACAGTGCTTCAAATGGTGCCATCTTAATACTTGCTTGATAGCTATTGTTATATGAAAATTCTGCCAATGGCAGACATTCATCCCATTTCTGTGGGAACTCCAGGACACATGCCCGCAACATATCTTCAAGTATCTGGTTTACTCTCTCAGTTTGTCCACTTGTTTGAGGATGATAAGTCGAACTGTGGAGCAATTTAGTTCCCAAGGATTTATGCAGTTCACTCCAAAATTTGGATATAAACTGTGGTCCACGGTCCGACACTATTGTTTTTGGAATTCCGTGCAAACTGAGAATACGAGCAATGTATAATTGGGCATAGACAGCAACTGGATGATCTGTCTTAATGGGCAGAAAATGTGCTATCTTGGTAAATCGATCAACTATAACCCAGATAGAATCAAATCCTTTAGCTGTCCAGGGTAATCCCACGATGAAGTCCATACTAATATCCTCTCATTTCCATGTGGGGATGGACAAGGATTGTAATGGTCCAGCGGTCTTCATATGTACTGCTTTGACACGTCTACAGGTGTCACATCTTGCTACATAGCGTGTAATTTCAATCTTCATTTTTGCCCACCAATAGTGCTGCTTTAAGTCTTGATACATCTTAGTACTTCCAGGATGAATGGAATATCGACTAAGATGAGCTTCATCCAAAATTTGTTGGCGGACTTCAGCATCTTTGGGCACCACTATGCGATTATTGAACCATATTATTCCTTGGTCATCCTTTCTGAAGCAATTTGCTTTGCCGGCTTCTATTTTCTCATGAATATGCTTCATTCCCTTGTCGGTTCTTTGGGCATCAATAATTCTCTATAGAAGAACTGACTCAAGCTTTAATTGTGTCAAAGTTCCGTGTTGTATCATACCCAGTTCAACTTTTCCATTTCTGGACATAGGGTGATGTCAGGGGTCCTTATTGTAAGACAATGACAGGAAGCTTTGTGACTCAATGCATCTGCCACCACATTGGCTTTTCCTGGGTGATAATGGATTTCCAAATCATAATATTTAATTAGCTCAAGCCATCTTCGTTGTCTCATATTCAGCTCTGACTGGGTAAAGATATATTTCAGACTTTTATGATCTGTATATAAATGACAAGTATTTCCCAGCAGATAATGACGCCAAATTTTAAGGGCATGTACCACTGTAGCTAGTTCCAAATCGTGAGTTGGATAGTGCTCCTCATGCCGACGTAGTTGCCTTGAAGCATATGCTATGACTCGGCCCTCTTGCATTAGGACACATCCGAGTCCACTGCCTGATGCGTCACAATACAGATCAAAAGGTTTTTCTATATCCGGTTGAGCCAATACCGGAGTAGTGGTCAATAACACCTTTAGCCGCTCGAAGGCTTCATTGCATTTGGAGGACCAATCAAACTTTGTATCATTCTTCAATAAACCCGTAATAGGTTTAACAATCTTGGAGAAATCCAGAATGAACCTGCGGTAATATCCAGCCAGTCCAAGGAAACTTCGAACTTGATGTACTGTAGTAGACGGTTTCCATTCTAGAATATCCTTGACTTTGCTAGGATCGACCGCAATCCCTTTTGCAGATAATACATGTCCAAGAAACTAGATTTCCTCCAGCCAAAACGCCCATTTGCTGAACTTAGCATACAACTGATGCTCCCTTAAGCGTGTTAACACGATCCGTAAGTGCTTAGTATGCTCCTCTTCATTTTGGGAATAGATGAGAATGTCATCAATGAAGACCACCACAAATTTATCTAACTCGGGCATAAACACCGAGTTCATTAAGTATGTGAAGTGGGCTGGAGCATTTGTTAATCCAAAAGACATGACTAAATATTTAAATAATCCATACAACGTAGTGAATGCGGTCGAGGGTATATATTCGGGTCGAATACAGATCTGATGATAGCCTGGCCGGAGGTCAATCTTGGAGAATACCCGAGCTCCAGTAAGTTGATCGAACAAGATATCGATCCGGGGAAGAGGGTACTTGTTCTTGATGGTAACCTCATTAAGGGGTCTGTAATCCACTCACATTCGAAGCGTCTTATCCTTCTTCTTGACGAAAATTGCTGGACATCCCCATGGTGATGAGCTGGGCCTAATGAACCCTTTCTCGAGCAAGTCTTGTAGTTGCGTCTTGAGTTCTGCCAGTTCATTAGGTGGCATTCGGTACTATCTTCTAGAAATAGGAGTTGTATCGGGCTTTAGTTCAATCACAAATTCCACATCACTTTCTAGAGGTCTTCAGGAAAGACATCCGGGAACTCACATACCACCAGAATATCCTGGATTTCTTGTACGATAGCTTCATAAACTCGTCCAGATGGTGTGGCTGGGACAACTACAGGGATGGACAATTGAACCTCTTCATGGCCATGGCTAAATTTGATGGTTCTTAAGTCTGTATTGATGATGGCCTTAGGTTGGGCTAACCAGTTCATGCCCAGAATTACATCTATGTCTTGACCTTTTAAAACAATCATGTTGGTAGGAAATTCCCGTCCGGCCAACGTTACTGGTAGGTGGAAGTCTATATCCTTAGTAAATATCCGTTCCCCAGGTGAGTGGATAATAAATCCATCCCTTGATTCAGTGCAAGGAATGCAATGTTTTTCCACAAAATTCTTGCTTATGAAGGTATGTGATGCACCAGAATCGAAGAGGATAACTGCTCGGTAATTAGCAACAACGAACGTACCCATCATCACCAGTTCGCCCTCCGGTGTTGTAGCCACCAGGGGCACTCGGCTGATTGGTAGGAGCAGGGGCAGTAGTGGGACGAATAAAAACAGGCTGCTTGAAGGGATATGAAGGTGGGCAAGGCGAAGAACGATTTTGATTAAAAGGTTGGATCACCAACCTGGTTCTCTTTTCAAGCCTTTGATTTGACCTTTCACCTCCAAACCCCTTTGATTTTCCATGTCCTGCATTTTTGGCTTCCACTGCTAGTGTTGTACTGACAGCCCTACTGTAGGTAAGATCCAAGCATGTTGCCATTTTCCGCTGAAGCCTGTCATTGAGTCCCCTCATAAAACAATTCTTCTTTTTCAGATCTGTATTCACCTGGTCAATGGCATACTGGGAGAGGTGGTTAAATTTATTGAGATACTGCATTACAGTATCTCCTCCTTGCTTTAACCGGATAAACTCTTCTTGTTTCATATGGAGCACCCCTCTGGAACATAATGCTCCCGGAACGCTAGCTTGAATTCCTCCTAGGTAATCTGATGCCCAGCAGGTTGGATTGCTTAAAACTTTGCCCACCAAGTACTGGCAGGCCCTCTTAGCTGTTGTGCGACAAACAGTGGCTTTTGCGTCTCTGTGCATCGAATTAATCCAAACTTCTGTTCCATCACTCTTACCCATTCATCAGCTTCTAAAGGCTCCTCTGCTCTAATGAAAAGCGGTGGTCGAGTCTCAGAGAATTCCAAATAAGTAGTATCACATGGTCCTTATGGGGGAACTCTGCCTCCGTGCGGCTGGAATTGGTTGCCTGTCATTTCGCGCAAGAAGTGCATATTATCCATGGTGGCATTGACCAGGGCAGCGATAGCCTTGGCCAAAGTCGGTGGTACTTGTGGTGGGTTGGGAGTATCCTCCCCATTGCGGGAAGTCCCCGCACCATCATGTGCGCGAGTCCGTGATGGCATCTGAGGCAAAGAAACATTTGGAAAAAAATATAACATGCCAACATACACCATCATATTACATTACCAAAATGTAATAATTATACATACTCTAGTGTACAACTTGACTTCATTACTTATTTTACATAAGTATAATATCTAAACTATACTATTCTAGTCTTCTTCATTCTTTGCTGCTCCATTTCCTGCAGCAGGAGACCGTTCATCAGCAAGGTTCATGGAAGGAGGGGGCCTAAAAAGATCCAGCTCCCCATCAGGTCCTTCATTTGCTGTTCCCGATGGTCCGGCTCCCATTGCGGCAACATCTAGAGGCACGTTCGGGTGCAGTCGAGCATACAATACATGCACTTCTTCATGTAGAGTATTACAGTACACTTGCAGGCTTTTGAGCGACGCGCTAAGCTCTGCCATACGAGCTAGAGCTTTCACTTCGCAGTCCCAAGCGAACGAACGCGAGTTGACGACCAAATCAATGGTCGTATCCCATTCTGAGATTTCGGACTGCAAGCGGCTGACAATTCCGCTATACGGTGACTCTCCTGCTCACGTGCCCTATTCCTGTGGCGTAGTTCTGAGCGGAGTTGTTCCACCCTGGCTTCCAGGTCTCCAATTGGGTCATTACTGCCACTACTACTTCCTTCGTGCCTGGAAGCTAGTTGATGTCGTGGCACACCAAAAGGTCAAGTAGATTTGCGTGTTGTTTTCCTAGTACGCGCCCTCCATAAGAGGGGAAGATTTATTAGTATATTCTTTAAACATGATGCATGTATAATCTAATAATTATGGAATCAACTTTCGTTGATCCCTCACCTCCTATATATACTGCACTCTGTTACCCGACTTTACAAGATAAGAGACTACCAGAAAGTGGTAAAATAAGAATGAAAGAATATTTCTAGGTAAGTGTTTGAAAATTCTTTTGAAGTACTACGTAATATCTAAAGAGATGGGCTTCGCTCTGATACCAGCTGTGATGGAACCTCCCAAGGTATTAGGCCCACCTACAGTTGTCCTTGTCCTGAGGACCTTGGACAACCCTGTAGATGCACATAATCACTCGACATGTTCGATAACTGTATCCTCATCATTTCGCCCAAGAGCGCTTCACCCATCACGCAGATATTACATCACATCGGAGGAAAGGATAAGCAGAATTAGATTACAATAATTTAATTTACATTCAAAAAATATAGAGAGAGTATTATTATTACAATACTAGGGTATTAATGAGAGCACCTAGAGGGGGGTGAATAGGTGATCCTGTAAAATTCAACACTAAATTGTCTCAAAATTTAGTTATTGAAGTGTTAGTATGGCTAAGCGAGTTCTTGTGAACACAAACAATCATAGAGAGATCAACACAAGACACGCGATTTTTATCCCGTGGTTCGGCCAAGTAACACTTGCCTACTTCCACGTTGTGGCGTCCCAATGGACGAGGGTTGCACTCAACCCCTTTCAAGTGATCTGATGATCAACTTGAATACCACAGTATTTTCCTTAGAGTATTCTCTCGTTTGCAAGGAATCTCCACAACTTGGAGTACCTCGCCCTTACAACAAGAATCACAATGAAAGCACGTAGTAAGGTTCGGAGAAGCAACACACGCAAGACTCAAATACGCAGCACACCCACGCACATAAGTGAAGACTCAAGCTCAAATGACAACACAGGGAGTTCTCGACTCGAATGGAGCTCAAATCTCTAACACAACAAAGCAAATGCGCGGGAGCAAAGTCTGGATGCCTTAGAATACTTAGTGAATGCTTGGGTGACTCCTCCATGCGCCTAGGGGTCCCTTTTATAGCCCCAAGGCAGCTATAAGCCGTTGAAGACAATCTTGGAAGGCTAATCTTGCCTTCTGTCGTGTGGTGCACCGGACAGTCCGGTGCACCACCGGACACTCACTGTAGCTATCCGGTGCGCGATTGCCTTCCAAATAAGGCGCAGTCGACCGTTGCAGCTTCGGGCCCGATGGCGCACCGGACACTGTCCGGTGCACACCGAACAGTCCGGTGCCCCCTGCCGATCGTTGGTGTGGGCCACGCGTCGCCCGCGGATTACGCGGCCGACCGTTGCGCAGACGACCGTTGGCTCACCGGTAGTACAATGCACCACCGGCAGTCCAGTGAATTATAGCCGTACGCCGCTGATCTTTTCCCAAGAGCGGCCTTTTCACCGGAGACCAGTCTGGCGCACCGGACACTGTCTGGTGCACCACCGGACAGTCCGGTGTGCCAGACTGAGCTGAGTTTTGGCTGCACCGAGCCAAGTCTTTTTGGTTTATTTTCTTCTTCTTTTCTTATTGTTTCTAGCACTTAGACAACTTCATTAGTATTCAAAAACAAATGTACTAAGTCTAGAAACATACCTTGTTACATGATTTGCACATCTTGCTTGTTTGGCACATTGCTACTCACTTACTATGTGTTGGACACTTAATCATCAAAACATTATAGAAATGGCCCAAGGGCACATTTCCCTTTCAATCTCCCCCTTTTTGGTGATTTATACCAACACATCAAAAAGCAACACAAAACATGTAACATCGATTCAAATTGAAGACCAAATTATTTTTGACTATTATTTGGCATATTTGGATCGCTCTTTGCCACCACTTGGTTTGTTTTTGCAAATCAAATTCATTTTCCTATCTCTAAGTCAAACTCACTTGTTTGGGCATAAAGAGAGATACTCCAAGAGTGAAATTGATCAAGTGCCAAAAACTCCCCCTTTTTCCCATAATCATAAATTCTCCCCCACAAGAGACCAAATTTTGCAATAAGAGTATTTTGGACAAATCAAAAGTTCTAACTCTATTGTTTTCAAAATTCACAAGTGGTAGCTGATCCATTTGCTTTGGCCTTAATTTCTCCCCTTTGGCATTAAGCACCAAAACGGGATAATTCTTGGCCCCTTTAACTCCATTGCCTCACCAAAAAATGTCAATTAAGAGCAAAAAGGCAATAAGAGCAAAAGAATGAACTTGGAATTAAGTACACTAATACCGGAGTGCAGTGGAAGTCTTTGCATGGTCTAAGTTCACCTTTCCCTTTCAATGCACCTTGGAGACTACATCAGGTATACTCAAACACACAGGTTAGTCTCAAAGGGTCAAGTTGTAGCACTTCTCCCCCTAAATATGTGCATCATTCACACATGGACTTGTGAGGTCTGGGGATCCCTTGCACAACTTGAGCACCATAAATAAGCAACAAATTACATAAATGCATAAAGTAACATGGTCAAAGGCATAGAACACATGTATGCTATAGATCAATCCAAGTTACGCGAATCTAAGACATTGAGCTCACTACAACCTGCAAAAGGTTTTCTCATCTAACGGCTTGGTAAAGATATCGGCTAGCAGGTTCTCGGTGCTAATGTGGTACACCTCGATATCTCCCTTTTGCTGGTGGTCTCTCAGAAAGTGATGCCGGATGTCTATATGCTTAGTGCGGCTGTGTTCAACAGGATTATCCGCCATGCAGATTGCACTCTCATTGTCACATAGGAGTGGGACTTTGCTCAGATTGTAGCCAAAGTCCCGGAGGTTTTGCCTCATCTAAAGTAGTTGCGCGCAACACTGTCCTGCGGCAACATACTCTGCCTCAGCGGTGGATAGGGCAATAGAGGTTTGTTTCTTTGAACTCCAAGACACCAGGGACCTTCCTAGGAATTGGCACATCCCTGATGTACTCTTCCTGTCAACCTTGCATCCAGCATAATAAGAGTCTGAATATCTAAGAATTCGCTTAACGACCACAAGGTGACATTCCATGGGGTCGGATTGATATCTAGCACACATGCATGCACTTAGTATAATGTCCGGTCTACTAGCACATAAATAAAGCAATGACCCTATCATAGACTGGTATGCCTTTTGATCAACGGACTTACCTCCTTTGTTGAGGTCGACATGCCCGTCGGTTCCCATTGGTGTCTTTGCGCGCTTGGCGTCCTTCATCCCAAACCGCTTGAGAAGATCTTGAGTGTACTTCGTTTGAGAGATGAAGGTGCCATCCTTGAGTTGCTTCACATGGAACCCAATGAAGTAGTTCAACTCGCCCAACATCGACATCTCAAATTTTTGAGTCATCACCCTGCTGTTGGGGACTTGTTCTCAAATGCTATGAATTAAGAACAAGGCAACATAAAATGTTAAACGTTAATGCCATTCGTCCGCTAAAGCATTATCTCCCTTAGGATATAATGAACTTCGGACGAAGACCATAAGCAAAATATTACGAAGGTCTTACCTTCGTGATTAGCTCAATAAAACAATGTAAATAATGCTTGAAAAATTAAAGGCATTTATACCAAAAACAGATATTATTAAACATATATTTTATTATACAAACTTAAATATTAAAACATAATATTTAAGTACATTTATACCTTTGCCTTGACAAAGAACAACAATTCCAGTGTGATGCGTCAATGATTACAGGATTGCGTGAACAGTAAAGGAGTATTGTTCATCTATTTATAGGCGCAGGACGCAGCCTGTGAGAAATTACAATCATGTCCCTTACAAAAGATTACAATTATGACTCAGAACCTTATGGACTAAGAAGTCATTTCATCTTTAAGTCGGTTCGAACCCTCGTCTTCAGATACGTTATAATACCGAAGCTTCATGAGTGGTAGCTTCGGCACTACGTTTAAACGGATTTGCCGAAGGTGTGTCTTCCTACAGGACCTTCGGCGACGAAGCATGACCCCAACAGTAGCCCCTTCGCGGTGCTAGATCGTTTTTCGTAACGAGCTTGATCCGTGAAAAAGTCTCTTAGGCTTCGGGAAGCCGAAGGTCCGAAAAACACCTTCCCTGAGCTCGTTGCCGGGAAACGATAAAATTTCTGAGCACGGAGTGGTCCCACCATGCAGATTCACCTTCTCGGGTTTTGTGGCCCACCGTTCAGTGGGTGCGAGCGACTGTTCGTCCGGTGTAGGAGACTTGACGATTCACCTTCTTACCTGCAGCACTATATAAACAGACGAGTAGGTGTGATGTTACCACAGCATTCTTTGCTATTGCACTGTTTTGCTGCCAGGAATTTAACCATAGCCGAAGCTTGACCCTTGCGCTCAAACGAAGCACCACCTCAGATTCTGCTTCGTCACAAGAAGAGCTTCGGAAAAAAGGTCATTAATTTCGAAAAACTTCTAGAAATTCATAATCAAATGGCTAGAGTGCGCTCCACTGCCAGGGTTGAACGTGAGGGAGATGAGAACGAAGCCACTGAAACCGTTCCAATTTCCGAAGCAATGAGGCGGTCTGGGCTGGCAACATCAGGGGATACATCTGCTGCCGAAGCAAAACAAGCTGACGTTGAAGAAGATGAATTTGAAGATGAGTACGGTGCAACGCCATCTAAACCCAGCCACTTAGAGTTTGGGAAGTCTACTATTACCGAAGGTGATATGGCTAAGTTACTGAAGCTAGGCTATTTTAGCGAAGACAAAAGGGAGCTGATTCGCTTCGAGGGAGAGGAAATTACCCCGAAGCCAGAAAAAGATGAGGTGGTGGTTTTTAAAAGCTTCTTCAAAGCAGGGTTAAGGTTTCCCCTGCATGGGATGATTGCAGATGTTTTAGAGAGATTTGGGATTCACCTTCATCAGTTAACTTGTAACGCCATTGTTAGGCTTAGTGTTTACATCTGGGCACTCCGAAGCCAGGAGGCAGAGCCACTTGCCGAAGGTTTTTGCCATGCACACGAGCTTCATTACCAGACAAAAGCTAGAGAAGATGGGCTGCATGATAATTTCGGCTCCTACAATTTTGCATATCGGAAAGATGCCAAGTATCCAGTTATCTGCTATCGTACGAAATGGCCAGCTGGCTGGAAGAGTGAATGGTTTTATGTCAAAGTAGATGAAAAGAAGGAGAAACTAGTTCAGAGCCCTTTGAGTTTAACCTTCGGAGAAACTAGACCCCAATGCGTCATGTCTCCAGATAGTCCATGTCAGATTGCACTGGGCGAATTTCGGGTTGTTGCAGAGCACATTGGCACCAGGGATCTAGTCCAAGAATTCTTAGCCTTCAGAGTATTCCCAACTTTGAGGGAATGGGACATGCCGAAGCTGAAAGGGGAGAAGAAGAAGAAAGAGCTTGTTCGGCTACCTTATTATTACAAGTTTAAAAAACATTTTAAAGCACCTTGCCAAGAGTGGTTGGACACAATTGAGGTTATGTGCAACGAGATCCTTGGCAACTATTCTAAGAAAGAAGATCAGTTAATGAATGCGGCCTTTGGTACTCGTCCGAAGCGAAGAATGAATCGGGTGATGGATGTCTTGAATTTTGATTATCCTGACTATGAGCAATTAGGCAGAGGTGCCGAAGGCCAGAAAAGAAAAAGAGTTGCCAGCGTCCTCGAAAAAGAAGCTACCAAATTAGCTAAAAAGGACAAAGAAATTTTTGAGAAAAGAAAACTGTGCCCTGAGCCGAAGATAGCTACTTCAAAGAAAAGGAAAGCTATGACCCCGAAACCAAAAACGTCGGGCCAAGAGGGAGAAGCTCCTGCAACGCCTTCTGCTGCCGATGTGGAAGAAATTCTAAAGGTAATGACTGAACCCTTGCCTATCAAGCTAAGTCCGCTGGCGCCACAACTGACGAAGCTTTTTCAGAAGGAAAAGGAGCCTTCGGCAACGGAAAGTCCTGCTAAGCTGAAAAAACGGAGAATTATCCAAGTGGCCGATGTTATTCATCAGACACCACCGCCGGCATCAGCGCCAAAAATACCAATTACTGAAAGCGCTGGCGCCGCTGAAGACGCCGGCGGTGCCGAAGCTGCAGCCACCGAAGCCGAAGGTGCCAGAGCTGAGACCGCCGAAGATTCTGATCTAGAAACCACACTTGGTGATATTGATAACATACTTCTAAAAATGGTTGAGGAAGAAGCTGCTGTGGCCACGATGGACACAGCAATTGAGAAAGGAAAAGAGCAAATTGAAGATACTTTGGAAGAGGAAAACTTCAATTTTCAAGATATACTAGGGCAAGAGTTATCAGAAACTGAAAAAGAAGAACTGAAGAAATATGCTGTATCCTGTGGGTACAAACCAGGGGTTTTGCTGTTTGGCGGAGTCAATGAAGGGAAATTGAGGTGCCTTCGGAATCGAACCGAGGCAAAGGTCGTTAGGACTTTCTCGAAGAATGTTGGCCTGCCGAAGATTGAGGCGGACCTCTGCAGGTACCGGCGACAGCATATCGCCGGTAGCCTGTTCTATGCTAATTTTAAGGTAAAACTCTTAACTTTTTATTATTTTTTGAATTAAGATGTTTTCTGGCGAAGGTTGTTTTGGCAGAGTATATTACTAAGTAAAGTGCTGAGGATGCAACAAGATCTCGAAGACGAGAAAAACGAAGCTACAATTAAAGGTCTAGAAAATAAAGTCAAAGATCACGAAGCTGCTTTGGTGAAAAAGGACCTCGTCATTCAAGATCTAGAAAATGAAGTCAAAGCTCACAAAGCTGCTTTGGAGAAAAAGGACTTCGTCATCCACTCTATGGAGGGTTCACTAGCAGAAGCTCAAGCCGAAATTGACAGATTAAACAGCGAATTACTCATAAAATCAGAAAAATCTGAGCAAGAAAAGAAAAATCTTGAAACGAATCTCAAAATCGAAATTGAGAAGAGTTCAAGTTTGCAGAAATCATTGAAGGAGCTTTAAGATAAATGTTTAGACTTCGGCAACCTATGCGTGCAGCGGCTGAAGGATGTCTTTCACTCAATTGGAGTCAGCTCTGATAAGTTTACACCTTTGAAAGGGAAATGTGCTTTTGGGCCATTTCTAAGTATTTTGGTGATTGAGTGCAAACACAAGTGCTTAAATGTGAAAATATGCCCAAGGATGAACAAAGTGCAAATCACAAGTTAAGGTATGTTTCTAAGCCTTAGTACATTGGTTTTGTGTACTAATATATTTGTCTAAGTGTTAGAAACAGATAGAAGAAGAGAAGAGAAGACTTGGCTGTGTACAGCCAAGGGGCTGCTTCGGTCTGGGGCACCGGACTGTCCGGTGGTGCACCGGACAGTGTCCGGTGGTGCACCGGACAGTGTCCGGTGCGCCAGGCTGCCTCGGCCGAAGAGGCCGCTCTCGGGTTTTTCTCCGGCGACTTCGGCTAAAATTCACCGGACTGTCCGGTGTGCACCGGACTGTCCGGTGAGCCAACGGTCGGCCGGGCCAACGGTCGGCCGCGCGATCGGCGCGCGACACGTGGCCGAGCCAACGGTCGGAAGGAAGCACCGGACTGTCCGGTGTGCACCGGACTGTCCGGTGCGCCAGATCTGCAACGGTCGGCAACGGTCGGCTTCGCCATTTAAGGAAACAAATCGGGCACCGGACAGTGTCCGGTGTGCACCGGACTGTCCGGTGCGCCACGAGACAGAAGGCAAAGATGGCCTTCCAGATTTGTTCCCAACGGCTCCTAGCTGCCTTGGGGCTATAAAAGGGACCCCTTGGCGCATGGAGGAAAACACCAAGCATTCCTACAACTCTTCTAAGCACCAAGACATCAATCTCACGCATTCGTTTCATTGTGATAGCATATAGAGCTCTTGTGGAGTTGTGAACTCTTTGTGTTGCGTTGCGAGCTCTTGTTGCGACTTGTGTGCGTGTTGTTGCTCTGATTTTCGAGTCTTGTGTGCGTTGCTCATTCCCACCTTACTCCGTATTCTTTGTGAACTTAATTGTAAGGGCGAGAGACTCCAAGTTGTGGAGATTCCTCGCAAACGGGAAAAGATCAAAGGAAAGAAAAACACCGTGGTATTCAAGTTGATCATTGGATCACTTGAGAGGAGTTGAGTGCAACTCTCGTCCGTTGGGACGCCACAACGTGGAGTAGGCAAGTTTTGTACTTGGCCGAACCACGGGATAACCACCGTGTCAACTCTGTGATTGCTTTCTTGTGGTTATCGTGTTTTGAGTTCTCTCTAGCCACTTGGCCATACTTGTGCTAACACCTAATCAAGTTTTTGTGGCTTAAGTTTTGAACTTTTACAGGATCACCTATTCACCCCCCCCTCTAGGTGCTCTCAATTGGTATCGGAGCCGTTCTCTTCAAGAAAGGGACTAACCGCCCGAAGAGATGGATCCTAAGGGGAAGGGAATTGTGATCAACGACAAGGAGAAGGAGTCCTTCGTCAACGAGCCAAGGGATGACAAGTCCAATGACTCGGGCTCGGGCCACAAGCGAAGAGATGGGAAGAAGAAGAAGACAAGACGCATCAAGGAGATTGTCTACTACGACAGCGATGAGTCCTCTTCTTCCCAAAAGGACGACGACTACGACAAACAAAGGAAACCGGTTAATTCTAACTTTTCTTTTGACTACTCTCGTATTCCGCATAGTTCAAATTCACATTTGCTTTCCATTCCACTCGGCAAGCCCCCACACTTTGATGGGGAGGACTACGGATTTTGGAGCCACAAAATGCGTAGTCACCTATTCTCTCTCCATCCTAGCATATGGGAGATTGTAGATAGTGGAATGCACTTTAATAGTTCGGATAGTCCTATATTCATTAATGAGCAAATCCATAAGAATGCACAAGCTACTACTGTTCTTCTAGCCTCATTGTGCAGGGATGAATATAATAAAGTGAGTGGCTTGGATAACGCCAAGCAAATCTGGGATACCCTCAAGATCTCTCATGAGGGAAATGACGCTACCTTGCTCACCAAAATGGAGTTGGTGGAGGGCGAGCTTGGACGGTTCGCGATGATAAGGGGCGAGGAGCCAACTCAAACATACAACCGGCTCAAGACCCTTGTCAACAAAATAAGGAGCTACGGAAGCACGCGATGGACGGACCACGACGTCGTCCGACTAATGCTCAGGTCCTTTACCGTTCTTGATCCTCATTTGGTGAATAATATTCGTGAGAATCCCAGGTACACCAAAATGTCGCCCGAAGAAGTACTAGGAAAATTCGTCAGCGGGCGAATGATGATCAAGGAAGCAAGGTATGTGGACGACGCCTTGAATGGACCGATCAACGAGCCGCAACCTTTTGCTCTCAAAGCCACAGGGAACAAGGAGGCGCTACCCAGCAAGGTGGCGCAAATTGAGGCGGCCGGCCTTAATGAAGAAGAAATGGCCCTCATTATCAAGAGATTCAAGACGGTGCTAAAGGGTCGCAATGGACAGCCGAGCAAGACTAAGACCAAGGGGAAGCGATCATGCTTCAAATGCGGTAAGCTTGGTCATTTTATTGCTAACTGTCCTGATAATGAAAGTGACCAGGAAAAGGGAAACAAGAGGGAAAAGAAGAAGCATTATAAGAAGGCAAAGGGTGAGGCGCATCTAGGCAAGGAGTGGGACTCGGATTGCTCCTCATCCGACTCCGACAATGAAGGACTCGCCGCCACCGCCTTCAACAAATCAACCCTCTTCCCCAACGAGCGTCACACATGCCTTATGGCAAGGGAGAAGAAGGTATGTACTCGCAACTCTACCTATGCTTCTTCAAGTGAGGACGAATCTAGTGATGAGGATGAAGTAGATTATTCATGTTTGTTCAAGGGCTTAGATAGATCTAAGATAGACAAAATTAATGAATTAATTGATGCCTTGAATGAAAAGAATATACTTTTAGAAAAGCAAGAGGATTTGTTGTATGAAGAGCATGATAAATTTGTTGAGGCACAAAAATCCTATGCTTTAGAAGTTAAGAGAAATGAAATGCTTTCTTTTGAACTATCTACTTGTCATGAAACCATTTCTACTTTGAAAGGTGTCAACAATGATTTAAATGCTAAATTAGAAGTAGCAAACAAATCCAATTCTTGTGTAGAACATGTTGAAATTTGTACTAGGTGTAAAGACTTTGACATTAATGCTTGTAGTGAACACCTAGTTTCAATTTCCAAGCTTAATGATGAACTGGCTAGTCTTAATGCTCAACTTAAGACTAGCAAGAATGATTTCGATAAGCTAAAATTTGCAAGGGATGCCTACACAATTGGTAGACACCCCTCAATTAAGGATGGACTTGGCTTCAAGAGAGAAGCTAAGAACTTAACAAGCCATAAGGCTCCCATTCCCGCCAAGGAGAAAGGGAAGGCCCCTATGGCTACTAGTGCTAAAAGGAACCATGCATTTTTGTATCATGATAGAAGACAAACTAGAAATGTAAGTCATGATGCTTATGATTCATATGTTTATGATTCTCATGCCATGTTTGCTCCTAGTTCCTCTTATGTGTATGATAGAAATGTTACTAGGAGAAATGTTGTTCCTAAAAGAAATGCTATTCATCATGTGCCTAGAAGGAATGTTATTCATGCTCCTAGGAAAATAGAAAATGAACCTTCTACAATTTATTGTGCTTTGAATGCTTCATTTGCAATTTGTAGAAAGGATAGAAAAGTAATTGCTAGGAAGTTAGGGGCAAAATGCAAAGGTGATAAAACTTGCATTTGGGTCCCTAAGGAAATTGTGACTAACCTTGTAGGACCCAACAAGAGTTGGGTACCTAAGTCCCAAGCCTAAATTTGCCTTGCAGGTTTATGCATCCGGGGGTTCAAGCTGGATTATCGACAGCGGATGCACAAACCATATGACGGGGGAAAAGAAGATGTTCACCTCCTACGTCAAAAATAAGGATTCCCAAGATTCAATTGTATTCGGTGATGGGAATCAAGGCAAGGTAAAAGGGTTAGGTAAAATTGCGATTTCTAATGAGCATTCTATCTCTAATGTATTTTTAGTAGAGAGTCTTGGATATAATTTGCTATCTGTTAGTCAATTATGTCATATGGGGTATAACTGTCTATTTACAAACGTAGATGTGTCTGTCTTTAGAAGGAGTGATGGTTCACTAGCTTTTAAGGGTGTATTAGACGGCAAACTTTATTTAGTTGATTTTGCAAAAGAAGAGGCCGGTCTAGATGCATGCTTAATAGCTAAGACTAGCATGGGCTGGCTGTGGCATCGCCGCTTAGCACATGTGGGGATGAAGAACCTTCACAAGCTTCTAAAGGGAGAACACGTGATAGGTCTAACCAATGTTCATTTCGAAAAAGATAGACCTTGTGCAGCTTGTCAAGCAGGGAAACAGGTGGGAGGAGCGCATCACAGCAAGAATGTGATGACCACTTCAAGACCCTTGGAGCTGCTGCATATGGACCTCTTCGGACCCGTCGCCTATCTGAGTATAGGAGGAAGTAAGTATGGTCTAGTTATTGTTGATGACTTTTCCCGCTTCACTTGGGTGTTCTTTTTGCAGGATAAGTCTGAAACCCAAGGGACCCTCAAGCGCTTCCTCAGGAGAGCTCAAAATGAGTTTGAGCTCAAAGTGAAGAAGATAAGAAGCGACAACGGGTCCGAGTTCAAGAACCTTCAAGTGGAGGAGTTTCTTGAGGAGGAAGGGATCAAGCACGAGTTCTCCGCTCCCTACACACCACAGCAAAATGGTGTGGTAGAGAGGAAGAACAGGACGCTAATCGACATGGCGAGGACGATGCTTGGGGAATTCAAGACTCCCGAGCGTTTTTGGTCGGAGGCCGTGAACACGGCTTGCCATGCCATCAACAGGGTCTACCTTCACCGACTCCTCAAGAAGACGTCGTACGAACTTCTAACAGGTAACAAACCCAATGTGTCTTATTTTCGTGTATTTGGGAGCAAGTGCTACATTCTAGTGAAGAAGGGTAGAAATTCTAAATTTGCTCCCAAAGCTGTAGAGGGGTTTTTGTTAGGTTATGACTCAAATACAAAGGCGTATAGAGTCTTCAACAAATCATCGGGTTTGGTTGAAGTCTCTAGCGACGTTGTATTTGATGAGACTAATGGCTCTCCAAGAGAGCAAGTTGTTGATCTTGATGATGTAGATGAAGAAGATATTCCGACGGCCGCCATACGAACCATGGCGATTGGTGATGTGCGACCACAGGAACAAGATGAGCAAGATCAACCTTCTTCCTCAACTATGGTGCATCCCCCAACTCAAGACGATGAACAGGTTCATCAACAGGAGGCGTGTGATCAAGGGGGAGCACAAGATGATCATGTGATGGAGGAAGAAGTGCAACCGGCACCTCCAACCCAAGTTCGAGCGATGATTCAAAGGGATCATCCCGTCGACCAAATTCTGGGTGACATTAGCAAGGGAGTAACTACTCGATCTCGATTAGTTAATTTTTGTGAGCATTACTCTTTTGTCTCCTCTATTGAGCCTTTCAGGGTAGAGGAGGCCTTGCTAGATCCGGACTGGGTGTTGGCCATGCAAGAGGAGCTAAACAACTTCAAGCGCAATGAAGTTTGGACACTGGTGCCTCGTCCGAAGCAAAATGTTGTGGGAACCAAGTGGGTGTTCCGCAACAAACAGGACGAGCACGGGGTGGTGACGAGGAACAAGGCTAGACTTGTGGCAAAAGGTTATGCCCAAGTCGCAGGTTTGGACTTTGAGGAGACCTTTGCTCCTGTGGCTAGGCTAGAGTCCATTCGTATTTTGCTAGCATATGCCGCTCACCATTCTTTCAGGTTGTACCAAATGGATGTGAAGAGCGCTTTCCTCAACGGGCCAATCAAGGAGGAGGTGTACGTGGAGCAACCCCCTGGCTTCGAGGATGAACGGTACCCCGACCACGTGTGTAAGCTCTCTAAGGCGCTCTATGGACTTAAGCAAGCCCCAAGAGCATGGTATGAATGCCTTAGAGACTTTTTAATTGCTAATGCTTTCAAGGTTGGGAAAGCCGATCCAACTCTTTTTACAAAGACATGTGATGGTGATTTGTTTGTGTGCCAAATTTATGTCGATGACATAATATTTGGTTCTACTAACCAAAAGTCTTGTGAAGAGTTTAGCAGGGTGATGACGCAGAAATTCGAGATGTCGATGATGGGCGAGTTGAACTACTTCCTTGGGTTCCAAGTGAAGCAACTCAAGGACGGCACCTTCATCTCCCAAACGAAGTACACGCAAGATCTGCTAAAGCGGTTTGGGATGAAGGACGCCAAGCCCGCAAAGACTCCGATGGGGACCGACGGACACACCGACCTCAACAAAGGAGGTAAGTCCGTTGATCAAAAAGCATACCGGTCAATGATAGGTTCTTTGCTTTACTTATGTGCTAGTAGACCGGATATTATGCTTAGCGTATGCATGTGTGCTAGATTTCAATCCGATCCTAAGGAATGTCACTTAGTGGCGGTGAAGCGAATTCTTAGATATTTAGTTGCTACGCCTTGCTTCGGACTCTGGTATCCAAAGGGGTCTACCTTTGACTTAGTTGGATACTCAGACTCCGACTATGCTGGATGTAAGGTCGATAGGAAGAGTACATCGGGGACGTGCCAATTCTTAGGAAGGTCCCTGGTGTCATGGAACTCTAAGAAACAAACCTCCGTTGCCCTATCCACCGCTGAGGCCGAGTATGTTGCCGCAGGACAGTGTTGCGCGCAACTACTTTGGATGAGGCAAACCCTCAGGGACTTTGGCTACAATCTGAGCAAAGTCCCACTCCTATGTGACAATGAGAGTGCTATCCGCATGGCGGAAAATCCTGTTGAACACAGCCGCACAAAGCACATAGACATCCGGCATCACTTTTTGAGAGACCACCAGCAAAAGGGAGATATCGAAGTGTTTCATGTTAGCACCGAGAACCAGCTAGCCGATATCTTTACCAAGCCTCTAGATGAGAAGACCTTTTGCAGGCTGCGTAGTGAGCTAAATGTCTTAGATTCGCGGAACTTGGATTGAATTGTAGCATACATGTGTTTATGCATTTGATCAGGTTCATTCTGCATTTTGTTGCTTATTGTGGTGCTCAAGTTGTACCAACACTCCCTGGACCTCACAAGTCCGTTGCAAAGTGATGCACATGTTTAGGGGGAGATGTGTTACAACTTGACCCTTTGAGACTAACCATTTGCTTGAGTTTGCTTGATTTAGTCTCGAAGGAGGATTGAAAGGGAAAAGGTGGACTTGGACCATGAAAGACTTCCACTGCACTCCGATGAGAGGGTAACTAATTCCAAGTTCATCTCATGAAATCTTATTGCCATTTGCTCTTAATTGAAGACTTTGGTGAGGCAATGGGGTTAAAAGGCCAAGATTGATCCCGTTTTGGTGCTTGATGCCAAAGGGGGAGAAAATAAAGGCCAAAGCGATAAATGGATCAGCTACCACTTGAGAGATTTTGAAAATAGTAGGATAGAGTTTTTGTTTTGTCAAAAGCTTTTATTGTCTCTTATTGTCTCTATTGTCAAAAGTTGGCTTCTTGTGGGGAAAAGTATTGAGTATGGGAAATAGGGAGAGTTTTTGAAATCTTTGATCAATCTCTTTTGGAATGACTCTCTTTATACTTCAACATATGTGTTTGACTTAGAGATAGAGATTTGAGTTTGATTTGCAAAAACAAACCAAGTGGTGGCAAAGGATGATCCATATATGTCAAAATTGAATAAAACCAATTTGAGTTTTTATTTGAAGTGATTTTGCACTTGTGCTATCTACTTTATGTTGTGTTGGCATAAATCACCAAAAAGGGGGAGATTGAAAGGGAAATGTGCTTTTGGGCCATTTCTAAGTATTTTGGTGATTGAGTGCAAACACAAGTGCTTAAATGTGAAAATATGCCCAAGGATGAACAAAGTGCAAATCACAAGTTAAGGTATGTTTCTAAGCCTTAGTACATTGGTTTTGTGTACTAATATATTTGTCTAAGTGTTAGAAACAGATAGAAGAAGAGAAGAGAAGACTTGGCTGTGTACAGCCAAGGGGCTGCTTCGGTCTGGGGCACCGGACTGTCCGGTGGTGCACCGGACAGTGTCCGGTGGTGCACCGGACAGTGTCCGGTGCGCCAGGCTGCCTCGGCCGAAGAGGCCGCTCTCGGGTTTTTCTCCGGCGACTTCGGCTAAAATTCACCGGACTGTCCGGTGTGCACCGGACTGTCCGGTGAGCCAACGGTCGGCCGGGCCAACGGTCGGCCGCGCGATCGGCGCGCGACACGTGGCCGAGCCAACGGTCGGAAGGAAGCACCGGACTGTCCGGTGTGCACCGGACTGTCCGGTGCGCCAGATCTGCAACGGTCGGCAACGGTCGGCTTCGCCATTTAAGGAAACAAATCGGGCACCGGACAGTGTCCGGTGTGCACCGGACTGTCCGGTGCGCCACGAGACAGAAGGCAAAGATGGCCTTCCAGATTTGTTCCCAACGGCTCCTAGCTGCCTTGGGGCTATAAAAGGGACCCCTTGGCGCATGGAGGAAAACACCAAGCATTCCTACAACTCTTCTAAGCACCAAGACATCAATCTCACGCATTCGTTTCATTGTGATAGCATATAGAGCTCTTGTGGAGTTGTGAACTCTTTGTGTTGCGTTGCGAGCTCTTGTTGCGACTTGTGTGCGTGTTGTTGCTCTGATTTTCGAGTCTTGTGTGCGTTGCTCATTCCCACCTTACTCCGTATTCTTTGTGAACTTAATTGTAAGGGCGAGAGACTCCAAGTTGTGGAGATTCCTCGCAAACGGGAAAAGATCAAAGGAAAGAAAAACACCGTGGTATTCAAGTTGATCATTGGATCACTTGAGAGGAGTTGAGTGCAACTCTCGTCCGTTGGGACGCCACAACGTGGAGTAGGCAAGTTTTGTACTTGGCCGAACCACGGGATAACCACCGTGTCAACTCTGTGATTGCTTTCTTGTGGTTATCGTGTTTTGAGTTCTCTCTAGCCACTTGGCCATACTTGTGCTAACACCTAATCAAGTTTTTGTGGCTTAAGTTTTGAACTTTTACAGGATCACCTATTCACCCCCCCCTCTAGGTGCTCTCAATTGGTATCGGAGCCGTTCTCTTCAAGAAAGGGACTAACCGCCCGAAGAGATGGATCCTAAGGGGAAGGGAATTGTGATCAACGACAAGGAGAAGGAGTCCTTCGTCAACGAGCCAAGGGATGACAAGTCCAATGACTCGGGCTCGGGCCACAAGCGAAGAGATGGGAAGAAGAAGAAGACAAGACGCATCAAGGAGATTGTCTACTACGACAGCGATGAGTCCTCTTCTTCCCAAAAGGACGACGACTACGACAAACAAAGGAAACCGGTTAATTCTAACTTTTCTTTTGACTACTCTCGTATTCCGCATAGTTCAAATTCACATTTGCTTTCCATTCCACTCGGCAAGCCCCCACACTTTGATGGGGAGGACTACGGATTTTGGAGCCACAAAATGCGTAGTCACCTATTCTCTCTCCATCCTAGCATATGGGAGATTGTAGATAGTGGAATGCACTTTAATAGTTCGGATAGTCCTATATTCATTAATGAGCAAATCCATAAGAATGCACAAGCTACTACTGTTCTTCTAGCCTCATTGTGCAGGGATGAATATAATAAAGTGAGTGGCTTGGATAACGCCAAGCAAATCTGGGATACCCTCAAGATCTCTCATGAGGGAAATGACGCTACCTTGCTCACCAAAATGGAGTTGGTGGAGGGCGAGCTTGGACGGTTCGCGATGATAAGGGGCGAGGAGCCAACTCAAACATACAACCGGCTCAAGACCCTTGTCAACAAAATAAGGAGCTACGGAAGCACGCGATGGACGGACCACGACGTCGTCCGACTAATGCTCAGGTCCTTTACCGTTCTTGATCCTCATTTGGTGAATAATATTCGTGAGAATCCCAGGTACACCAAAATGTCGCCCGAAGAAGTACTAGGAAAATTCGTCAGCGGGCGAATGATGATCAAGGAAGCAAGGTATGTGGACGACGCCTTGAATGGACCGATCAACGAGCCGCAACCTTTTGCTCTCAAAGCCACAGGGAACAAGGAGGCGCTACCCAGCAAGGTGGCGCAAATTGAGGCGGCCGGCCTTAATGAAGAAGAAATGGCCCTCATTATCAAGAGATTCAAGACGGTGCTAAAGGGTCGCAATGGACAGCCGAGCAAGACTAAGACCAAGGGGAAGCGATCATGCTTCAAATGCGGTAAGCTTGGTCATTTTATTGCTAACTGTCCTGATAATGAAAGTGACCAGGAAAAGGGAAACAAGAGGGAAAAGAAGAAGCATTATAAGAAGGCAAAGGGTGAGGCGCATCTAGGCAAGGAGTGGGACTCGGATTGCTCCTCATCCGACTCCGACAATGAAGGACTCGCCGCCACCGCCTTCAACAAATCAACCCTCTTCCCCAACGAGCGTCACACATGCCTTATGGCAAGGGAGAAGAAGGTATGTACTCGCAACTCTACCTATGCTTCTTCAAGTGAGGACGAATCTAGTGATGAGGATGAAGTAGATTATTCATGTTTGTTCAAGGGCTTAGATAGATCTAAGATAGACAAAATTAATGAATTAATTGATGCCTTGAATGAAAAGAATATACTTTTAGAAAAGCAAGAGGATTTGTTGTATGAAGAGCATGATAAATTTGTTGAGGCACAAAAATCCTATGCTTTAGAAGTTAAGAGAAATGAAATGCTTTCTTTTGAACTATCTACTTGTCATGAAACCATTTCTACTTTGAAAGGTGTCAACAATGATTTAAATGCTAAATTAGAAGTAGCAAACAAATCCAATTCTTGTGTAGAACATGTTGAAATTTGTACTAGGTGTAAAGACTTTGACATTAATGCTTGTAGTGAACACCTAGTTTCAATTTCCAAGCTTAATGATGAACTGGCTAGTCTTAATGCTCAACTTAAGACTAGCAAGAATGATTTCGATAAGCTAAAATTTGCAAGGGATGCCTACACAATTGGTAGACACCCCTCAATTAAGGATGGACTTGGCTTCAAGAGAGAAGCTAAGAACTTAACAAGCCATAAGGCTCCCATTCCCGCCAAGGAGAAAGGGAAGGCCCCTATGGCTACTAGTGCTAAAAGGAACCATGCATTTTTGTATCATGATAGAAGACAAACTAGAAATGTAAGTCATGATGCTTATGATTCATATGTTTATGATTCTCATGCCATGTTTGCTCCTAGTTCCTCTTATGTGTATGATAGAAATGTTACTAGGAGAAATGTTGTTCCTAAAAGAAATGCTATTCATCATGTGCCTAGAAGGAATGTTATTCATGCTCCTAGGAAAATAGCAAATGAACCTTCTACAATTTATTGTGCTTTGAATGCTTCATTTGCAATTTGTAGAAAGGATAGAAAAGTAATTGCTAGGAAGTTAGGGGCAAAATGCAAAGGTGATAAAACTTGCATTTGGGTCCCTAAGGAAATTGTGACTAACCTTGTAGGACCCAACAAGAGTTGGGTACCTAAGTCCCAAGCCTAAATTTGCCTTGCAGGTTTATGCATCCGGGGGTTCAAGCTGGATTATCGACAGCGGATGCACAAACCATATGACGGGGGAAAAGAAGATGTTCACCTCCTACGTCAAAAATAAGGATTCCCAAGATTCAATTGTATTCGGTGATGGGAATCAAGGCAAGGTAAAAGGGTTAGGTAAAATTGCGATTTCTAATGAGCATTCTATCTCTAATGTATTTTTAGTAGAGAGTCTTGGATATAATTTGCTATCTGTTAGTCAATTATGTCATATGGGGTATAACTGTCTATTTACAAACGTAGATGTGTCTGTCTTTAGAAGGAGTGATGGTTCACTAGCTTTTAAGGGTGTATTAGACGGCAAACTTTATTTAGTTGATTTTGCAAAAGAAGAGGCCGGTCTAGATGCATGCTTAATAGCTAAGACTAGCATGGGCTGGCTGTGGCATCGCCGCTTAGCACATGTGGGGATGAAGAACCTTCACAAGCTTCTAAAGGGAGAACACGTGATAGGTCTAACCAATGTTCATTTCGAAAAAGATAGACCTTGTGCAGCTTGTCAAGCAGGGAAACAGGTGGGAGGAGCGCATCACAGCAAGAATGTGATGACCACTTCAAGACCCTTGGAGCTGCTGCATATGGACCTCTTCGGACCCGTCGCCTATCTGAGTATAGGAGGAAGTAAGTATGGTCTAGTTATTGTTGATGACTTTTCCCGCTTCACTTGGGTGTTCTTTTTGCAGGATAAGTCTGAAACCCAAGGGACCCTCAAGCGCTTCCTCAGGAGAGCTCAAAATGAGTTTGAGCTCAAAGTGAAGAAGATAAGAAGCGACAACGGGTCCGAGTTCAAGAACCTTCAAGTGGAGGAGTTTCTTGAGGAGGAAGGGATCAAGCACGAGTTCTCCGCTCCCTACACACCACAGCAAAATGGTGTGGTAGAGAGGAAGAACAGGACGCTAATCGACATGGCGAGGACGATGCTTGGGGAATTCAAGACTCCCGAGCGTTTTTGGTCGGAGGCCGTGAACACGGCTTGCCATGCCATCAACAGGGTCTACCTTCACCGACTCCTCAAGAAGACGTCGTACGAACTTCTAACAGGTAACAAACCCAATGTGTCTTATTTTCGTGTATTTGGGAGCAAGTGCTACATTCTAGTGAAGAAGGGTAGAAATTCTAAATTTGCTCCCAAAGCTGTAGAGGGGTTTTTGTTAGGTTATGACTCAAATACAAAGGCGTATAGAGTCTTCAACAAATCATCGGGTTTGGTTGAAGTCTCTAGCGACGTTGTATTTGATGAGACTAATGGCTCTCCAAGAGAGCAAGTTGTTGATCTTGATGATGTAGATGAAGAAGATATTCCGACGGCCGCCATACGAACCATGGCGATTGGTGATGTGCGACCACAGGAACAAGATGAGCAAGATCAACCTTCTTCCTCAACTATGGTGCATCCCCCAACTCAAGACGATGAACAGGTTCATCAACAGGAGGCGTGTGATCAAGGGGGAGCACAAGATGATCATGTGATGGAGGAAGAAGTGCAACCGGCACCTCCAACCCAAGTTCGAGCGATGATTCAAAGGGATCATCCCGTCGACCAAATTCTGGGTGACATTAGCAAGGGAGTAACTACTCGATCTCGATTAGTTAATTTTTGTGAGCATTACTCTTTTGTCTCCTCTATTGAGCCTTTCAGGGTAGAGGAGGCCTTGCTAGATCCGGACTGGGTGTTGGCCATGCAAGAGGAGCTAAACAACTTCAAGCGCAATGAAGTTTGGACACTGGTGCCTCGTCCGAAGCAAAATGTTGTGGGAACCAAGTGGGTGTTCCGCAACAAACAGGACGAGCACGGGGTGGTGACGAGGAACAAGGCTAGACTTGTGGCAAAAGGTTATGCCCAAGTCGCAGGTTTGGACTTTGAGGAGACCTTTGCTCCTGTGGCTAGGCTAGAGTCCATTCGTATTTTGCTAGCATATGCCGCTCACCATTCTTTCAGGTTGTACCAAATGGATGTGAAGAGCGCTTTCCTCAACGGGCCAATCAAGGAGGAGGTGTACGTGGAGCAACCCCCTGGCTTCGAGGATGAACGGTACCCCGACCACGTGTGTAAGCTCTCTAAGGCGCTCTATGGACTTAAGCAAGCCCCAAGAGCATGGTATGAATGCCTTAGAGACTTTTTAATTGCTAATGCTTTCAAGGTTGGGAAAGCCGATCCAACTCTTTTTACAAAGACATGTGATGGTGATTTGTTTGTGTGCCAAATTTATGTCGATGACATAATATTTGGTTCTACTAACCAAAAGTCTTGTGAAGAGTTTAGCAGGGTGATGACGCAGAAATTCGAGATGTCGATGATGGGCGAGTTGAACTACTTCCTTGGGTTCCAAGTGAAGCAACTCAAGGACGGCACCTTCATCTCCCAAACGAAGTACACGCAAGATCTGCTAAAGCGGTTTGGGATGAAGGACGCCAAGCCCGCAAAGACTCCGATGGGGACCGACGGACACACCGACCTCAACAAAGGAGGTAAGTCCGTTGATCAAAAAGCATACCGGTCAATGATAGGTTCTTTGCTTTACTTATGTGCTAGTAGACCGGATATTATGCTTAGCGTATGCATGTGTGCTAGATTTCAATCCGATCCTAAGGAATGTCACTTAGTGGCGGTGAAGCGAATTCTTAGATATTTAGTTGCTACGCCTTGCTTCGGACTCTGGTATCCAAAGGGGTCTACCTTTGACTTAGTTGGATACTCAGACTCCGACTATGCTGGATGTAAGGTCGATAGGAAGAGTACATCGGGGACGTGCCAATTCTTAGGAAGGTCCCTGGTGTCATGGAACTCTAAGAAACAAACCTCCGTTGCCCTATCCACCGCTGAGGCCGAGTATGTTGCCGCAGGACAGTGTTGCGCGCAACTACTTTGGATGAGGCAAACCCTCAGGGACTTTGGCTACAATCTGAGCAAAGTCCCACTCCTATGTGACAATGAGAGTGCTATCCGCATGGCGGAAAATCCTGTTGAACACAGCCGCACAAAGCACATAGACATCCGGCATCACTTTTTGAGAGACCACCAGCAAAAGGGAGATATCGAAGTGTTTCATGTTAGCACCGAGAACCAGCTAGCCGATATCTTTACCAAGCCTCTAGATGAGAAGACCTTTTGCAGGCTGCGTAGTGAGCTAAATGTCTTAGATTCGCGGAACTTGGATTGAATTGTAGCATACATGTGTTTATGCATTTGATCAGGTTCATTCTGCATTTTGTTGCTTATTGTGGTGCTCAAGTTGTACCAACACTCCCTGGACCTCACAAGTCCGTTGCAAAGTGATGCACATGTTTAGGGGGAGATGTGTTACAACTTGACCCTTTGAGACTAACCATTTGCTTGAGTTTGCTTGATTTAGTCTCGAAGGAGGATTGAAAGGGAAAAGGTGGACTTGGACCATGAAAGACTTCCACTGCACTCCGATGAGAGGGTAACTAATTCCAAGTTCATCTCATGAAATCTTATTGCCATTTGCTCTTAATTGAAGACTTTGGTGAGGCAATGGGGTTAAAAGGCCAAGATTGATCCCGTTTTGGTGCTTGATGCCAAAGGGGGAGAAAATAAAGGCCAAAGCGATAAATGGATCAGCTACCACTTGAGAGATTTTGAAAATAGTAGGATAGAGTTTTTGTTTTGTCAAAAGCTTTTATTGTCTCTTATTGTCTCTATTGTCAAAAGTTGGCTTCTTGTGGGGAAAAGTATTGAGTATGGGAAATAGGGAGAGTTTTTGAAATCTTTGATCAATCTCTTTTGGAATGACTCTCTTTATACTTCAACATATGTGTTTGACTTAGAGATAGAGATTTGAGTTTGATTTGCAAAAACAAACCAAGTGGTGGCAAAGGATGATCCATATATGTCAAAATTGAATAAAACCAATTTGAGTTTTTATTTGAAGTGATTTTGCACTTGTGCTATCTACTTTATGTTGTGTTGGCATAAATCACCAAAAAGGGGGAGATTGAAAGGGAAATGTGCTTTTGGGCCATTTCTAAGTATTTTGGTGATTGAGTGCAAACACAAGTGCTTAAATGTGAAAATATGCCCAAGGATGAACAAAGTGCAAATCACAAGTTAAGGTATGTTTCTAAGCCTTAGTACATTGGTTTTGTGTACTAATATATTTGTCTAAGTGTTAGAAACAGATAGAAGAAGAGAAGAGAAGACTTGGCTGTGTACAGCCAAGGGGCTGCTTCGGTCTGGGGCACCGGACTGTCCGGTGGTGCACCGGACAGTGTCCGGTGGTGCACCGGACAGTGTCCGGTGCGCCAGGCTGCCTCGGCCGAAGAGGCCGCTCTCGGGTTTTTCTCCGGCGACTTCGGCTAAAATTCACCGGACTGTCCGGTGTGCACCGGACTGTCCGGTGAGCCAACGGTCGGCCGGGCCAACGGTCGGCCGCGCGATCGGCGCGCGACACGTGGCCGAGCCAACGGTCGGAAGGAAGCACCGGACTGTCCGGTGTGCACCGGACTGTCCGGTGCGCCAGATCTGCAACGGTCGGCAACGGTCGGCTTCGCCATTTAAGGAAACAAATCGGGCACCGGACAGTGTCCGGTGTGCACCGGACTGTCCGGTGCGCCACGAGACAGAAGGCAAAGATGGCCTTCCAGATTTGTTCCCAACGGCTCCTAGCTGCCTTGGGGCTATAAAAGGGACCCCTTGGCGCATGGAGGAAAACACCAAGCATTCCTACAACTCTTCTAAGCACCAAGACATCAATCTCACGCATTCGTTTCATTGTGATAGCATATAGAGCTCTTGTGGAGTTGTGAACTCTTTGTGTTGCGTTGCGAGCTCTTGTTGCGACTTGTGTGCGTGTTGTTGCTCTGATTTTCGAGTCTTGTGTGCGTTGCTCATTCCCACCTTACTCCGTATTCTTTGTGAACTTAATTGTAAGGGCGAGAGACTCCAAGTTGTGGAGATTCCTCGCAAACGGGAAAAGATCAAAGGAAAGAAAAACACCGTGGTATTCAAGTTGATCATTGGATCACTTGAGAGGAGTTGAGTGCAACTCTCGTCCGTTGGGACGCCACAACGTGGAGTAGGCAAGTTTTGTACTTGGCCGAACCACGGGATAACCACCGTGTCAACTCTGTGATTGCTTTCTTGTGGTTATCGTGTTTTGAGTTCTCTCTAGCCACTTGGCCATACTTGTGCTAACACCTAATCAAGTTTTTGTGGCTTAAGTTTTGAACTTTTACAGGATCACCTATTCACCCCCCCCCTCTAGGTGCTCTCAACCTTCAGTTGAAAACCTGCCAAGCACCTTTGAATATATTGAGGGCGAAGTTGATGCACTTGACGAAGTTATCGCTGGGCATGCCGATTTCTGCGCCCTGTTAGCTTCTCGAGGCACAACTACTGCTTTCCTGAAGACTGGCTGCATGCACGAGAAAATTGTTAATAGGCCAAACTTCAGTTTGTCACCAGCAGATTTGATTGACATCCCCAGCCTAGCTCGAAGCATAGGAAACAAGTTTATGACTCAAATTTGGATAAACGGCGGGCGAAAAATGGCTGGTGACGAAGCTCGAAGCCACCTTAAGCCAGTGAGAAACTTATACTTGTTACTTTTACCTTCTCCTTGAACTCTGCACTTTTCTCATTTTGTTTTAATATGTACAGGATGATGAAGCTAAAGAATGATGAGCTGAAGCCTTAACAGAGAAAGACTTTGCTGCAGAAGATTCTAGAGAAAATGTTGTAATATGATTGTAAAGAATTTTATGTAAATTTGTGCGTACCTCGTAATATATCTTTACCCCTTTGTCCGTGTATGATGTGCTTTGCTGTGGACGAAATTTTCTTTTTGAGCCAAAGGCGAAAAACACCTTCCCTACTTTTCGTACACAACGAAGCATAAAAATTTCTTCTTTCTGTTTTTCCCGAAGCTTTATCCTTATAGCCGAAGCATCTGCCTTCTCTGTATGATATGATGATAATGATCCTATATATGTCTAAATGAATGTTTATGAATGCAAATGTCATGATTTAATGTATCGTGCAAATGAATGTCCAAATACATATTCGAAGCCATAATCAAAACCTTCATTCCCTTGGGAATGACTCAAATCTTCTTTGCCGCTTATTTTTCAGCTTCACCGTTTATTTTTCGGTGTATCAGCGCTGACTTTAGGAGCTTCTTCGCCTCCCTTAGGAGCTTCTTCGCCTTCTATTTCAGCGGAATCAGCGTTTATTTTTCGCTGTAAGCCTCCATTAGAAGCTTCTTCGCCTTCTATTTCGGCGAAATCAGCGTTTATTTTTCGCTATAAGCTCTGCATTCCCTTAGGAACGACTTTTGAGCTTCTCCCTGTTTTCTTTTCTTTTTTGTTTGCACTCGATGGTGCGTTCTCAGCTTTTACATTTACATCTTTGGGGGATATTGCTCTTATAGAGCTGAAATAAGAGAAATTATATGCTATGGCCCCACTAAAAACCTTTCTCTCCCTTTGGAAAGGAAAAGGGTGCCATAAGAAAGAATAGAAAAAAAAATTACATCAAGCTAGACATAATATCGCCGAAGCTCATCCGCATTCCATGATCTAGAAATGTCGTTGCCGTCCATATCCTTCAATCTGTAAGAACCAGGTCTTGACGAAGATACTACCAGAAAAGGTCCTTCCCACTTCAGTTGTAGCTTGCCTACTGTGTCTGGGTTGGCCACTCTCCGAAGCACCAAATGTCCTGGCTTAATATTCTTTAGCCGAACCTTTCTATCACGCCATTTTATTGTTTCAGCTTGGTATTTATTGATGTTTTCCATAGCCTGAAGCCTGATCCCTTCTATAGCATCTTTGTCCATAGAGTAATCAGCTTCGTCTTCTGCCGAAGCCACTGTTCTTATTGATCCTGCTTTTGCTTCTTCCAGAGTTATTGCTTCGTCACCGAATAATAACTTGAATGGTGTAAAGCCTGTTGACCTTGATGTCGTTGTATTGTGGCTCCATACTACCTTAATTAATTCATCTAGCCATTTTCCTCTGGGCTGATTGAAGATTAATTTCATTATTCCCATCATTATGATGCCATTAGCTCTTTCGACAAGTCCATTTGACTCTGGATGCCTAACCGATGCAAAATGGATCTTCGTGCCAATTTGTCCACAGAACTCTTTAAAAGCTTCAGCATCAAATTGTGTTCCATTATCCACAGTAATGGCCTTCGGCACTCCGAAGCGACAAACGATATTTTGCCAGAAAAATTTCTGAATGGTAACCGAAGTTATTGTGGCTAAAGGCTTCGCCTCAATCCACTTGAAAAAAATATTCTACTGCTACTAAAACATATTTTAAATTTCCTTGTGCTGGTGGTAGCGGACCTAACAAATCAAGGCCCCACCTTTGCAATGGCCAAGTGGGTTGTATTAACTGAGTCAGAGACGAAGGCTGTTTTTGATCTCTTGCACATTTCTGACAGCCTTCGCACTTTTGGACTAGTTCCGCTGCATCCAAAGCTGCCTTTGGCCAATAAAATCCTTGACGAAAAACTTTTCCCAGCAAAGGCCTAGATCCAATGTGAGATCCACACAGGCCTGCGTGTATTTCCTTCATCAATTCTATACCTTCGGCTCTGGATAAACATTTGAGTAGTGGAGAACAGACTCCATGCTTGTACAGCTCCCCTTCTATTATAACATATGGTCGAGCTCTTGCCTCTATTCTCTTGTTATAAGATTCGTCATCTGAAAAGGAAATTACCCTGAAGGAAAGAAATGATCTCAGTTCTCCAATCTTCACTATGAACAGGAGATATATTGAGGACTGCTCTTTCAAGAAGTTCAACCGAAGGTGCTTTTATTGTTTCAAAAAATACTTCCGAAGGTAAAGGCATCCCCTATGCTGCTGACTTCGCTAGCAAATCAGCATGTTCATTTTCTCCTCGAGGAATGTTTTTGACAGAAAACCCTTCAAAGGAAGCTTCAATCCTTCAGACCGTGTCTAAATATTTCTCAAGCTTCGGGTCTCTTGCTTTACAACTCTTGTCAATATGACCAGAAATAACCTGGGAATCGGTTTTAAGAACCGCCCTTCTAATCCCCATTGCCTTTAACTTCCAAAGACCCAAAAGCAAAGCTTCGTACTCAGCAATATTATTTGTGCAGCTAAAATCAAGTCTTGTTGCGTAGCAAGTTTTAACTTTGGAGGGTGCAACCAACACAGCAGCTTCTCCTGCCCCGAAGGTTCCCCAAGAACCGTCACAAAATACCGTCCATACTTCAGTATCTTTAGTTGTTTCCTCTCCTTGAGCCCCTGGTGTCCAATCGGCAATGAAGTCTGCTAAAGCCTGGGATTGTATTGAGGATATGTGCACATAATCAATGCTGAACTCATTGAGCTCCGCAGCCCACTTTCCAATTCTTCCAGTAGCTTCTCTGTTCCTCATGACATCCTTCAAAGGTTGTGACGAAGGAACAATTATATGATATGCTTGAAAATAATGCCGAAGCTTCCTAGATGCCATTAAGACGGCATATAAGACCTTCTCCAATTCTGTATAATTCTTCTTTGATAGGCTAAGGACTTCGGAGACGAAGTATATTGGGGTTTGCTTTTTGGTTTGTCCCTCAAGTTTTTCTTGAACAAGTGCCGCACTCACTGCTGAATGCGAAGCTGCCACATACAGCAACAGAGGAGCCCTGACGTTAGTGGAGTTAACGTCGTTAGATCTATCAAATATTGCTTCAGCTCTTCGAAGGCTCTCTGCTGAGCTGATCCCCATTGAAAGACTTCGGCTGACTTCAGGACTTCGAAAAATGGTAAATTTCTCTCTACTGATCTAGATATGAATCGATTGAGAGATGTCAGTCTTCTGTTAATCGTTGAGCCCCCTTCCTTGTGCTTGGCGGCTCCATCCGAAGAATAACTTCGATCTTATTTGGATTAGCTTCGATTCCCTTTGTTGAGACCAGACAACCAAGGAATTTCCCCTTCTTTACTCCGAAGACACACTTCTCTGGATTCAGCTTCAGACCAGCCTGTCTGAAATTAGCGAATGTCTCCTACAGATCAGTAATGTGATTTTCTTTCTTGGTGCTTTTTACTATAATATCATCAACATAGGTTAGCACATTTCTGCCTATCTGAGAATGGAGAACCTTCGTTGTCATTCTGCTGAAGCTTCCTCCTGCGTTCTTGAGCCCCTCAGGCATCCGAAGATAACAATATGTTCCACTAGGGGTTATGAAGCTGGTTTTTGGCTCATCCTCTTTCTTCATCCAAATTTGATGGTAGCCTGAATAACAATCTAGCAGACTCATAAGCTCTGACGAAGCTGCTGCGTCAACTAAGGAATCTATCCTTAGCAGTGGAAACTCATCCTTCGGACAAGCCTTGTTGAGATCAGTAAAATCAATACACATCCTCCATTTGCCATTGGCCTTTTTTACCATAACAGTGTTGGCCAGCCATTCTGGATACTTCACTTCTCTGATAACTCCAGCACTGAGAAGTCTTTTTACTTCATTTAGAGCACCTTTGGCCTTGTCATCAGACATCTTCCGAAGCCTCTGCTTTCTGGGTCTGAAGGATGGATCGACATTGAGCGAGTGTTCAATAACATCCCTGTTAACACCATAGAGATCGTTAGCTGACCATGCAAAGACATCTTTGCTGTTGAACAAAAACCTTATCAAGTTTTTCTCCTGTTCCTCAGACAATTGAGATCCCAGCAGCACCTTCTGCTCTGCGATATCTTCGCATAAAAGCTTGGGTTTCGGCTGATCGGCCGAAGCAGCCTTCTCCCTTCTGTACTTGTACTGTTCATAAGCTTCGGCTTCATCTATGTTGTGGATTGCCTTTGAATCTGTCCAATTCCCCTCAGCCTTTCTGGCAGCTTCCTGACTCCCATGAACAGCAATAGGTCCTTGATCCGAAGGTATCTTCATGCAAAGATATGCTGGATGAAGAATTGCTTCGAAAGCATTGAGTGTTCCGCGACCAATGATTGCATTGTAAGGGTACTCCATGTCGACAATGTCAAACACAACTTGCTCAGTCCTTGTATTGTTGACAAACCAAAGGTCACTAGCATGGTAATCTTACCAAGCGCTACAATTTGTCTTCCTCCGAAGCCACAAAGAGGGTGCGTAGCATCATGAATCTTGTCTTCTGGCTCTTGCATCTGTCTGAAGGCTTTAGCAAATATAATGTCGGCTGCACTGCCTGTGTCAACCAAAACATTGTGGACGAGAAATCCTTTGATGACACTTGATATGACCATAGCATCATTGTGAGGGTAATCCTTGAGCTGAAGGTCCTCTTGGGAGAAGGTAATTGGGATATGAGACCATCTTGACTTGATGAAGGGTCCCTGTACCCCGACATGTTGTACCCTTCTCTGTGCCTCCTTCTTCTGCTTCTTATTGGCCAGTTCTGAGCACGATCCGCCTGTTATTGGGAGCACCAGCTTCGTAGCTGAAGCAATGCTAGCTTTGTTGTTGAACGAAGCCATCAGCTCAGAAAGTGGAAGTGAGTTCACCGGAGGTGGGCGCCAATGTTGGGGACTTGTTCTCAAATGCTATGAATTAAGAACAAGGCAACATAAAATGTTAAACGTTAATGCCCTTCGTCCGCTGAAGCATTATCTCCCTTAGGATATAATGAACTTCGGACGAAGACCATAAGCAAAATATCACGAAGGTCTTACCTTCGTGATTAGCTCTATAAAACAATCTAAATAATGCTAGAACATGAAAAATTAAAGGAATTTATACCAAAAACAGATATTATTAAACATATATTTTATTATACAAACTTAAATATTAAAACATAATATTTAAGTACATTTATACCTTTGCCTTGACAAAGAACAATAATTCCAGTGTGATGCGTCAATGATTACAGGATTGCGTGAACAGTAAAGGAGTATTGTTCATCTATTTATAGGCGCAGGACGCAGCCTGTGAGAAATTACAATCATGTCCCTTACAAAAGATTACAATTATGACACAGACCCTTATGGACTAAGAAGTCATTTCATCTTTAAGTCGGTTCGAACCCTCGTCTTCAGATACGTTATAATACCGAAGCTTCATGAGTGGTAGCTTTGACACTACGTTTAAACGGATTTGCTGAAGGTGTGTCTTCCTGCAGGACCTTCGGCGACGAAGCATGACCCCAACACCTGCCAAACTCCTCACAAGACTTTTGGTTAGTAGAACCAAATATTATGTCATCGACATAAATTTGGCACACAAAAAGGTCACCATCACAAGTCTTAGTGAAAAGAGTGGGATCGGCATTCCCAACCTTGAAAGCATTAGTAATTAATAAATCTCTAAGGCATTCATACCATGCTCTTGGGGCTTGCTTAAGTCCATAGAGCACCTTAGAGAGCTTAAACACATGGTCAGGGTACCTGTCATCCTCAAAGCCAGGGGGTTGTTCCACATACACCTCCTCCTTGATTGGCCCGTTGAGGAAAGCGCTCTTCACATCCATTTGAAACAACCTGAAAGAGTGGTGAGCAGCATAGGCTAATAATATTCGAATAGACTCTAGCCTAGCCACAGGAGCAAAAGTCTCCTCGAAATCCAAATCTGCGACTTGGGCATAACATTTTTCCACAAGTTGAGCCTTGTTTCTTGTCACCACTCCGTGCTCGTCTTGCTTGTTGCGGAACACCCACTTGGTTCCCACAACATTTTGCTTTGGACGTGGCACCAGGCTCCAAACTTCGTTCCTCTTGAAGTTGTTGAGCTCTTCCTGCATGGCCAAGACCCAGTCGGGATCCTACAAGGCCTCTTCTACCCTAAAAGGCTCAATAGAAGAGACAAACGAGTAATGCTCACAAAAATTAGCTAAACGTGAGCGAGTTGTTACTCCCTTGCTTATGTCCCCCAGAATCTGATCGATGGGGTGATTTTTTTGAATCATCGCTCGGACTTGAGTTGGAGGGGCCAGTGGTGCTTCTTCCTCCATAACTTGTTCTTCTTGTGATCCCCCTTGATCACGCGCCTCTTCTTGAGGAACCTGTCCATCATCTTGAGTTGGGGGATGCACCATTGTAGAGGAAGATGGTTGATCTTGCTCGTGTTGTTCCTGTGGTCGCACCTCTCCTATTGCCATCGTGCGCATTGCGGCCGTCGGAACATCATCTTCATCTATGTCATCAAGATCAACTTGATCTCTTGGAGAGCCATTAGTCTCATCAAATACAACGTTGCTAGACACTTCAACCAAACCCGATGATTTGTTGAAGACCTTATATGCCTTTGTATTTGAGTCATACCCTAGTAGAAACCCTTCTACAGCTTTGGGAGCAAATTTAGAATGTCTACCTTTCTTCACCAAAATGTAGCATTTGCTCCCAAAAACACGAAAGTAAGAGACGTTGGGTTTGTTACCGGTAAGGAGTTCATACGAGGTCTTCTTGAGAAGGCGATGTAGGTAGAGCCGGTTTATGGCGTGGCAAGCTGTGTTCACAACTTCCGACCAAAACTACTCGGGCGTCTTGAATTCTCCAAGCATCGTTCTCGCCATGTCGATAAGCGTCCTATTCTTCCTATCTACCACACCGTTTTGCTGTGGTGTGTAGGGAGCAGAGAACTCGTGCTTGACACCTTCTTCCTCAAGATACTCCTCCACTTGTAGATTCTTGAACTAGGACCCGTTGTCGCTTCTTATCTTTTTCACCTTGAGCTCAAATTCGTTTTGAGCCCTTCTTAGAAAGCGCTTGAGGGTCCCTTGGGCTTCTGTTTTATCCTGCAAAAACAACACCCAAGTGAAGCGGGAAAAATCATCAACAATTACAAGACCATACTTACTTCCCCCGATGCTAAGGTAGGCAACGGATCCAAAGAGGTCCATGTGAAGAAGCTCCAGTGGTCTTGATGTTGTCATCACATTCTTGCTATGTTGTGTGCTTCCCACCTGTTTCCCTGCCTTACAAGCTCCACAAGGTCTATCTTTTTCAAAACAAACATTGGTTAGTCCTAACACATGTTCTCCCTTTAGAAGTTTATGAAGGTTCTTCATCCCAACATGTGCTAGTCGGTGATGCCACAGCCAGCCCATACTAGTCTTAGCTATTAAGCATGCATCTAGATCAACCTCCTCTTTTGAAAAATCAACTAAGTAGAGTTTGTCGTCTAATACACCCTTAAATGCTAATGAACCATCACTCCTTCTAAAGACAGATACATCTATATTGGTAAATAGACAATTATAACCCATGTTACATAATTGACTCACAGACAATAAGTTGTACCCGAGCGATTCAACTAAGAACACATTGGAGATAGAATGCTCGGATGTAATGGCTATCTTTCCCAATCCTTTAACCTTGCCTTGGTTCCCATCTCCAAAGATGATCGAATCCTGGGAATCCTTGTTCTTGACGTAGGAGGTGAACATCTTCTTCTCCCCCGTCATGTGGTTTGTGCATCCGTTGTCGATAATCTAGCTTGAGCCCCCGGATGCATAAACCTGCAAGGAAATTTACACTTGGGTTTTAGGTACCCAACTCCTGTTGGGTCCTACAAGGTTAGTCACAATAGCCTTTGGAACCCAAATACAAGTCTTGTCTCCCTTGCATTTGGATCCCAACTTTCTAGCAACTACTTTTTCATTCTTACATAAAAGCGCAAATGAAGTATTGCAAGCATGGTAAATGGTAGAAGATTCATTGCACATTCTCCTAGGCATATGAGGCACAACATTACTTCTCCTAGGCCTACTTCTACCATGCACAAAAGGAGAGCTAGAGGCAAACATAGCATGTGAATTAAAAACATCATGATCATAACTCCTATTATAGTGAGCATTCCTAGAAAATTTTCTATCATAAATGTAGGCATGACACTTTTGAGAACTACTAGCCATAGGAGCCTTCCCTTTCTCCTTGTTGAGAACGGGAGCCTTTTGGCTTGTTAAGTTCTTGGTTTCCTTTCGAAAACCAAGTCCATCCTTAATAGAGGGATGTCTACCAATAGTGTAGGCATCCCTAGCAAATTTTAATTTATCAAAATCAATTTTGCAAGTCTTAAGTTGAGCATTAAGACTTGCCACCTCGTCATTTAGTTTAGCAATGGAAATAAGGTGTTCATCACAAGAATTAACATCAAAGTCCTTGTATCTATTGCAAATAACAACATGCTCTACACATGAACTAGATTTATTAACTCCCTCTAGCTTAGTAGTTAATTCATCATTTAAACTCTTTAAACTAGACATAGTTTCATGGCAAGCAGATAATCCAGAGGATAACATTTCATTTCTCTTAATTTCTAGAGCAAGAGATTTTTGAACACTAACAAATTTATCATGTTCTTCATACAAAATATCCTCTTGCTTTTCTAAAAGTTTATCCTTTTCATTTAGAGCATCAATTAATTCATTATTTTTTCTATCTTAGCTCTATTTAAACCTTTAAATAAACTAGAGTAATCTACTTTGTCATCAGAAGACTCCTCATCACTAGAAGAACAATACTTAGGTGTATCTCGAATACTTACTTTCTTCTCCTTGGCCATGAGACACGTATGGCGTTTGTTGGGGAATAGTGAAGACTTGTCGAAGGCTGAGGCGGCCAGTCCCTCATCGTCGGAGTCGGATGAAGAGCAGTCAGAGTCCCACTCTTTTCGAAGGTGCGCCTCGCCCTTCGCCTTCTTGTAGTTATTTTTCTTCTCCTTCTTGCCATGTCTTTTTTGTGCCTAGTCATTCTCATTATCGGGACATTGAGCAATAAAGTGACCAGTCTTACCACATTTGAAGCAGGAGCGTTTTCCCCTTGTTTTGTTCTTGTTGGGGTACTCCTTGCGTCCTTTAAGTGCGGTCTTGAAGCGCTTGATGATAAGCGCCATCTCATCTTCGTTGAGGCCAACAGCCTCCACTTGTGCCACCTTGCTTGGAAGCGCCTCCCTGCTACTAGTTGCCTTAAGAGCAATAGATTGAGGCTCGTAGACGGGTAGTGGACCATTTAGAGCATCGTCCACATATCGAGCCTCCTTCACCATCATACGCCTGCTTACAAACTTTCCAAGGATCTCCTCGGGCGTCATCTTTGTGTACCTGCGGTTTTCACGAATGAGATTCACAAGATGGGGGTCAATTACAGTAAATGACCTTAGCATGAGTCGAACGACATCATGATCCGTCCATCTTGTGCTTCCGTAGCTTCGGATCTTGTTGACCAAGGTCTTGAGCCTGTTGTAAGTCTGAGTTGGCTCCTCTCCCCTGATCATGGCAAATCTCCCCAGCTCGCCTTCCACCAGTTCCATCTTGGTGATCATGGTGGCATCATTTCCCTCATGTGAGATTTTGAGGGTGTCCCAGATTTGCTTGGTGTTGTCCTAGCCGCTAACCTTGTTATATTCATCCCTGCACAAAGATGCTAGCAAAACAGTGGTAGCTTGTGCATTCTTATGAATTTGTTCATTTATCATCACAGGATTATCCGTACTATCGAAATGCATTCCATTCTCCACGATTTCCCAAATGCTAGGATGGAGAGAAAATAGATGACTACGCATTTTATGACTCCAAAATGAGTAATCCTCTCCATCAAAGCGTGGGGGTTTTCCAAGAGGAATAGAAAGTAAATGGGCATTTGAATTGTACGAAATACGGGAATAATCAAAGGAATAGTTTTGATTAACCGTCTTTTTCTTTGACGAAGAATCATCGTCGTCGTCGTCTCTTGGTGAAGAAGAAGATGCATCGCTGTCGTAGTAGATGACCTTCTTGATGCGCCTCTTCTTCTTCCCGTCCTTCTTCTTGTGACTTGAGACAGAGTCAGTGGGCTTGTAATCTCTTGGCTCATTGAAGATGGACTCCTTCTCCTTGTCATTGACCACCATCCCCTTTCCCTTAGGATCCATCTCTTCGGGCGATTAGTCCCTTACGTGAAGAGTATGGCTCTGATACCAATTGAGAGCACCTAGAGGGAGGTGAATAGGTGATTCTGTAAAATTCAACACTAAATTGCCACAAAACATAGTTATTGAAGTGTTAGTATGGCTAAGCGAGTTCTTGTGAACACAAACAATCACAGAGAGATCAACACAAGACACATGATTTTTATTCCGTGGTTCAGCCAAGTAACACTTGCCTACTTCCACGTTGTGGCGTCTCAATGGACGAGGGTTGCACTCAACCCCTTTCAAGTGATCCGATGATCAACTTGAATACCACAATATTTTCCTTAGAGTATTCTCCCGTTTGCAAGGAATCTCCACAACGTGGAGTCTCTCACCCTTACAACAAGAATCACAATGAAAGCACAGAGTAAGATTGGGAGAAGCAACACACGCAAGACTCAAATACGCAGCACACCCACGCACATAAGTGAAGACTCGAGCTAAAATGACAACACAAGGACTTCTCGACTCGAATGGAGCTCAAATCTCTAACACAACAAAGCGAATGCGCGGGAGCACAGTCTGGATGCCTTAGAATACTTAGTGAATGGTTGGGTGACTCCTCCATGCGCCCAGGGGTCCCTTTTATAGCCCCAAGGCAGCTAGAAGCCGTTGAAGACAATCTTGGAAGGCTAATCTTGCCTTCTGTCGTGTGGTGCACTGGACAGTCCGGTGCACCACCGAACACTCACTATAGCTGTCCGGTGCGCGATTGCCTTCCAAATAAGGCGTAGTCGACCGTTGCAACTTCGGGCCCGATGGCACACCGGACAGTCCGGTGCCCCCTGCCGACCGTTGGTGCG
This sequence comes from Zea mays, assembly GCF_902167145.1. Taxonomy (NCBI): domain Eukaryota; kingdom Viridiplantae; phylum Streptophyta; class Magnoliopsida; order Poales; family Poaceae; genus Zea; species Zea mays. The sequence continues at coordinate 142,067,986 of NC_050096.1, forward strand.
GGCCACGCGTCGCCCGCAGATTGCGCTGCCGACCGTTGCGCTGACGACCGTTGGCTCACCGGACAGTCCGGTGCACCACTGGACAGTCCAGTGAATTATAGCCGTACACCGCTGATCTTTTCCCGAGAGTGGCCTTTTCACCGGAGACCAGTCTGGCGCATCGGACACTGTCCGGTGCACCACCGGACAGTCTGGTGTCCCAGACTGAGCTGAGTTTTGGCTGCACCGAGCCAAGTCTTTTTGGTTTCTTTTCTTCTTATTTTCATTAGTATTCAAAAACAAATGTACTAAGTCTAGAAACATACCTTGTTACATGATTTGCACTTCTTGCTTGTTTGGCACATTGCTACTCACTTACTATGTGTTGGACACTTAATCACCAAAACATTATAGAAATGGCCCAAGGGCACATTTCCCTTTCAATTAAGAGTGCGTAAAGTATTATTGCAAACTAGGGAGGCAAAACCCTCTCCCACACACAAGTTTATTGTTTTAAGGTGGGAGGCAAACATCCTCCCGTGACCAACTTCACTGCTGGGGCTCCTCCTTAGGTACCACCTTTGAACCAAAACAGAAAAACTCTGTTGTTTCCTCACTAACAACAACATGGGTTCGAAAACCCTAAGTACGGAGTGTACTTTTGCAAGTCTTACCCGACAAAGGAAAAAGACTCTCAAGGATATGCTGGCTTGAGGGAGTCAAGGTAAGGGTAATCAAAAATCAAAGACTTTGTTTGCAGAAATGCTTACTATTAGTGAATCCTTAAAATCCAGTTTTATTTTCAAGTTAAGTCATTACCTGTAGCTAGAGTTGTTTCTAACCTAGTTCAAGCACTTGGCCTACACTAGCCGTCTTTAATCACCCCTTTCAGTTGACTGGAATGCTACGTCTAAGTCAGTGACCAAGTCTTCATGTCCGAGAAGTAACGGTGATCTGAATCGATTAATACTTAGCTGAGGATCTCCAATCACACGACATATGTACACTACAAGAAACTGGTTAAAGAACGTGGGTGAAAAACCGTCGAACTTAATGTAATAGGTCGTCGAACTTACCATAAGAACATGGGTTTACCCACGAATATAGCCGACAATGATTTTTGGACGAACTTAAAGAAGTAAGTTCGATGGCCCCCACGTTCTTAAGGTTAAGAACGTGGGTACCGTCGAACTTAACATTAAGAACGTGGGTACCGTCGAACTTAAGGTTAAGAACGTGGGTTTTTAAGTTCGACGGGAGCCGTCGATTTTTTCCCATAAGTTCGACGGCACCCACGTTCTTAACCTTAAGTTCGACGGGGCCACGTGGCCGTCGAACTTATGGGTCGTGCGTGGGTCGGCGAGGGCTGCCCATTAAGTTCGACGGTACCCACGTTCTTAACCTTAAGAACGTGGGTACCCACGTTCTTAACCTTAAGAACGTGGGTACCCACGTTCTTAACCCTTTTCCAGAAAAAAATAAAAAATACAGAAATGTAAAATTAGACACACATAATATCACATGCAACACAATATATCACATACAATACAGATTTCAAACACATTGATATATGTTCATATCACAAATTCACATAAGTCCAAATATATAAGTTCGCAAATTCACATAAGTCCAAATACATAAGTTCACCAATTCACATAGGTTCACATCCATAGTTCACAAGTTCAAACACACAAGTTCAAACATTAGCTCCATCGCTCTCGATCAGGACATCGGCTTGTTGTTTGTAGCTCCACCACTAGAATTGAGACATCTGTCCGCAAAGTCAACGTGAGGGGGAGGAGTCACTTGATGAGAGCCGGAATCCTACAAAATAAACCAAAATTCTCATAAATACACAACTGGCATTAAATCACATGTACACAAAGATATAGGAAAGCATGATAAACACAAAATGTGGCTTCCATATTTGTGCATGAGCATGAACATGAGAGTGAAAACAAACTTCATTTCAAGACGCAGCCTCAATCAGCCACGTGGTAAATTATGCTTATATGCCAGACAACAGACAGCTATGCTACCTACAAATATGAATATATATGCTGTGCTTTGAGAATACTTCAAGCATCAACCACGCTTTGGCAATACACTGCATAGTATGTACTTATGACAAAACAGTACTGTTCCAACACCCACCACCCACCTGAACGAATATAATCCAATCAGCTTCAGTAGCCCAAAACAAAAGGCTAACTAAAATAAATGCCAACTAAAACTAGATATCAGCACCCTACCTGCCAACAGCACTAATTAATAAGGTCCCAAAAAACAACACACACCCATAAGAGAGAATCTGGCACATGTATCAACTTCAGAGTGTTTGTTTAGCAACCACAAGCTGATTGAGCAGCTACCCACATCAGCATGGTTGGTTCTCATATATATGTCAAATGCAAGTCACTTTGGACATAGACACGTTTACAAAGTGGAACTTTTTGACAATAATATTCGTAGAAAGAGTAAATTTGAACTATCATGATGTGAAAGAGTAGAAAAAGTGAGCATTCTGAATATAACTGACATATATATGCACCAGCCTGAAAATATCTAATGATTTGAAGTACATCATTAATCACGAACCAAGCACATAAGTGTCATGCCAGAGGGGCTCATTTGACTTCATGGTTACTCAATTCGATGTGTGAGTTTAATAGTTCATAGACAACTCCAGTCAAGTGGGTATGAATGTTCGTTTCTTTCATTTGCTACATCTATGGTTCTATTGATTCTTTATTCGGTATGTGTGGAGTGTGGAGACCACCATGCATCGAGTTCCAACAGAAATTTTACTGCTACAGATGCTAGAGCACAACTATAGTGCAAGGCTGCCAAAGGAATGGTAGATCTATGCAGATTGATTAGATCGAGCCATAAGTCATGTGAGAAGGAAAATCTAGATGTGTCAACTTCCTAGTGTAAAATATCAATCTTTTTACCTTTTTCCTTCTTTACTTGAGACTATCAGATTACTTCCATTATCTAGAACAATAGGAAGGAAGCATATCTTGCACTGGTGACTTGCCTATCTATATCTTGGCAGGGAATTAAAAGGTTTCAAAATTTCATGTGCAGGCATTAGTAAAATTTCTAAGAACATATCAGAAATTTGAACGCCTATTAATGAAGGCTTCATTGATCAACGATCAATACGTTCATAATCAGGTTATCATCCTTTGTACAGGGGCTAATAATTCACACTACTGTAGTGGGCTCAGCAGCTCAGGACAAGCAGGCTGTGAAGCGTGAGCGGGACAAGCCGGGGCGCCACACGCCACCGCAATCACTAGGCACCAGTCAACCGATTGAAAGCACAACAATACAGAAATAACTAGGAACTGACTGATTATGGTAGCAGATGTGTTGTGTTATTAGTAAAAACTATTGAGGAACTGACTGATTACCAACAGAAATCACTAGGAAAATGGTGCACTGTGGCCCCCCTCTGAAAGTGACTAAAGCTAGATGATAAAACCAATCTAGACTTAGTTTATTTAGGAGGAAATCAACTAGCACTGAAATCAACTAGCATTAAATTCAGGAACGTACCGCTGGTGACGGAAGTGGCTGTGTTGGCCATGGGTGGCGTCCCCAAGGCCCCATTTGATGTGTAGGATATCCCCATGGTGGTGGCGGCCAATATCCCATACCTAGTTGTGGAGGAGGAAGAATCTGTCCTCTAGGAGGCATCGACCACTGAATGTCCATCTGAAAGGGAAATGTGCCCTTGGGCCATTTCTAAGTATTTTGGTGATTAAGTGTCCAACACAAGTGCCTAAGTGTTAAATTGTGCCAAGGACTCAAGAAGTGCAAATCAAGAGTAAAGGTATGTTTCTAAGACTTAGTACATTGTTTTGGTGACTAATTTATTGTGTCTAAGTGCTAGAAACAGGAGAAACAATTATGGAGAAGTTGGCTGTGTACAACCAAAAGATTACTCGGTCTGGGTGCACCGGACTGTCCGGTGGTACACCGAACAGTGTCCGGTGCGCCAGGCTGGCGTCTGTCAACTGGCTGCTCTCAGGACTTCGACGACGGCGTACGGCTATAAATCACCGGACTGTCCGGTGGTGCACCGGACTGTCCGGTGAGCCAACAGTCGGCCAGGCCAACGGTCGGCCGCATAATCCGCGCGCGACGCGTGGCAGAACCAACGGTCAGAAGGGGGCACCGGACTGTCCGGTGTGCACTGGACAGTGTCCGGTGCGCCAACGGCTCTGAACCGCCAACGGTTGGCTTCGCCAAAGAAGGAAAGAAATCCGCACCGGACAGTGTCCGGTGGTGCACCGGACTGTCCGGTGCGCCAGGCGACAGAAGGCAAGAATTGCCTTCCTGGAATGCTCTCAACGGCTCCTAGCTGCCTTGGGGCTATAAAAGGGGCCCCTAGGCGCATAGAGGAGTACAACAAGCATTCCTAAGCACCAAGACTCCAATTCCGCGCATTCGATTCTTTGTGATAGCAACTAGAGCTCCATTTGAGTAGAGAACTCTTTGAGTTGTGTTGAGAGCTCGTGTTGTGACTTATGTGCGTATTGTCTCTCTGATTTTGTGTCTTGTGTGCGTTGCTCATCTCTCCCTTACTCCGTGCTTCTTTGTGAACATCAAATTGTAAGGGCGAGAGGCTCCAAGTTGTGGAGATTCCTCGCGAGCGGGATATAGTAAACAAAGCAAAACACCGTGGTATTCAAGTGGGTCTTTGGACCACTTGAGAGGGGTTGATTGCAACCCTCGTCCGTTGGGATGCCACAACGTGGAGTAGGCAAGTTTTGTACTTGGCCGAACCACGGGATAAACCACTGTGTCTATCTGTGTTGATCTTCTTGTGGTTATCGTGTCTTGCAAGAACTCCTCTCTAGCCACTTGGCTTTAATGTGCTAACTCCTAATCAAGTTTTGTGGCATTAAGTTTTAAGTTTTTACAGGATCACCTATTCACCCCCCCCTCTAGGTGCTCTCACCATCACATTCATAAATCCAGGCGGAAATACTTTTTCCATCTTGCATACAAGCACCGCGATTTGTTTCTCAAATTGAATCATCAATTTCTTTGAGATATGCTTAGCACATATATGTCTATATATGTAACTAAGTTCAGCAATCATCTTCCACAGAGGAGGCTTCAAATAGCCATGGAACATTACCGGCATATGTCTTTCCATCAAAATATGGTAATCGTGAGCCTTCAAACCATTTAATTTATTAGTGTCGAGGTTAACAATACGTTTTATGTTAGCTGCATAGCGGTCTAGAAACTTCAACATTTTCAACCATTGAAATTCTTCTTTTCGCTCTTCCGGCTTTAGACAGTATGGAGCTCGTGGTGTCCTCTCCTTTCCATTAGGATTTAATTTGACCTCAAGGCTAGGGCGATCGCAAAGATTAGCTAAATCTTTCCTGGCATTGATGTTGTCTTTTGTTTTACCCTTAATGTTTAGACACATGCTTATGATGCTTTCAGCAACATTGCGCTCTTGGTGCATCAAATCTATGTTGTGTGGTAAAATCAATACCTTCGCATACGGAAGTTCCCAGATAAAAGAAATATGAGTCCAGTTGTGATCTTGACCATAGCCTTCAAACTTATGACCTTCTACAGCCCTTTGAAGGGCACGATGTTGTATCAGGATATCTTCACCCATTAAACGTTTTGGTGGACCCATCTTTAACTTTTATGCCTCTTCTAAATGACTTCGTATCATTTCGAAACGGGTGATTGGATGGAAGAAACCGTCAATGACAATCAAAGAATGAGACCTTTTTACCATGCTCCAGTCGATATGCTTGTGTGTCCCCCATGCATATGGGACAACACAGTCGACCGTGGACACACCAGCCAGACCAAATACCATATGCAGGCAAATCATGAATCGACCACAAATATACAACACGTAAGGTAAATTCACGTTTTAGATGACCATCATAAGCCTTTACCCCTACCCATAGCTCTTTGAACTCTTCAATCAACGGTTGCATGAATACATTGATCTTCTTTCCAGGATGTTTAGGCCCTGGAATAATAAGGGCAAGAAATATGAACCCTTCTTTCATGCATTTGTTGGGAGGGGGTTGTAGGGCATGATGAAAACCGGCCAACAAGAGTATGAAGTTGAACTGTTGTTGTAAGGAGTGAAACCATCAGTGGACAAGCCTAGACGAACACTCCTAGCATCTCTTGCAAATTCTGGGTCAAAACGATCCAGAGCCTTCCAAGCATCGCCATCTGATGGATGCATCATAATGTCTGGATCTTGGCTCTCACTGTCTCCTTCCTTATGCCACAACATTAGCTTCGCAGTTTTTGGGGTTAAAAACAGACGTTTAAGCCTTGGGGTGATGGGCATATATCGAAGCTGTTTAACTGCCACTTTTGTAGCAAAAGTAGCTCCATCCTCTTTTAGTACCTCCGCATATCTTGATTTAGCGCATATCTGACAATGGGTGGCCGCTTCATATTTCTTCCAGAACAACATGCAATTATCTTCGCACACATCAATCTTCTTATACTTCATCCCAAGACCGGACACGATCTTTTTAGACTGGTATAAGTCTTTTGGCATCTTATGGTTTGATGGGATGAGATCAATAATCAGATTGATTATATCGTTATAGCAGTTATTCGAGAAGTTATACTTTGCCTTCATTGCCATAAGACGTGTAACCACCTGCAAAACGGTCATAGTGGTGTCATCATGCACTTTTTCCTCTGACGCGTGAAGAAGCTTATAAAACTCCTGCACTTCCTCTGGTGTACCCTGTTCCGAGGCCAATGTTGGATACTCTCTACTAATATCAGCCACCAAGTCATCTGATGTGCACCCGTTGAGTGATTGCCCGATCTTTCGATGAGAGGGTGTGGAATAACTCGATTGGGGGAGAAGACGACGTTCATGGCCCGACTACAGCCTTCCCAAGACGCTGCGCCTTAGCAACCGATACACCACCTCCTATGGCTGTCATGATCTTGTGGGGCGTGACACCCTGGCCACTAGGGCACTCGTCCTGCAAGCAATCGAAGAACTAGCAAGAACAAGTAGAACAAGTACTGAATTACCAGATCTAAATGTAGGTTTCAAAATTAAACTCCAATATGGTGGGGTTCCGAAGACAAGAAGACGGGCGGCTGACTAGCACGCGCGCTTACAAGCAAGTAGCGAGAGCTAAACTTGATCTAAACAAAACCCGCTGTTCTTGGTGGCGGCTAGGGGGTTTATAAACATGGGAGGACGACCACAAGGGTATTGGGGTCGTGCTGCAACCCTAGGATGCGTCCCTAATGGACCTAACTTGATACACGACCCATTGGGCCAAAATAGGGTGACACAGCACCATGGGCAGAAAAGGCAGGAAATGTCTCGGTAAGAAAACAATGATTACGGCGGCCTCAGAACAGATATGACTATAATTCCGGATCCATATGAAAGTAGACTTGATAAGCTTTCCATGTTGTGCTTGAACATTCCAATCCGAGCCCGCATCTGACCGTGGTGACCGTCACAAGTTGGTGTTCTTCTGCAGTCCGAATCTAGCATGTTCAAATCCTTTTCCCTTTCGGTCTTCTCCCTGGTTCCTAAGCAAAACAAGAGTGCACGGGTCTCCATGGTCTAAATATGATGGACATGAACTCAAGAGTGTAATCACCTGATGGTTGAGTTGACGAGCACGAGCGCGAGTAATGGGACCAGAAATTGGTACTTGTATTGGCATAGATGTATCAGTAGTGTGGATGTCTTCATCATTCTCCCCTTCTTGCATTTGAGTCGTCCTCGACTCAAGCTCAACTTCCTCTCCCAAGTAGGGCTTTAAATCTGCAATGTTAAATGTGGGGCTAACCCCAAAGTCTGCAGGCAGATCTAGCCTATATGCATTGTCGTTAATCTTCTCTAGCACTTTAAACGGTCCATCGGCTCGAGGCAACAACTTAGATTTTCGCAATTCAGGAAACCTTTCCTTTCTCAAATGCAACCAAACTAAATCTCCAGGTTCAAAATTTATTTCCTTTCTTCCTTTATCACTAGCAAACTTATATCTAGCATTCATACGCTCTATGTTTTCTTTAGTAGTTTCATGCAGTTTTAACATCAATTCAGCACGCCTAGTAGTATCAAAATTTAGTTTTTCAGAAGATGGCAAAGGCATTAAATCAATAGGAGCACGAGGCAACAAACCATATACAATCTGAAATGGGCACATCTTTGTAGTAGAATGCAATGATCGATTATAAGCAAATTCAACATGAGGCAAACAGTCCTCCCACATCTTAATATTCTTCTTTAGAACTGCCCTTAACATAGTAGACAAAGTTCTATTCACAACTTCAGTTTGACCATCAGTTTGAGGATGACATGTAGTAGAAAATAAAAGCTTAGTCCCCAAGTTTGCCCACAAAGTCCTCCAAAAATGACTAAGAAATTTAGCATCACGATCAGAAACGATTGTGTTGGGCACACCATGCAAGCGAACAATTTCACGAAAGAACAAATCAGCAATATGAGTAGCATCGTCAGTTTTATGACATGGTATGAAATGTGCCATCTTAGAAAATCTATCAACAACCACAAACACACTATCACGTCCCTTCCTAGTCCTAGGCAATCCCAGCACAAAATCCATAGAAATATCTTCCCAAGGAGCACTAGGAACGGGTAGAGGCAAATACAAACCGTGTGGATTTAACCGTGACTTCGCCTTTTGACATGTCGTGCAACGAGCAACCAATCTCACCACATCTCTTCTCATCTTGGGCCAAAAGAAATGACCAGCAAGTATGTCCTCCGTTTTCTTTGCTCCAAAATGTCCCATTAAGCCACCTCCATGTGCTTCCTGTAACAACAACAAACGAACGGAGCTAGCTGGAATGCATAGCTTGTTAGCTCTAAACACAAACCCATCGCTAACAATATATTTGTTCCATCCTTTCCCTTCTTTACAATGCAGCAACACATCTTTAAAATCAGCATCATGAACATATTGGTCTTTAATCGTCTCTAATCCAAAGATTTTGTAGTCAAGTTGATTCAGCAAAGTATATCTCCTAGACAAAGCGTCAGCAATGATATTCTCTTTTCCTTTCTTGTGCTTAATAACATAAGGAAACGATTCGATAAATTCAACCCACTTAGCATGTCTGCGGTTCAGTTTTCCTTGACTACGAATATGTTTCAAAGATTCATGATCAGAATGAATAACAAACTCTTTGGGCCACAAATAATGCTGCCATGTTTCTAATGTTCGCACAAGAGCATATAATTCCTTATCATAAGTAGAATAATTTAGAACAGACCCACTCAATTTTTCACTAAAATATGCAACAGGTTTGCCTTCTTGTAACAAAACACCACCCAATCCAATTCCACTAGCATCACATTCAAGCTCAAAAGTCTTATTAAAATCAGGAAGTTGGAGGAGAGGTGCATGTGTCAACTTATCTTTCAGCACGTTGAAAGCGTGCTCTTGTACTTTGCCCCAACTAAAATGCACTCCCTTCTTCGTAAGCTCATTCAAAGGTGCAGCAATGGTGCTAAAGTCCTTCACAAAACGGCGATAGAAGCCAGCAAGTCCTAGGAAACTCCGCACCTGTGTGATAGTCTTTGGCATAGGCCATCCATGTATCGCTTCTACCTTGGCTTGATCAACCTCAATTCCCTGTGGAGTCACAACATAACCAAAAAACGAAACTCGATCGGTGCAAAATGTGCACTTCTCAAGGTTACCAAATAAACGTGCATCTCGTAAAGCATTAAAAACAGCACGCATGTGATCAACATGTTCATCCATAGATTTGCTGTAGATCAATATGTCATCAAAGTATACTACCACAAATTTTCCAATGAAGGCACGCAAAACCTCGTTCATTAATCTCATGAAAGTGCTAGGTGCATTAGTTAACCCAAAAGGCATGACTAACCACTCATACAATCCGAACTTAGTTTTGAAAGCAGTTTTCCATTCATCTCCCAATTTCATACGAATCTGGTGGTACCCACTACGCAAATCAACTTTAGAAAAGGCGATGGCACCACTCAATTCATCAAGCATATCATCTAAACGTGGAATAGGGTGTCGATACCGTATCGTGATATTATTAATAGCCCTACAATCAACACACATACGCCATGTTCCGTCTTTTTTAGGCACTAAAATAACCGGAACAGCACACGGACTAAGAGACTCACGCACGTAACCTTTGTCTAGTAGTTCTTGCACTTGTCGCTGAATTTCTTTTGTTTCCTCTGGATTTGTCCTATATGGCGCACGATTCGGCAAAGATGCACCAGGAATAAGATCAATTTGGTGCTCAATCCCTCGTATAGGTGGCAGCCCCTCTGGTATCTCACTTGGAAATACATCAGAATACTCCTGCAAAATGTTAATAATAACAGGAGGCAAAGAATGCTGCATATCTTGAATTGAAATCAAAGCATCCTTGCATACCAAGGCGTAGGCAACAGTAGTGGAAGCAAATAATTCATTAACATCAGTTTTTGTCGCAAGCAAGCAATGTCCTTTCAATTTTACCCCATCTTTGTTATTACCAACAACTTTAATATTCTTGTTGTTCTCAGTTTTAGCTTTGGTAGCTTTAGCAACATCATCACGCACAATAGCCTCAAAGGACATGGGAAGCAAAATAATTTTCTTATCATGGTGTATGAGAGAATATTGATTTGATCTACCATGATGCATACAATCTGAATCAAATTGCCATGGTCTACCTAGCAGAATATTACAAGCATCCATAGGCACAACATCACAGTCAACAACATCACGATATGAACCAATAGCAAAATTAATTTGTACCAGCTTGGTTACCTTGACCTTACCACTATTGTTAAGCCATTGAATGTGATATGGATGCGGGTGCGGTTTGGTCGTAAGTGCAAGCTTCTCCACCATGTCGCTGCTAGCCAAGTTGTTGCAACTACCGCCATCAATGATCAAACGACATGAACGCTCCTTAATGACACACTTTGTTTGAAACAACGTATGTCGCTGATTCTGCTCTGCCTTCTCCATTTGTGCACTAAGCACACGCTGTACAATGAGGCTCTCATAATGCTCTGCATCATCTGCACCAATCTGTTCTTCGGGTGGTTCCTTAGTGCCTGCATCATCAGCCGCAAGCAAAGCAAGTGTAGCTTCATCCAAATCACTAGCAGAGGAATACCCACCATCGTCTTTTACCACCAAAACACGCTGATTAGGACAATCACGCTGCACGTGTCCATAGCCCTTGCATCGATAACACAGAACATCTCTTGTTCTACCCGTGGAGGCTACTGAAGAGGCACTACCTGCTGGTTTCTGGGCAGATTTGGTTGCTGAATTTGTGGAAGATGCACGTGGTTTGTCGCCGGAGGAAGGCGGGGGTGCTGGTCGACTTGGCGAGGGAGTTGGTGCTGGTGTACGGCCGGTCATGGACGTAGTCGTGCGCTGTTGCCATGGTGTAGATTTTCCTGCAGAAACATTAGACCTTGCACTAGCACGTTGTCCCTGCACTTCCCTTTCAGCTTTGCAGGCAAGATGAAACAATTGGGTTACATTAGCATAATCTTTATAAGCAAGGATGTCCTGAATTTCCCTATTTAACCCGCCCAAAAATCTAGCCATAGCAGATTCCTCACCCTCCTCTATGTTACAACGCAGCATACCCATTTGTAATTCCTGATAATATTCTTCTACACTTTTAGTACCCTGTCTCAATTGTTGCAACTTGTTTAACATATCACGTGCATAATAAGAAGGAACAAATCTAGCCCGCATGACTCGTTTCAACGCATCCCAAGTTTGTGGCATGTTATTAGGATTCTTCTTACCATGTTCTATCCACCAAACAGAAGCAAAATCAGTAAACTCACTAGTAGCAGCTCTAACCCGCGCATTCTCAGGAAATTCATGGCATGCAAACTTTTGATCAACCGCAATCTCCCCAGTAATGTAAGCATCAGGGTCATATTTACCATCAAAAGGAGGTATTTTAAATTTAACCTTACTAAAAGCATCATCATTACCATGTACCTCACGTCGGCGAAAACCACCCATACCTCTACGGTTAGTACGTAGTCACCGGCGATTAGGTGCTTCTTGGTCATCTTGTTCAGTATCAGCAACATAGTCATCCCAGTTACCTTCGGCGCCCTCATCACGCCCACCATTGGTATTAGCATGCATCTCATCAAATCGCCTCAAGAGTGCGACAAGGCTCTTATCAATATGAGCAACTGTCATTTCCACATTTGCAAGTTTGGTGTTTGTGTCGATCTGTGTGGCCTCCAATTGCCCCATCTTTTCATTCGTCACCTGCATGTCATTATCAAGGCCTTCCGTGTGCGTCTTCACCAGCCTTACAAAGTGTTGTATGATACCCTTGGTGCGAGGAGAGTGTGGCATATTACGAGAAGCATCATCAACCTCCAATCCTGCCATGGTTAGACAAACAGAGGCAACAAGAAAAAAAACGTGAAGGAATAAAAACTCTACAACTATTAGGATGTAGCTACTGCAAGGCGCTCACTCTCAACCTGCCACACAAGCTCTTACCAATTCTTACCTTGCACAACAGGAGGGGTCAGCAACCAACAAGTCTGCAACCGTGGAATAAGTGTATCGGTGCCGCAACAACACGACCTGTCAAACTGTAGTCGAAATATGTAGAGTTGTAGGTGGGCTGAAGCAAGGAATACACTAGTACCACGTTAGTTACAAAAGCAAGCTGAATAATCGTTCAACGGTGGTACTGTGCTGGTCCTAGGCTAAACCATGCTAGAGATGTGAGCCTAGGCACAAAGGTAGTCACTGAAAAAGAACAACTAGCACAGCACAAAGAGAAACAACATATTTAGAGATTCAGCCCCCTTCTTCTTCTTTTCCTTTTTTTCTATTCTTTTTTTCTTCTTCTTCTGTTTTTTTTGCAGGGACCTAAACCCTTTTTTTCACTATGACAACCCAAACAATAAAGATATTGCTAACAGCCCCTTTAAATCAGATTTAACAAATCTTGTTAATATAGAAAGTCCAGAAATCTCTACGATGATTGCGGAGCGCTCAGAATGAATTTTGAGACAAGGTCAGATCCGTTGGAAAGAAGATAAGATAAGCTTTCCAGATTGTATTTAAACTTCCAAATCGGACATGAGATGTATCCGTGGTGGCAAAAATGAACCAGAGATGTTTATGGTGATGGTGGATCTCGTGGTGACCAAAACGTGGTAGAACTCAAAACTCTAAAGGAATAAACTAAGACCAGCAACTCGACACAACCGATGCAACCAAAAACTCAACAAGCCCTAACTAAGTAGTACTAGTAAATGCTCAATGGTTTATAGGATTGCGGTAAAACTAATCTACTATTTTTTGGCTTTTTCTGGACTATAGGAGATAAGAAAACAGCGAAGAAAAGTAAATCTCTCACCGATAAACCTTGCTCTGATTACCAACTGATGTGCACCCGTTGGGTGATTGCCCGATCTTTCGATGAGAGGGTGTGGAATAACTCGATTGGGGGAGAAGACGACGTTCACGGCCCGACTACAGCCTTCCCAAGACGCTGTGCCTTAGCAACCGATACACCACCTCCTATGGCTGTCACGATCTTGTGGGGCGTGACACCCTGGCCACTAGGGCACTCGTCCTGCAAGCAATCGAAGAACTAGCAAGAACAAGTAGAACAAGTACTGAATTACCAGATCTAAATGTAGGTTTCAAAATCAAACTCCAATATGGTGGGGTTCCGAAGACAAGAAGACGGGCGGCTGACTAGCACGCGCGCTTACAAGCAAGTAGCGAGAGCTAAACTTGATCTAAACAAAACCCGCTGTTCTTGGTGGCGGCTAGGGGGTTTATAAACATGGGAGGACGACCACAAGGGTATTGGGGTCGTGCTGCAACCCTAGGATGCGTCCCTAATGGACCTAACTTGATACACGACCCATTGGGCCAAAATAGGGTGACGCAGCACCATGGGCAGAAAAGGCAGGAAATCTCTCGGTAAGAAAACAATGATTATGGCGGCCTCAGAACAGATATGACTATAATTCTGGATCCATATGAAAGTAGACTTGATAAGCTTTCCATGTTGTGCTTGAACATTCCAATCCGAGCCCGCATCTGACCGTGGTGACCGTCACAAGTTGGTGTTCTTCTGCAGTCCGAATCCAGCATGTTCAAATCCTTTTCCCTTTCGGTCTTCTCCCTGGTTCCTAAGCAAAACAAGAGTGCACGGGTCTCCATGGTCTAAATATGATGGACATGAACTCAAGAGTGTAATCACCTGATGGTTGAGTTGACGAGCACGAGCTCGAGTAATGGGACCAGAAATTGGTACTTGTATTGGCATAGATGTATCAGTAGTGTGGATGTCTTCATCATCATCCATCCGATCCTCCTCCTCATCAATTCTTTCTGACTCTGTGATATTCTGCTCTACTTCTCCATGTGAGCGCCACACAAGATAGTTAGACATAAACCCATTCTTGCAAAGGTGATGCTCCAGTTCTTCGATCTTTCTCACATACTTAAAATTCCTACACTTGGTACATGGACACTTCACCACACGAGGTCCACTGGAAAATGCGAGATCCACGAATTGTTTTGCAACCCTAATCCATTCCTTTGAGTGACCTAGAGTCACGCTATTGAATCCATCATACATCGCCCTTCTTCTATTGTCATCCATTTCCAAAACTAAATAACCCAATGTATAAAAAATGTGTAAATAAACATCATTAAGCATATAAACGTAAATCCAGACTGTGTATAATAACCCTATTAAAAAGAATCACTAGACATAAAAAATTGTTTAAGCAAATATTGAACCTATCATTTTAACTAACAAACTAACATCCTTAACCATATTGTACGAATGCTTTGCGAACATAAGAAAATGGAAAAGCTGGCCAAAGCTACAAAATCTAGGGCTTGTCCTATCCCACTACCAACCACTTACCTGGGTCTGACGTGTCATGGCCTGGATATGCACGCCTTTTGTGTTCTCTATGACTATTCTAATAAACCAATAATCCACCTCAAACCCAAACCTCCAAATTTGGCCTCCCCGGATTTGCTATATCATCCCCCCCAAGCTAGGTGATCTTAGCAAGTGGGACCCAGTTGTACAAATTTGTGAGTTGAGTCATGTAGTTCTGCTAGGTGAGTGGTCATGGTTTGTTGTTTCCATGAGTAACGTTGTGCTCTTCTAAGTTCAGCTAAACAAAATAAATTTTACAGGTGGTCTGTAGTTTGCTGAATTCACTGCAACTAATTTTATTCAGGAAACATTTATGTGTTATACACTAGCAATCTCAGTTAATGTTTTTTTTGCTTCAGGTACCTTCAGATTTTGCGAATTGTGGACAATGATTGCTTAATATTTTCGTACTTTGTAATGCTAGATTTAAAGGATTGCTATCTGCCTCTCTGTGAATTTGCTACACATTCAACAGATCCCAAAACAATACTATAGCTAAGAAAGACTCACAGACACAGTTAACAAACCTTCCTTATGGAAAAGGTTACAGAGGTATATTTCAGGCATTCAGACATGATTGTAATTTGTAAATAAAAAGAGTTAAAAAAGTGAAATCTTAGATGAAAATTTAGATCAGCACTGAAAGTTCATGAAACCATCAGATGTTGATTTGTTTCAACATCTTTTCATCCTTGCATTTACTTAAGAAGATGCTAGCTTGCCTAGTTCCATATAACTATTTGTACCTCTGTGTTGGAATTGGAAATTGACAGATACTCACCAAATTAGCATATGGAAGGAAAAACACGCTCAAAATTCAAGAGAGGCAGGTTTACCTTGCCGCTTCAACACGGAGCTCGCTGGAGGAGCGTGGAACGGCCTCCTTGCTTGCACTAAGAGATTTGCAGAGAGGAAGAAGCGGTGAAGATGGAGAGGATCCGTGCAGCTTGCGGAGGGACACCCCTCTCCCTGTTTAAAAATAGGAAGGCAGTGGAGGAGGAGTGCGGTGTGGCGGCGGGGCACGGTGGGCCGGCTGCGCGCGAGCAGGCGCGCGGTGGGGCGTGAGCAGGCGGAGGCGGGGCGCTGGCAGGGTGGGGCGCGGTGCGGCGCGGTGGGCCGGCGAGGTGTCGGGACGCGCGCGGGTGCCGGAGGGACGTGCGCGGCCGGTTTCTGGCGGCGGCGGTGGCGAGGGCTGGCCGAGCTGGTGGCGGCGCGCGAGCCTGTGCGCGGTGGGGCGGTGGGGCGGGCGCGGGGTGGAGGCGGGGCGCGCGCTACGAGGTTGTGGTGGCGGGCTAGCGGCGAGGCGGGTAGCTTCGGGCGCGCGCACGGTGTCGACAGGGAAAAAAAGACAGACACGCGGGGTGGGTGAAATTTAGGTTTTAGGTTAAGTTCGACGGTGTCCACGTGGCCCACGAATTTAAGTTAAGAACGTGGGTACCCACGTTCCTAATAATATAAGTTCGACGGTTTTCCCACGGGCCCACGGATTTAATATAAGAACGTGGGTACCCATGTTCTTTAATTAACCCACGAACATAACTCAGTTAAGAACGTCGGTACCCACGTTCTTAAATTAACCCACGAACTTTTATTAGTTTCTTGTAGTGGTAGCACTTGACCCTTGCATATGTCAACTCGTCGCCAGGTTTCTGAAGACCAGACCGGGTTCACACCAACCAAGAGCACATATACACCACCGTCCAGACTCTTGCCACGGAAGGTACATGCTACTCTCGCCATCTCTCCACTCCCATTGCGTGTTGGCCTTTCTGGTATTGGTCTGCCGGAGGCAAAGCTTACCCATGACGAGGCATGTGACCAGTTAAAGGGTCCTCGGTCAGCAGGCCCACATCGGTACGGGCCTTAAGCGACTCAAACAGAGACACTACACTGAGACTTCCTTCTCGTGCAAGTCACCCGCCCGGTCTCATCTTTATCATTTACAATCCCAAAGTTTGGTACCTGGCAGAAGTACATATTTTTTGAGGTTGAACCCATCACGGTCATGAGGGATTCACCATCAAGTTTTATTTTTGAAACCATCCCATTCCATTTGAAGCATCATCTTTTGTTAAAACAAAACATTTTTGTAAGCAAGACTAAGCATCAGAAAACTTTTTAGCAAAACAGGTAATCAAGGAATGGTAGTCAATTCCAAGGAAGGAAATGCATAAATTGTGTAGCACTCAACTCCTATCACCTAATGCATCATGTCAAGTGATAAAGAATTTAAAACAACAAGGAAGGGGTAAATGCACTGGGGCTTGCCTTGTGTTGTAGGGGATTCGGGATCTGTTCCACAAATGTCAAAATAGAAACCGTCCTTGACAGGTGGATTTTTAGTTGGTGGTGCAACTTCCTCTTCAACAACTAATTCTTATTCGTTTTCTAAACATAACAATATACATACATAAATGCCTATGTGATGCTATGATCATGCAGTTATAGTAGAACATACTAAGTTATATCTTGAATATAACTTTCCTTCATGGTACTCCTGGGTAACTAGGGTTTTCTGAGTCAGTACTCCATGAGGATAAGGCAAATATTACCTTAGAAAGCTAGAGTTTTGGGTTTGGGGATCAAACAATGTCCAAAACATGTCAAACTTCGCCCAAGGGATTTGATTATTATATTAATCTTACCCAAAAAGTTTTATAATTTTTGGAGCAATCAAGTAATTTCTAAAATTCCAGAAGACTAGGTTTAGGCCTTCTTAAATGCTAAATAATTCATGGTTGGGGCTAAAAATCTTGGAACTATTTTTATTAAATACTAGGGGAAATTAAGAGTGTAGAAAAATTGGTCCCATGATTTTATCATTTTTCTAGAATTTTCTATAAATTTCCTAAGTCTGGTAGAAAAAGAAAAAGGAAAGAAATGAATAGTAACGGGCTCAAACTAGCCCGAGCCGGCCCACGAACGGGGGAAACGCGCCCGTGCACGTGCACGCGCTGGTGGCTTTGCACAAAGGTCCATGTCGGTTTGAACAACCCGAAAAGGGGTCGCGACACTATTCCTGTGTTTCACTGACATTTGTGTAAAACCCCTTCTACTTCTATTTCTTCATAGCGTCAAGTCCACAACGTGAACGACGGTGAGTGTGCCCTCCGCCGAGCTTGTACCGGTCGGGATGCGCAACGACTGATGCCCTAATTTGGTTGACAACCGCTCCTACCCCTGGCGACCCTGTTGGTTTCTCAAATGCTATGAGTTAAGAACAAGGCAACACAAAACGTTAGTGGTTAAAGTCCTTTGTCCTTCGAAGCATTATCTCCCTTAGGATATAATGATCTTCAGACGAAGGTTATGAAGGGCGTACCTTTATCATCACAGTGTATATTAATGGGAGTAGAAACATATGAAACATGAGAAATAACATGAATAATCATATGACATCATTAGAACATTTTTATTATATTATTATGAATAAACATGAACAATATTGAATTACATTTGTACCTTCGGCTTGACAGAAGGCAAAAGTCCAAGTGTGATGCATGAGTGAATACAAGACAGCGTGAACAGTACGGGGTTACTGTTCATCTATTTATAGGCACGGGACGTAGCCCAGTCGAAATTACATTCATGCCCTTGATAAATAACTATGAACATGACACAAACTATCATGGACTCGTCGGTCTTTTCCTCTTTAAGTCGGTGCAGCCCTTCGTCTCAAGAGATGTCACTATGCCAAAGATTTTTGGGTCGTAGCTTTGGCTTGTGCCTTCATGCTGTGTCAATTCGCATATCATACTGTCGAAGGTGTTTTTGCTTAGAGAACCTTCGGCGAAGAAGCAGGCCCCCAACAGTAGCCCCTTCGCGGTGCTAGATCGTTTTTCGTAACGAGCTCGATCCGCAAAAAAATCTCAAAGGCTTCGGAATGCCGAAGGTCCAAAAAACACCTTCCCTGAGCTCGTTGCCGAGAAATGATTAAAATACTCCAAGCGTCGGGTGGTCCACCGTTCAGTGGATACGAGCGATCTAGCGATTCGCCTTCCAGGCACCGAGCGGTCCACCGTTCAGCGGGTGCGGCCGATTTGGCGGTTTGCCTTCCCACCTGTAGCACTATATAAACAGACGGGTTGGTGCAGAGTTACCACAACATTCATTGCCATTGCATTGTTGTGCTGTTGAAAAATTTAACCATAGCCGAAGCTTTTTCACTGCATTCTCAAGCGGACCATCATTTTGAAGTAACTTCGTCAAAAAAGAGAGCTTCGTCAAAACTGCAAAAGACATCAACTTCGTAACAACCGTAAAAAATCCATCAGATGGCCAGAGTACGCTCGACTGCAAGGGTGACTCGTGAAGGAGAGGAGACTGAGGTCACCGAAACAGCTCCAATTTCCGAAGTTATGAGACAGTCAGTTCTAGTTGTGACGGAGGGATGAAGACCAAGTCACACCAGCAACCAATCATCCTAAGGAGTACCTGCAAGAATTATGCCACAAGCAAGGCTGAGTATACTAATACTCAGCTAGACTTACCCGGTGTGAGGAGTCTACTCCTCTACCTCTAGACATGAAGCTGTTTGGCTGAGGGGTTTGGTTGCACTAGCTGAGTCTAAAATCATGTTTTAGCTTTCCAAGTTTTAGTATGATCCTTTTTAAACTAGATGAGTACCTAGCTACTCATACATGGTATCAAACATTTTTATCAATCAACATCTTTTGCCAGTCATCTCATTTCCACTTATTACTCAATGCAGTACAATGGATCAAGCAGTCTCATTAGCTGCGAGAAGCAGACGATTCGAATCGAGTTTTTAAACCTTGCAAGGTAAACCTAAACACACGACGTGGCGAGACACTCCGTCCCCACACACATCAACCATCCCCATCGATTCCCTGGCAACAGAAAGGGGCTCACCGCCTTGGCGTACAATGCCTCACTGACCCCGACTGCCGTCGTGCAGTGACCGCACTTGTACCCACCATAACCGGAATGGGAGACAACGTCTTAGGTCGCGTGAGGAGGGCAATCTGCGGGCAGGTTCACTCAGGTACTAGGCTTACCGATTTACCATATTTCTTGGCATGTGCTTAGTACGTTCAAACACTTGACACAGGTATCCGCACGTTAATCCTTATTCCAATTTTTGTCTCGTAAACAACGCATCCCCATGGATCCGTGTCCACAGACCATCATCATTCTATTATCAAGGTGGATACAATCAATTCCTGACCTCGCGCGAGTGCTAGAAAAATCACTCGACTTCTACCGAGATCCCTAATTAGCAAAGCAGCTACTCGACCTAGCATACTAGTATCCATCTCAAAAGGAATCCTGAGTTCATGCAACTAAGTTTTCAGGTAACTCCCACACTTAAGTGCACAGTACAAGCCTACAAACATTAAGTGCAGTAAAATAGCATATATAATGGTTATGCATAAAACCAGGGCTTGCCTTGAATTTAACAGTTAGATAGTGTTTGATGGGGGAGGTACTCGTTTGGTGAGCATCCACGGGTTATGTCCATCCTTCCTTGGGTCGTCCACCGACTGCATCTTATGGGTGGCACCACATCACTTGCACGATCATCATCTCTCGGTCCTAAATGAGATGCAGGATGCATATGTATGAATACAATGAAAAATATCACAAGATATATAAATACATGGCAGCGAACTAACATTTAATTGTAAGACACCGTGAACAACCACACTCTAACATTAGTTATTTACACGTTATCGGCGTTCAACATAACACCATTAAAAAGACGACAACCTTTTTACTTATTTACGCAACACAACTATGACATCACAAGTACACGCATTTACTACACTCACCTTAATCATCCACTAGTTACTCAATCATTAAGTTAGTTAAGTAACTAAGTTCGCTACTACTGATATGTAGACAGACTTAGTTGAAAGGGAACTAGACACTTAATTGGGCTTTACCATTGTTGGGGGCCTTCGTCCTCCGAAGGTCCTAAAAACGTAATTTAACAACATCTTCCAAGTATGGCTTATGGACAGGTACCTTCGGACTCAGGATAAAAGCATACACGACGGGAGGAGCATGGTCATGTCGAAGGTCGCCGCTGCTCCGAAGCTACGCTCAAGGGAGCTTTGGCTCAATCGCAGAAAAAGGAACCGACTTAAAGGGGAAAGGGTTGTTTAGTCCTCGTAGATCTATCTACAAGTCAATAATAAATGTAAAGGGCATAACTGTAATTTCTCACAGGCTGCGTCCTGTGCCTATAAATAGATGAACAGTACCCCCGTACTGTTCACGCTGAGTTGGACCTGCTTTTGCGTCACGCTTGTCCCCTTTTACCTTCTGACAAGTCGAAGGTACTTTTGTAATTCAATATTGTTCTTGTTTTTTCGTAATTATATAATAAGAATGAATCAACAATGTCATATGATCATTTATGTTGTTTCTTATACAACATATGTTTCTTCTTCTATTTTAACGTATACTGCAATGATGAAGGTATGTCCTTCATGACCTTCGTCTAAAGATCATTATATCCTAAGCGAAATAATGCTTCGATGGACGAAGGGCATTAACATTTAACAATTTGTGTTGCCTTGTTCTTAACCCATAGCACTTGAGAACAAGTCCCCAACATTGGCACCCACCTCCGGTGAACCCTTTTTCGACCACCTTCGGCAAGCACTGACCTTCGTCATGCCGTCGAAGAAAGCTTCAGCGCCACGGGCTGCCGCACTACAGCCACTGGACCCAAATCAGGAGACCCTTTCTCTCCGAGAGGCCCGAAGCCAGAAGAGGAAGGTCACTAGTCCAACACTCCAGGAAAAAGAGTTGGATCAAGAATTCAGAAACATGGAGATAATCCATCAGCAAGTACAAAGGAAGAAGGAGAAGATGGCCCGACTGGCTGATCTTCAAAGGCAGATTGATGAAACCACTAAAGAAGTACGCCATCTTGCTCAAGACGAACAAGATCGAAGGCCCCAACACAGGGAGCTTCATCAAGAAGGCTTGTTCAATGAGGATGGATGGTGTTGGGGACTTGTTCTCAAATGCTATGAATTAAGAACAAGGCAACACAAGATATTAAATGTTAAAGCCCTTCGTCCTTCGAAGCATTATTTCCCTTAGGATATAATGATCTTCAGACGAAGGTCATGAAGGACATACCTTCATCATCATCGCGGTATACGTTAAGTAAAAGAAGAAGAAGCATATGAAATATAAGAAACAATACATATAGAATCACTTAACATTATTGATTCATTTTATATAATCATGGAAAGGCAAGAACAATATTGAATTACAAAAAGTACCTTCGGCTTGATAGAAGGCAAAAAGTACAAGTGCGACGCAAAAGCAAGTACAGGTCAACGTGAACAGTATGGGGTACTATTCATCTATTTAAAGGAACATGACACAGTCTATGAGAAATTACAATTATGCCCTTTACATTTACTATTGGCTTATAGAAAAATCTATGAGGACTGAATAACATTTTCCCTTTTAAGTCGATTCCCTTTTCTGCGAATTAGCCGAAGCTCCCTTTCGTACAGCTTCGGAGCGACGACAACCTGCGTCACGATCAAGCTCCTCATCGTGTACGCTTTTATCATGAATCCGAAGATACCTGCGCGTAAACCATACTTGGAAGACATTGTTAAACTATGTTTTTGAGGACCTTCGGAGGACGAAGGCCCCCAACAAATGGTATGATGATTTTAATCATGATACCTTTACCTTTAATGATGCTTCTCCCTTGGCAGCAGAACTGCGGGCTATCCCATGGCCCCCATCATATAAGCCACCTCAGCTCCCCATGTATGATGGGCATTCAGATCCGAAGCAGTTTTTGATGAGTTATGAAACAACTATATCTTCATATGGAGGCAATGCAGCTGTCATGGCCAAGTCCTTCGTCATGGCAGTTCGGAATGTGGCTCAAACATGGTATTCTTCTCTTCGGCCAGGGACTATTACTTCGTGGCAGAAACTCAAGGATATGCTAGTGACAAGTTTCCAAGGCTTTCAGATGAAGCCAGTCACAGCTCAGGCCCTGTTTCAATGCACGCAAGACCATGAGGAGTATCTCCAGGCGTATGTCCGAAGGTTCTTGCGTCTGAGAGCACAAGCCCCTGTGCCCAATGAAATTGTCATTGAGGCCATGATTAAGGGGCTTCGTCTAGGACCTACTGCCCAGTACTTCGCTAGAAAGCCTCCACAGACTCTGGCGAAGCTTCTTCCAAAAATGGATGAGTACATCAGGGCTGACAATGACTTCCGCTAAAGAAGGGAGGAAGCTTACAGGTTCTCTGAGATGACCAGGGGCTTCAGAGGAAGAATTCACCCAAGGCATGTCAGGTCAATTCATAGCTCCACTCAGAGTGATGACAGAGGAAGTCAGCTGCAGAGGCCGCAGTATACTTCACAATCTTCGGGGCAACAACAAAGCTCTTTTCAGCCGCCAGCTCCAAGAGGCAGAGGCGCCAGGGGCTTTGGAGGAAGATATGGGGACCAGCCCAGGAAGATCTACTGCCTATTTTGTGGTGAAGACAAGGGCCATACTACAAGAATGTGCCAAATCACCATCCAAAAGCAGAAGGAGATCGCAGAAGCCGAAGCCCGGCAAAGTCAACCGAAGCAGGTCATGCACACTGCTTCGTGTCACTCACCCTACATACCAGAATATGTGGGTAATCATCCTGCAGCTTCTGTTGCTTCGGCTAGTCAGCCACAAGCTTCTTGGCCGCCGCTTCCACCTTTGCCGCCACTACAACCTGCCTATTCACGAGGTCAGCAGCCAGAAGGGAGCCATCAGACTCATCAGCAGCGAGATCTCAGGGAGGAATCCGAAGCTCGCACAGTCAACAGTACTGTGCCAGAATCAAAACACATCTATTGAGAGATATCCTACCTATGAAGCATTTTTACATCCATTGTCATTTTCTTTTTAATAAGGAACAACCAATGTAAATCTAGTCTTCTTATCATTTTTAATTTCTTGTAATAGCTTTGTTCTTGTCATAGTGAAATATTTTTCCCACAGATTCACGAAAGCTCAAAAACTGTTGAAGCTCAAAAGTCGTTCCTAAGGGAATGCAGAGCTAAAAATCGCATTGCAAGTTTTACCGAAGCTACAAAAAGTTGTTCCTAAGGAGCACAGCGTAAGTTTGCCGAAGCTACAAAAATTCGTTCCCAAGGGAGCGCAGTGTAAGTTTTCTGCTCAAAAGTCGTTCCAAAGGGAATGCAGAGCCAAATACCGCCGAAATATAAGGCGAAGCACGAAAAGTCAACGCGAATACCACCGAAATAGAAGGCGAAGAAGTTCAAAAGACGTTCCTAAGAGGATGTAGAACTTACACCGAAAAATAAGCGGTGAAGCCAAAAAATAAACGGCAAAGAGATTTTGATGGTTCCTAAGGGGACGCAGAGATTGTGTTTCAGCGTGGGTATGTGTCTTCGGCATAAGCATCATTCTTTGCATCATATCATTGCATCATATCGCATATCATCACATCATACATCAAATCACATCAATGACATCAATTGCAAATGAAGTCGGTCTTCGGAGAATGCTTTACAAAAAATGAAAAGATGCCAAGGCACAAAGTAAGCTGAGAATTACAGCGTCATCAGTTCTGATGTGGAAAAAGAGATCTATTGTTTACAAAGCATTGATTTTTCACAAAGTGTGGATGATTCTTACGAGGCATAAAAACTCTTCTTTACGAAGCATGAAAAGAAGGGAAGGTGTTTTTTCGCCGGAGGCTCAAAAATGGTATGTACATAAAGTTTCATGCATCGCAAAGAACTGAATTACAAACAATTTACATATTACATTGAAAAATATAAACATAAAACTTTACAAACTTAGTTCAGAAAATATTACATTAATATCCTAGAAATGTTTTTACAATAATTGCTGTTCTTCCTTCAAAACTTTCTCTGCAACTTCGTTAAGCAGCTTGGTAACAACTTCGTCGACAATAGCTTCGGCCATATTAATATTTTTTATCGCTTTCTTTGTTTCTGGGTCGGCCAGTGGGTTGAATGGCTCTGGGGGAGGAGATAGTTCAGCTGCGGTAGAAGACATAAATTAGTTCAAAGTCACGAAAATAAACAACAAAGCTAAAAGCCATTAAGTAATACTTATCTGTCTTTCGAGTTCCGCAGCTTTCTCAGCTTCTTTCATTGCTTCTCGAGTGTCATGAATATCTTTTTCGCTCTTCTTCATTATTTCATGAGCCATCCCTCGGTCGCCATTTTCCCAGATATCAGTGAAAAAATTTCCGCCTATTAAACTCGCTTCGACCGAGGGGTCCTTCGTGTCGTCAACGGAGAAGGTAGCTTCGGCCTGGGCCAAGGTTTTAACATGACTGCAACCTGCCTTCTCCAAAACGGCTGCAACCGCCCTCGCACCAGAGAATGCACAGACGTCCCTGCGGTCACTCAAAATCTCCTCAAAAGCTTCGGCTTCACCACTGATCCACTCGATGACGCCCTCAGGGTCGCCCCGTATGAAGTTGTCTTCGTTTGAGTAGGCGCCCACGTTGGCGAAGCTAGTCTTTATCTTTTTCACACACTCCACAGATTTTTCAAAACACCTTTCTTTGGATGCGCGAAGCTCTGCAACTAATTTTTCAAAATAATTTTTCCAGTATTCGCTGGCATCTTGATCAGCTTCGGCAACAACGCATTTTAATTTGGCCTCAGCTAATTGTTTTCGAAGGTCTTCAATTTCACTCTTTTGGGCCTCAGCTTGAACTTTGGATCTAGCTTTGTCTTCTTTTATCTTGCTTACCAATGAAATTAATATTTTATCCTTTTCAAGGCCTTCGTTCCTTAGTTCAATCACCTCTGAGCGAAGGTTGTTCAGAGCCATTGTGCACCCTTCATCTTCGATATTTTTCTGTGCCCTGAGGGCATTGCTAAGGATCAAGCCCTGCAAGAGGAGTATAGTAGTAAGTATAAACAAATGAAATAATTCATTTTTAAATACAAAAATTGATTTTCACACCTTTATGCTGTTATATGTTAAACTATCAGCCAATTCATCCTTTGACAATACTGAGAGGCCGTCTTCTAGCTTCGGAAATCCGAAGCTTCTTCCTATCTCCCGGCTGACGGATATCTCTTTGTTATCCGGGAGACAGTACAAAAAATCTTCTCCTCCACTGCCATTAAACACCAGTGCCCCTTTGGGTATTTAAGTTTTTGGGCATAATATTGAGCTTCTCGTTTTTCTTCCTTAGAAAGCGTCTTTCCCGAAGCATGTCGGATGATGTAATCAATACTCTCTTCCAAAGCTTCGGGAGCAGGTGTGGCAGCCTTTTCAGGCGCAGTTTGCTCTGAGGCTTTTTCTTCTGATGCTTTCTCTTCAATTTCCGAAGGCCCAGCTTCGGCACTAGCTTGGCTTACTACAGTTTCAATTTCGACCGGCTTTGTTTCAACTTCGGTTTGCATTTTTGAAGCCTCGGCAATTTTCCCTAAAGGAGTAGAGCTTGAAGCCTTTACTGATTCTAGCACATCTAGTACATTCGCCATCCTTCTTCTTTTGGGAGTTGCCGCAAGACCTTTTTGTGCCTTTGACACTGTTACTTCCATCGAAGGGCTTAAAATTTCTAACATTTTTGTTCCTTCAGTTTTTGGCTCTTCGGCCTTATCTTTACTAGTCTTTGACTTAGCTTGTTCGGCTGAGGGCGCCTTCGGCATGGTAGCTGGTTCTTCAGCCTTCTACGTAGGAGGAATGGGCTCCTTTGGTTCAGCAGCTGAAGAAGTCTCCCCGCCAAACTCAGGTACCACGGCCGGCTCAATATAACGTGGCCGGTGGGTAAGGACATTCAACTTTTTGCCCTTCGGCGCAGGCTCATGTGGAGTGGCCGAAGCAGCAACTTTCCTCTTCTTTCACCGTCCCCGCAGCGGGTAGCAGTAGTCGGGGTAAACAAAACCAATGGCATCAAAAACTCTGTTTAATCTCTTTTTTCCTCGGCCCCCGAAGGATGTGGATAAGGCATTATCTTCCGCTTTGGAATACGGCCCAAGCAATTCATCACTTGTAGCTTCGATACATTTCAGCCAGTCATAATTCGGTTCATCAAATTTATCTCCGTATCTGAAGGTGTATTTCAGTCGAACCAGCTCACCTTCTCCAGACTTGGTGACAGTCTCCTTCGGCATTTCCCAGTTCTCTACAAGCGGCCACACTCTGAAGGCTATATGATCCTAGATTAAATCTCTTGTACCAATAAAAAAGCAAACAGTACCGAAAGCCTTTTAGCATGCTTCGGCAGCTTCGTCAATCTCAACCTTTGGCCTTCGAAGGCCGAAGCGGGACCAAATGGGGCGCATAATAACTTCTTTAATATCCTCCCTTCCTTCAAGTCATTCTTCACGTAAAACCATTCCTCCATCCACGCTCCAGGCCACCTTTTTCTGTATGTTGGCACCGGATAGCTTGGGTTGGGGCGGGCAGTAAATCCATAACAGCCAAAGTTATTGTGATATTGTTCCTTGCCCATGGCCTTCGTCTCATATGCAAGTTCATGCATACTACAGAAACATTTCGCGCTTGGCTCCACTCCCTGGCTTCTCACAACCCAGACAAAAATTCTCATTCTAATAATAGCTTCGGGGGTTATCTGATGAAGGAATATCTGATAAATTTTCAACACTTCGACCACAAACCTGCTCAATGGAAACTGAAGCCCAGCTTTGAAGAAGCTTCGGTAAATCACAACCTCGTCTTCCTCAGGGGCAGGGACGGTGTTGTCTCCGCCAGCTCTCACAATAGACATATCCCGAAAGTATCTTCATCTCATGCTCTCAAGGTGATTTTGTTTGATGGTCGATTTTCCGAAAATTGAATGACTTGGCCTCCAGGGCCGGTCCTCAGAATCTTCACCCCCACTTTCAGCATCATAACTATCACTGTCACCAGTATCTTCAGACAGGACCTCCAATATCTCTTTTGTAATCTTCTCTGTATTTGACTTTGCCATCGATTCTAAAAACACAGCTATATAAGGATTCGCAACCTTCTTCTGCTCAAAGAGCTTCTCCTCTTCGGTTAGCTTCGTCTCAGCAGCAACTTTCTTGTCTTGAGACATCTTTTCTTCGGAAATGGCGAAAATATGTCCTTCAAATCGAAGCTTAGAAAGCTTGAGAAACTAAGCAAGCGTTGGTGAGCAAGAGCTATAAAATTGAGCAAACAACGCAAGTGGCACAAACAGCGTACCAAACGTGGTCAGGGTGAGTTCTTATTTATACGCTCGACGCATTCCGAGTTGGAGGGTCCCGTATGTCATTGACTGTTACTATTATAGCAAAGGGAAGGTTTTTTTTCAGACCTTCGACTTAAAGCCTTTGTCCATGTCGCAGTCTGAATTCGTTATCTTGAAAAAATTAATACTGCGAGGGGCTACTGTTGGGGGCCTTCGTCCTCCGAAGGTCCTCAAAAAACGTAATTTAACAACATCTTCCAAGTATGGCTTATGGATAGGTACCTTCGGACCCAGGATAAAAGCATACACGACGGGAGGAGCATGGTCACGACGAAGGTTGTCGCTGCTCCGAAGCTACGCTCAAGGGAGCTTCGGCTCAATCGCAGAAAAAGGAACCGACTTAAAGGGGAAAGGGTTGTTTAGTCCTCATAGATCTATCTACAAGTCAATAATAAATGTAAAGGGCATAACTGTAATTTCTCACAGGCTGCGTCCTGTGCCTATAAATAGATGAACAGTACCCCAGTACTGTTCACGCTGAGTTGGACCTGTTTTGCGTCACGCTTGTCCCCTTTTACCTTCTGACAAGTCGAAGGTACTTTTGTAATTCAATATTGTTCTTGTTTTTTCGTGATTATATAATAAGAATGAATCAACAATGTTATATGATCATTTATGTTGTTTCTTATACGCCATATGTTTCTTATTCTATTTTAACGTATACTGCAATGATGAAGGTATGTCCTCCATGACCTTCGTCTAAAGATCATTATATTCTAAGGGAAATAATGCTTCGATGGACGAAAGGCATTAACATTTAACAATTTGTGTTGCCTTGTTCTTAACCCATAGCACTTAAGAACAAGTCCCCAACAACCGTTATTTACTAGGCAAACACTTTTTAGACCTTAATCAATTCAGTTCACTAATTTAGCGAGATGTGTACTAGTTACTTATGTACTTAGGCTCAATTAAATTAGTTATATTATCATTACTGCGTGTTCAAACAAAATCAAAACGAGGAAACAGTCGACTCAAGAAATACACCACAGAGTAGATCAATCCACCAAACATAACAAAATTTGGACAGCAGCACAGCAGTTGCTTGTTTTAATCATAACTTTTCAAATATTAATCCAAAAATAGCAAACTAGGACTTTCTTGAAATTTTAAAAAGTGCTCTAAAATTTTGGTATTGTCATCACAACATGCTTCAACACTTAACAAGGTCAAAACGTACTAATACAACAGCTCTGTCCAGATTTGGACAGATTCAGACTTGCAACTTCAAAAATTCACAACTAAAGATTCAGACATCCAAACAGATTGATCCTAGACTTTCTGGAAAGATAATGAAATTGGCTACAAATAATTTATAAACATCTAAAGGTGATTCAATATGTAATTAAGGATAAGAGACACTAGAAGGCTCTGCTGTTCAGAATTGGACAGATTCAGTCTTCAGACTTTAAACATCCATAACTAAATTTTCAGAACACCAAAAAGAGTGATCTGAGACTTTTTAGAAAGCTTGGCAAAAACACTACATAACTTTTATAATCACCAAGAAGTGATTCCAGGTTTAATCAAATCAAACATTACAATTTTCTAAATCTGTTCTGACAGGGACAGAACACAGAAACCAGTTTGCAAAATTCATAACTCCTAAACTGTCAGGCCTATGGTTATGAAATTTTGACACAAGTAAGATAAGAAAAGCATCTACAACTTTATTATTACGACCATGAACAGATTGTAACATTAAATTAAGCAAACAATGCAGTTTCTGAAATCTGTACAGAATTTGGACAGATTCAGTTACTGAATTTGTAAAAAGCATAACTCCTAAACGATCAGACCTATGTCTGTCAGATTTTAACACAAGTAAGATAATAGAGTTATCTACAACTGTTCTATATGACTTTTCTACAGAAAACATGATTTAGTTTATCAAACATACAGCACGAAGAAATCACTGCGTGCAGTCCAAAACAGCGACTAACAAATTTTAGCTCCTATTTACTTCATGAATTAGTCGTATCCTAGAGACTTGAATTATTCTAACACTTTACCATTTGTTAGAGTGAAAACGATCAAATAAGGACCAACGAGTCGATTTACAATTTTATTCAAGTCATTTCGTGCACTAAAATTACCACATACATTTAACAAGCGTATTCACCACATAAATAACATCATCACACCTGACCTCGACTTAACCGCAGAGGAAGCGATGACTACTTCGGTATGTCACCACCTCTCTACAGTCCAAACCAATATTAACTACATCGTTCGAGCCTCATATTGTGTAACTCTTATAATTTACTATCTCAAATACAACCATAGCACGACATGCACTTGAGACTCTTTGTTCAAGTTAACGCAATCACGACTACCATACACATGTGTACCACTTTTTCCCCCGCGTACTTTTAATCTATGCTAAAACCATACTCGTGCACATACCTACTTACAAACCTATGCACAACGACAAAACCGACGACCATCTCACTACAACATCTAACAAGAGCTGTGAATGAAATTAAAAGGAGCATCTCACCACTTCATCACACCCATTCATCGCCTATATGTGCATGTTGGGGACTCGTTCTCAAATGCTATGAATTAAGAATAAGGCAACATAAAATGTTAAGTGTTAATACCCTTCGTCCAATGAAGCATTATTCCTTTAAGGATTAATGCACCTCAGACGAAGGTTTAAGACGATATAATTACGAAGGTTAAATCTTCGTAATCGAACTCTAATAAATTATATAAAGTAATATAAAATATGAAGCATTAAAGACAAATAAATTATGAACGAACAACATTACTTTCACATTATATCAACTTAATGTATTTAAATATTAGATACAATTATACCTCTGCCTTGGCAAAGGTTGATTCCAGAATTATGCGATTGCAATTACCGGAATGCGTGAACAGTAAAGGAATACTGTTCACTATTTATAGGCACGGGACACAGCCTGTGAGGAATTACAATTATGCCCCTCATAAAAGTTTACAACAACGACTCAAACATTTATGGATTAAAAGGTCATTCTACTTTTAAGTCGGTTTGTAATTCCAAAGCTTCATGAAGAGGAACCTTCGGTCATCACATGCGGACAGCTTCAGCCGAAGCTGTTTCTTCCCGCAGGACCTTCGGCGACGAAGCATGGTCCCAACAGTAGCCCCTTCGCGGTGCTAGATCGTTTTTCGTAACGAGCTTGATCCGTGAAAAAAGTCTCTTAGGCTTCAGGAAGCCGAAGGTCCGAAAAACACCTTCCCTGAGCTCGTTGTCGAGAAACGATTCAGTTTCCGAGCGCATAGCGGTCCCACCCTGCAGAGTTACTAATTGGTCTCTGCGGTCCACCACGCAGCGGGTGCAAGCAACTGTTCGTCTGGTGTAAAAATCCTGACGATTTACATTCTTACCTGCAACACTATATAAACAGACGGGTAGGTATGAAGTTACCACAGCATTCATTGCTATTGCACTGTTTTGCTGCCAAAATTTTAACCATAGCCGAAGCTTGACTCTCGCAATCAAACGAAGCTCCAATTTAAATCCTACTTCGTCAGAAGAAAAAACTTCGGAAGAAAAAGTTTTTAGTTCCCAAAAAATTCAGAATTAAATGGCCAGAGTGCGCTCTACCGCTAGGGTTGAGCGTGAGGGAGGCGAAGCTGAAGGATCAGAGACTATTCCTATCTCCGAAGCGATGCAACAATCTGGGCTGGTGACCTCGGAAGCAATCCGTACTGCCGAGGCAGAGCAGACTGTTGCCGAGACAGAAGAAGTTGTTGCCAAAGCGGAAGAAGGAAATATTGAGGAAGCTGATCCCGATGACGATTACCATATTGCCGTGCCAAGCAAACCCAGCCACTTGGACTTCGGAAAGTCGACTGTCTCCAAGGCTGATCTCTCCAAGATGGTGAAGTCAGGTTATTTCAGTGAGAATGAGAAGAAGTTACTTCGCTTCGGGGGGGAAGAAACTACCCCGAAGCCAGGAAAGGATGAAATAGTCATTTTCAAGAGCTTTCTAAAAGCTGGGTTAAGATTTCCCTTAAATAGGATGATCTCTGATGTGTTGCAAAGATTTGACATCTATTTTCACCAACTGACTCCCAACGTGATTGTCAGGCTCAGCGTCTATATCTGGGCTCTCCGAAGCCAGGCAGTGGAGCCATTTGCTGATAGCTTCTGCCGAGCTCATGAGCTGCATTACCAAACAAAAGCCAGAAAAGATGGATTGCACGAAAATTTTGGTTGCTATAACTTTGCTTATCGGAAAACCATGAAGTTTCCCGTGATCAGCTACCGAAGCAAATGGCCGGCCGGCTGGAAATCAGAATGGTTTTATGTCAAAGTTGACGAAGACAAAGAGAAGCTGGTTCAGAGCCCTCTTGAACTAACCTTCGGGGAAACAAGACCCCGATGCAGAATGGAAGTAGAAGGTCCAACTTGGGCTGCTCTGGGCGAATTCAAAATTATTGCAGAACATATTGGCACTAGAGATTTAGTGCAGGAATTCTTGGCCTTCAGGGTCTTTCCAACTATGAAAGATTGGACAATGCCGAAGCTTAAAGGGGAAAAGAAGAAGGGGGATCTCGTCCGACTGCCCTACCATTACAAATTCAAGAAATACTTTAAAGTACCCTGCCAAGAATGGCTTGATACAATTGAAATAATGAGCAATGAAATTCTTGGGAATTACTCTAAGAAAGAGGACGAACTAATGACAGCGGCCTTTGGCACTCGGCCGAAACGAAGGCTGAACAGGGTACTTGATGCCATAGGATTTGAGTATGCTGACTACGATCGACTGGGCGGAGATGCTGGGGGCCCGAAGCGAAAAAGGATTGCTAGCACTACTGACAAAGAAGTCATCAAGGCAACAAAAAAGAAAAAGAAAGATTCTGATAACATTAGTGCTGAAGAGTTAAATCCTGAGCCGAAGGTGGCTACGACAAAAAAGAGAAAAAGTGCATCGCCAGAGCCGGAATCGCCGGTCCAAGAGGAAGAAACTCCTGCTTCTCCTTCTGCTGTTGAAGTAGAAGAAATTATGAAGGTAATGACTGAACCTTTGCCTTTCAGGCTAAGTCCGCTGGCACTGGAACTGACGAGGTTTTTTCAGAAGGACAAGGCAGCTTCGGCAGTAGAAAGTCCTGCGAAGCCAAAGAAGCGGAGAATTATTCAAGTAACAGATGTGATCCACCAGACGCCGCCACCGGCAACGGTGTCAAAAATTGTTTTTGCTGAAACTGCCGAAGCCGAAGCCACTGAAATGAAAACTGCTGAAGCTGAATCCGGCGAAGCCGAAGCTACCGGGGCTGAAGCCGGGGCCACCGAAGAGTCGAACCTGGAAACCACTCTTGAAGTTATTGACAACATACTACTGAAAATGGCTAAAGAGGAGGCTACCGTGGCTACAGTGAATACGGCAACTGAGAAGGGGAAAGAACAAATTGATGAAATTTCAGAAGAAGAAGATTTTAACTTTCAAGATTTGCTCGGACAAGAATTATCGGACGCCGAAAAGGAGGAATTGAAAAAATATGCCATATCTTGCGGATACAAATCAGGGGCTATGCTTTTTGGAGGGGTCAACGAAGGGAAATTAAGATGCCTTCGGAACCGCACCTGTTGGGGGCCTTCGGCTTCCAAAGGTCCTCAAAAACAAGATTTAACAGTGTTTCTGGAGTATAATGTGTGAACAGGTATCTTCAGACTCGAGTCGATATCACAGTAGGAGAAGCCCAAATAATACGAAGGTTGATACAGCGCCGAAGATGTGAGCAGGAAAGCTTCGGCGTGGTAGCAGAAAAGGAAACCGACTTAAAGATGAAAAGGCTATTCAGACCTCGGTAGATTACTATAGAATTACTACCAAATGTAAAGGGCATGGATGTAATTTTATATGGGCTGTGTCCCGTGCCTATAAATAGGTGAACGGTACCCCCGTACTGCTCACGCTGACTTGGCATTTGCTTTTGCGTCACGCTTGTACTTTCGCCTTCTTTCGAGCCGAAGGTACATTTGTAATTTAATATTATTTCTACTTTTCTATAATAATAATACAGAAATGAGTTGATAATAATACATAATGGTTTATGCTATCTTTTGTGTCTCATATGATTCCTTCTTCATTATTATATGTTGAATTTATGAAGGTATGTCCTTCATAACCTTCGTCCGAAAATCATTATGTCCTAAGGGAAATAATGCTTCGAAGGACGAAGGGCTTTAACGTTTAACATTTCTTGTGTTGCCTTGTTCTTAATTCATAGCATTTGAGAACAAGTCCCCAACATTGGCGCCCACCTCCGGTGAACTCACTTCCACTCTTTGAGTTTTGAACACCTTCGGCGATCATAAACCTTTGCTATGGCGCCGAAGAAAGCTTCAGCAACTGGGGCTGCAGCTCTGCAACCGCTAGACCCCAATCAGGAGACTTTCTCCCTTCGGGAGGCCCGAAGCCAGAAGAGGAAGGCTGTCAGCCCGACACCGCCAGAGGATGAGCTAGACCAAGAAATCAGAGACATGGAGATGCTTCATCAACAGGTGCAGAGGAAGAAGGAAAAGATGGCCAGGCTAGCTGAATTGCAAAGGCAGATAGACGAAGCCTCTGAAGAAGTTCGTCATCTTACTCAGGATGAGCAGAACCAAAGGCCTCAGAATAAAGACCTTCATCAGGAGGGTTTCCTCAACGAAGATGACTGGTATGAGAATTTTCACCATGGAAATTTTGCTTTTGATGATGCTTCTCCTCTGTCCGCTGAGCTGCAGGCTACACCTTGGCCTCCGTCCTACAAGCCGCCTCAGCTTCCCATATTCGACGACCATTCAGACCCGAAGCAGTTTCTGATGAGCTACGAAGCAACAGTATCTTCGTATGGTGGCAATACTGCAGTCATGGCAAAATCTTTTGTTATGGCTGTCAGGAGTGTTGCTCAAACCTGGTATTCCTCCCTTCGGCCAGGAACGATCACTTCATGGCAAAAGCTGAAGGACATGTTGTTAACCAGCTTCCAAGGGTTTCAGACGAAGCCGGTCACTGCTCAAGCTCTATTCCAGTGCACCCAGGATCACGAAGAATACCTTCAGACGTATGTCCGGAGGTTCTTGCGTTTGAGGGCACAGGCACCAACAGTGCCCAATGAAATTGTCATTGAGGCCATGATCAAGGGACTTCGGCCAGGACCTTCAGCTCAGTACTTTGCTAGGAAGCCTCCTCAAACTTTGGAGAAGCTGCTCCAGAAGATGGACGAGTATATTCGTGCCGACAATGATTTTCGCCAAAGAAGGGAGGAGGCTTTCAGGTTTTCTGAAATGACCAGGGGCTTCGGAGGAAGATTTTATCCGAGGCATGTTAGGTCAATTCACAACTCTACTCAAAATGATGATAAGGGAAGTCAGCAGCAAAGGCCACAGTGCTCCTCACAGGCTTCGGGGCAACAACAAAGCTCCTTCCGGCCGCCAGCTCCAAGAGGTAGAGGCGCCAGGGGCTTCGGCGGAAGGTTTGGAGATCAACCAAGGAGAATATTTTGCTTGTTCTGTGGTGAAAACAAGGGCCATACCACCAGGACGTGCCATGTTACCATCCAGAAGCAAAAGGAGATAGTCGAAGCTGCAGCACAACAGGCTCAGCCGAAGCAAATCATGCACACTGCTTCGTATCATTCGCCTTACATCCCAGAATATGTAGGCAACCACTCTGCAGTTTTTGTTGCTTCGGCGAGTCAACCTCAAGCTTCCTAGCAACAGCCTCCGCCTCCACCACCGCTGCAACAAGGCCAGCAGCCAGAAGGGGACCAATATGCTCAACACCAAAGGGACTTCAGAGAACAGTCCGAAGCTCGCACAGTCAATAGCACTGTGCCAGAGTCGAAGCACATCTATTGACAAATATCCTACCTTGATAGTAGTCTTTTCCATTCAGTTTTATTTTCTGTGTAATAAAGGACATTTTTTAAATTTCATGTAATAGTTTCATTGTTTGCCACAAGGAAAATATATTTTCTCCACAGGCTTAAGTTGTTGAAGCTTAAAGATTTGCGATAACAAGGAGGACCTTCGAATTATCAAAAATTCTTCGAAGCAACAAAAAGTCGTTCTAAGGAACGCAGAGTAAGTTTGCTGAAGTTACAAAAAGCCGTTCCAAAGGGAACGCAGTGTAAGTTTTCTGCTCCAAAGTCGTTCCAAAGGGAATGCAGAGCTTACAGCGAAAAATAAACGCTGATACCGCCTAAGTAAAAGGCGAAGCGCGAAAAGTCAACGTGAATACCGCTGAAAGTAAAAGGCGAAGAAGCTCCTAAGGGAGGCTTACAGCGAAAAATAAACGCTGATTCCGCTGAAGTAAAAGGCGAAGAAGCTCCTAAGGGAGGCTTACAGCGAAAAGTCAACGCTAATTTAAAAAGATTATGTGTCTTATCACAGGGATGTGCGTGTATTTTCGGAATAAATACCATCTTACATAGCATAACATCATCACATCATTTCGCATGGCATAAGCATCATACATCATGCTGCATATGGCACAAGAAGGGGACACAATATCGATCTTCAGAAGAATGTTTTGAAAAAGGGGAAAATCATGCAAAGTCACAAGGAGATACACTATTGATCTTCGGAATTGTAGCTTCGGAAAATATCTTCACGAAGCTTGGATATTCTTCATCAGAACACTGCGGATATTGTTGTGATAAATGAAAATTCTTCTTCACGAAGCATGAAAAGAAGGGAAGGTGTTTTTTCGTCAAAGACTCAAAAACGGTACGTATGTAAAATTTCATGCATCGTAAAGAATTGAACCATAAAAACAAGTATATTATATTCAGGGTTACAAGATGTTACACATATTACATTTCAGAAGTTTTTACAATAGCACTTAATCTTCTCCAAGTACAACTTCCGCAGCTTCGTTCAGGAGCCGATTAACAACTTCATCCATGATAGCTTCAGCCATCTTTTTAATTTCGTCGTCTCCTTTCGGGTGAGGGCCCGGAGACGCTTTAGTAGGATCTGAAGGAGGACAGGATACGGCTACATTGCTATTACAAATTGCGAACGAAGTTTAAAACCAAAAATTACAACACAATAAAAACCATTAGTTAATACCAATTTGCCCTTCGGGCTCTGCGCTTTTCTCAGCAGCCTCTGCTACTTTTCTAGCATCATGGATGCCCTTTTCGCTTTTTTGGATAATTTCTCGGGCCATTTCTCGACCACCATTATCCCAGACATCGGTGAAAAATTTTCCACCAACCATGCTAGCTTCGGCTGAAGGATCTTTTGCATCTTCGAAGGACAAGGTAGCTTCGGATTGCGCTAAAATCTTTACATGCTCGCAGCCCTTTTTCTCCAAAATGGTGGCAATCCCCCTGGCACCCGAGAAAGCACATATGTCTTCGCGGCTATTTAAAATTTCCTCAAAGGCCTTAGCTTCGTGATTAATCCATTCGATGGGACCTTCGGGGTTGCCTCTTGTAAAGTTTTCTTCGCTCGAGAATGCGCCGACGCTGGCGAAGCTAGCTTTCATCTTCTTAACACACTCCATAGATTTATCATAGCATCTTTTCTTGGACGAGCGAAGCTCTTCAACAGTTCCTTCTAAATGATTTGCCCATTGGTCGCTAAGTTCTCGCTTCGTTTCTTCAAGTATGCGTTCCTCTTTAGCTCTGGCCAGCTGTTTTCGAAGATCTTCAATTTCACGCTTTTGAGCCTCAGCTTGACCTTTAAAAGTAGCTTCGTCTTCTTTTATTCTATTTATCAATGAATGTAATATTTTATCTTTTTCGAGACCTTCGTTCCTTAGTTCAATTACTTCGGAACGAAGGTTGCTCAGGGCTATAACGCACCCTTCGTCTTCGGCATCTTTTTGGGCCCTGAGGGCATTGCTAAGTATAAGGTCCTGCAAAGAAAAATGTGTGTGCGTCAATAAATTTAAGCAAACGAAAAATTTTGGTCTCAAGAAAAAATACAAAGATCTCATTTTTTGCACCTTTAAGCTATTGTACGCCAGGCTGTCGGCCAGTTCGTTTTTCGACAGCACCGAGAGCCCGTCTTCTAGTGTTGGGAATCCGAAGCTCTTGCTCATCTCCCGACAGACAGAAATCTCCTTGCTGTCAGGGAGACAATACAAGAAGTCTCCTTCTCCGCTGCCGTTGAATATTAACGCCCCCTTTGGATACTTCAGTTTTTGGGCGTAGAGCTGGGCCTCTTGCTTTTCTTTTTCTGATAATTTTTCCCCGAAGCATGTCGAACAATATAATCAAGGACTTTGGGGGATGCTTCGGGGGCAACAGCACTGATTTCTTCAACAAGAATTGGCTCCGTCATTTTTTCTTCCTCGGTTTCCAAGGATTTTACCTTCGTGGGCTCTGAGGGCCCAGCTTCAGCCTCAGTTTCTTGCTTTGGAGCCTTAGTATCAAAAATTTCAGTTTTCGCTTCGGAAGTTTCAACAGTCTTCTTCGGAGTTGTGCTTGAGGACTTAATTGTCTCCAGAACATCTAGCACATTGACCATTCTTTTTCTTTTCGGAGTCACCGCTGGACCCTTTTGGTTTTTTATTGTCTCAACATTTGCTGAAGGACTTAAAACTTCTGATATTTTTGATCCCTCAGTTGATCCTTTTGCTTCTTCCATTTTTTCCGTCGATGGCGCTTCGGCCATCTCTTTGGTTTCTGGTAACAAAATCTTTGGTTCTTCCAATTCTGTTCTTGTTGGCGCTTCGGCCATTTCTGCGACTTCTGGCAGCAAGGTTGGCTCTTCAGCCTCGGTGGCCGAAGAGGTCTCTCCGGTGAACTCAGGCACCGAGGCTGGTTCAATATAGCGCGGCCGATGTGTGAGGACCTTTATCCTTTTTCTTTTCGGTGCTGACTCACTAGGAGCAGCTGCAGCTTCTTCTTTCGCAGAAGTCGTGCCTTTTCTTTTCTGCCCTCGAATAGGATAACGATAGTCAGGGTAGACGAACCCGATTGCGTCAAACACTCG
Source organism: Zea mays (assembly GCF_902167145.1). Taxonomy (NCBI): domain Eukaryota; kingdom Viridiplantae; phylum Streptophyta; class Magnoliopsida; order Poales; family Poaceae; genus Zea; species Zea mays. The sequence goes on from NC_050096.1 coordinate 142,107,103, forward strand.
GTTCAGTCTTTTCTTTTTTTGGCCTTCGAAGGCTGCTGACAATGCAGTATCTTCGGCCTTCGAATAAGTCCCAAGTAGTTCATCACTTACATTTTCAATGCTTTTTAGCCAGTCATCATCTGGCTCAACGAATTTATCTCCGAACTTGAAAGTATACTTCAGCCTGATAAGTCCACCTTCGTCAGCCTCCTTTATGGTCTCTTGCGGCATTTCCCATTTTTCCGCGAGAGGCCATACTCTGAAGGCAATATGCTCTTGGACCAAATCTCTCGTTCCAATAAAAGAACAAATAACTCCGAAGGCTCTCTGGCATTCTTCGGCAGCTTCATTCATTTCAACCTTCGGCCTCCGCAGGCCGAAGCTTTGCCAAATAGGGCGCATAATTATACCTTTAATATCTTCCCGTGTTTTCAGGTCATTCTTCACATAAAACCATTCTGTCATCCAGTCGCCGGGCCATCTCTTCCGAAAGGTTGGCACAGGACAGCTTGACCCAGACCGAGAAACGAAACTGTAGCAGCCAAAATTATTGTGATACTGTTCCTTACCCCAGGGTTTTGTCTCGTATGATAATTCGTGTATGTTGCAGAAACTTTTCGCATCAGGTTCCAGACCTTGGCTTCTCACGGCCCACACGAAGATATTCAGCCTTATGTTTGCTTCGAGGGTAAGTTGGTGAAGATAGACTTCAAATATTTTCAGCACCTCTACGACAAAGTTGCTCAGGGGAAATCGAAGTCCAGCTTTCAAAAAGCTTCGGTACACTACGACTTCATTTTCTTCAGGATTTGGACAAGTCTTTTCTCCTTCGTCGGCCCTCACAACGGACAAGTCCCGGAAATATCTTCCCCTCATGTTGACAAGATGATTTTCTTTGATACTTGATTTGCCAAAAACCGCATGGCTTGGTCGCTAAGGGCGATCTTCGGAGTCTTCACCACCACTATCCACATCATAACTGTCGCTGTCATCGGTATCTTCAGACAAACCTTCTAAAATCTCTTTGGTGATTTTTTTTGTATTGGTCTTCGACATTGCTATAAGAAACCCCAGGTTTTTCTCTTCAGAGAGACTCAGCTTCATCTCGGCAGCAGCCTTCTTATCTTCAGACATCTTCGGAAACACTAAAAAATTGTTTTCAACGTCGAAGCTTAAAAACTTAAAAAGCTAAGCAAGTCTTGGTGCGCAAGAGCTAAAAATTGAGTGAGCAAGAGCAGATGGCAAGAGAGCGTACCAAATGAGCTCGCGGTATGCTCTTATTTATACGCCCAGTGCGTTGAAAATTGAAAGACCCCGCTTGTCGGTGAATGTTGCTATTCTAGCAAAGGGAAGGTGTTTTTTCGGACCTTCGGCTTAAGGCCTTCGTCCATGTCGCAATCTAAATTTATTATTCTAACAAATTAATATTGCGAGGGGCTACTGTTGGGGGCCTTCGGCTTCCGAAGGTCCTCAAAAACAAGATTTAACAGTGTTTCTGGAGTATAATGTGTGAACAGGTATCTTCGGACTCGAGTCGATATCACAGTAGGAGAAGCCCAAATAATACGAAGGTTGATACAGCGCCGAAGATGTGAGCAGGAAAGCTTCGGCGTGGTAGCAGAAAAGGAAACCGACTTAAAGATGAAAAGGCTATTCAGACCTCGGTAGATTACTATAGAATTACTACCAAATGTAAAGGGCATGGATGTAATTTTATATGGGCTGTGTCCCGTGCCTATAAATAGGTGAACAGTACCCCCGTACTGCTCACGCTGACTTGGCATTTGCTTTTGCGTCACGCTTGTACTTTCGCCTTCTTTCGAGCCGAAGGTACATTTGTAATTTGATATTATTTCTACTTTTCTATAATAATAATACAGAAATGAGTTGATAATAATACATAATGGTTTATGCTATCTTTTGTGTCTCATATGATTCCTTCTTCATTATTATATGTTGAATTTATGAAGGAATGTCCTTCATAACCTTCGTCCGAAAATCATTATGTCCTAAGGGAAATAATGCTTCGAAGGACGAAGGGCTTTAACGTTTAACATTTCTTGTGTTGCCTTGTTCTTAATTCATAGCATTTGAGAACAAGTCCCCAACAGCACCGAAGCCAAAATTGTTAGAACCCTTTCCAAAAGCATTGGCTTGCCGAAGCTGGAAGCGGACTTATGTCGTTACCAACGACAACACATCGCTGGAAGTTTGCTTTATGCTAACTTCAAGGTAACGAATATTTTTTATTATTTTATTACTATTATTATTTAACTTTTGTGTCGTGTTCTGACGAAGATCATCTCGACAGAGCATATTATTAAGCAAAGTTCTGAAGATGCAACAAGATCTGGAGGACGAGAAAAACAAAACCGTCATTCAAGATTTGGCTGAAAAAGTTGAAAATCATGAAGCCAATCTAAAAAAGAAAGACGTCGCAATTCAAGATCTTGAAATCATGGTCAAAGAGCACCAAGGTGCACTAAAAAAGAAGGATTTTATTATTCAGACCATGGAAGGCTCTTTGGCCGAAGTCCAAACTGAAAATGACAAATTAAAGAATGAATTGCTCCGTCAATCAGAAAAATTCGAGCAAGAAAAGAAATATTTTGAAGCAAGCCTGAAGGCTGAAGTGGATAAGTATTCAATTCTGCAGAAATCCTTTACAGAACTTCAGGAAAAATGCTTAAGCTTCGGCATCCGATGTGTGCAACGGCTGAAGGACGTATTTCACTCTGTCGGAGCAAGCTCTTCGAAATTTACACCTTCAGCTGAAAACTTGCCAAGAACATTAGAACACATTGAAGGCGAAGTTGATGCCCTTGATGAAGTTATTGGTGGGCACGCCGACTTCTGCGCCCTGGTAGCTTCTCGGGGCACAGCTGCTGCTTTTTTGAAGGCTGGCTGCACACATGGAAACACTGTGAACAGACCAAACTTCAGCCTGTCAGCTTCAGATTTGTTAGATATCCCAAGCTTAGCCAGAAGCATCGGAAATAGATTCATGACCCAGATCTGGGTAAGTGGCGGGCGGAAAATGGCAGGCGACGAAGCTCGAAGCCATCTTAAGCCGGTATGAAACTTATGTTTGTTACTTTTACCTTCTCCTTTGAAATTTGTACCTTTCTTACTGTGCTGTTTGATATATACAGGATGACGAAGCTGAAGGTTGACAGTGCTGAAGTTTGACAAAACTGAAGACGAAGCTTTAGCTGAAGCTTAAAATTGCTTATAATGTGCTTTCCAGCAAAAATTCTTGGAGAAACTTTTGTAATATAGACATGGAGTTACTTATGTAAATTTGTACATACCTTGTAATATATTTTGTCTCCTTTAACCGCATCCAGTCTGCTTTGCTGTGGACGAAACTTCTCTTTTGAGCCGAAGGCGAAAAACACCTTCCCTTCTTTTCGTACACAACGAAGCATAGAAAATTTTTCCTTCGAATCTTTTTCCCTTCTTTTCTTTCTGAAGCACCTATCTTTTTTTTGTAGCATGATGATGATTCTATATATGTCTAAATGGATGTTCATGAATGCAAATGACATGATGATATGTTATGTGCAAATGAATATTAGGACACATGCTCAAAAAACCATAAGCATGGCCCTTCGTCCCCTCAAGAATGATAAAAATCATTTTGCCGTTTACTTTTCGGCTTCACCGTTTACTTTTCGGTGTATCAGCGTTGACTTTTCGCTGTAAGCCTCCTTTAGGAGCTTCTTCGCCTTTTACTTTCAGCGGAATCAGCGTTTATTTTTCGCTGTAAGCCTCCCTTAGGAGCTTCTTCGCCTTTTACTTTCAGCGGAATCAGCGTTTATTTTTCGCTGTAAGCTCTGCATTCCCTTAGGAACGACTTTTGAGCTTCTCCCTGTTCTCTTTTCTTTCTCTTTGCACTCGAGGGTGCGTTCTCAGCTTTTACATTTACATTTTTGGGGGATATCACTCTTATAGAATTGAAATAAGGAAAAGAAAAATTACATGTTGTGGCCCCATTAAAAACCTTTCTCCCCCTTTGGAAAAGAAAAGGGTGCCACGAAAAAGAATATAAAAAATTACATCAAACTAAACATAATATCTCCGAAGCTCATCCGCATTCCACGATCTGGGAATGTCATTGCCATCCAAATCCTTCAACCTGTAAGAACCAGGTCTTGACGAAGATACTACCAAAAAGGGACCCTCCCACTTCAGTTGTAATTTGCCCACTGTTTCGGGGTTAGCTACCCTTCGAAGTACCAAGTGTCCTGGTTCAATGTTCTTCAACTTGACCTTTCTATCACACCATTTTATTGTTTCAGCTTGATATTTATTGATGTTTTCCACAGCTTGGAGTCTGATCCCTTCGATAGCATCTTTTTCTACAGAACAATCAGCTTCGCTTTCGCCCTCTGCCGAAGCTACTGTCCTTATTGATCCTTTTTTAGCCTCTTCTGGGGTTATTGCTTCGTCACCAAATAATAGTTTAAAGGGTGTAAAGCCTGTTGATCTTGAAATGGTTGTGTTATGACTCCACACCACTTTGATTAACTCGTCTGGCCACTTTCCCCTCGGTTGATTGAAGATTGACTTCATTATTCCTGTCATTATGATCCCATTGGCTCTTTCAACAAGTCCATTTGATTCTGGGTGTCGTACTAATGCAAAATGGATCTTCGTGCCGATTTGATTACAAAATTCTCTGAAGACTTCATAATCAAACTGTGTCCCATTGTCCACAGTGATAGCCTTCGGCACTCCGAAGCGACAAACAATGTTCTGCCAGAAAAACTTTTGAATAGTAAACGAAGTTATTGTGGCTAAGGGCTTCGCCTCAATCCATTTGGAAAAATATTCCACTGCCACCACCACGTATCTTAAGTTCCCCTGTGCTGGTGGTAATGGACCTAACAAATCCAGACCCCACCTTTGCAACGGCCAAGTGGGTTGTATTAATTGAGTTAAGGACGAAGGTTGTTTTTGATCTCTTGCACATTTCTGACAACCTTCGCACTTTTGAACTAAATCCGCTGCATCCGAAGCTGCTTTTGGCCAATAAAATCCTTGGCGAAAAACTTTCCCAAGCAAGGGCCTGGATGCAATGTGAGATCCACACAGACCTGCATGTATGTCCTTCATTAACTCTATACCTTCGGATCTGGATAAGCACTTGAGTAATGGGGAACAGACCCCACGCTTGTATAACTCCCCTTCTATTATAACATATGGTCGAGCTCTTGCTTCTATTCTCCTATTATAAGCTTCGTCGTCTGAGAGAAAATTACCCTGAAGGAAAGAGATGATCTCAGTTCTCCAATCTTCACTATAAACAGGGGATATGTTAAGGATTGCTCTTTCAAGAAGGTCGACCGAAGGTGCTTTTATTGTTTCAAAAAAATACTTCCGAAGGTACAGGCAGCCCCTGGGCTGTTGACTTGGCCAATAGATCAGTGTATTCATTTTCTCCACGAGGAATATTTTTGACAGAGAAACCTTCGAAGGAAGCCTCAATCCTTCGGACTGTATCTAGATACTTTTCAAGCTTCGGGTCTCTTGCTTTGTAACTTTTGTCAATATGACCAGAAATAACTTGGGAATCAGTTTTAAGGATGGCCCTTCTGATTCCCATTGCCTTTAATTTCCGAAGACCCAAAAGCAGAGCTTCATACTCGGCGATGTTATTTGTGCAACTAAAATCAAGTTTTGCCGCATAACAAGTTTTAACTTTGGAAGGTGAAACCAACACAGCAGCCGCTCCCGCTCCGAAGGTACCCCAAGACCCATCGCAAAACACTGTCCATGCTTCGGCGTCTTTATTTGTTTCTTCCTCCTGAGCCCCTGGCGTCCAGTCAGCAATGAAATCTGCTAACGCCTGGGACTGAATCGAGGATCTATGAACATATTCAATACAAAATTCATTGAGCTCTGCAGCCCATTTTCCAATCCTTCCTGTGGCTTCTCGGTTCCTCATAATATCCTTCAGAGGTTGTGAAGAAGGAACAATTATGTTGTAAGCTTGAAAATAGTGCCGAAGCTTCCTGGAAGCCATCAAGACAGCATACAGTATCTTCTCCAACTCTGTATAATTTTTCTTTGACAAACTAAGAACCTCAGATACAAAATATATTGGGGCCTGCCTCTTAACTTGGCCTTCAAGCTTCTCCTGAACAAGTGCTGCACTTACCGCTGAGTGCGAAGCTACCACATATAATAACAAAGGAGCCCCTGGCATAGGTGGAGTTAGTGTTGTTAGATCTATCAAATACTGTTTCAGCTCTTCAAAGGCCTTCTGCTGGATTGGTCCCCATTGAAAGACTTCAGCTGACTTCAGCACTTCGAAGAATGGTAGATTTCTTTCTGCTGATCTGGATATGAATCTATTGAGAGATGCCAGCCTTCCTGTCAATCTTTGAGCCCCCTTTTTTGTACTTGGTGGCTCCATTCGAAGTATAGCTTCGATTTTACTTGGGTTGGCCTCAATTCCCTTTGTTGAAACTAAGCAACCAAGAAATTTCCCCTTTTTTACTCCGAAGACACATTTTCCTGGATTCAGCTTTAGACCAGCCTGTCTAAAATTAGCAAAGGTCTCTTGTAAATCAGCAATGTGGTTATCCTGCTTCGTGCTCTTTACAATGATATCATCAACATAAGTTAGGACATTCCTGCCTATCTGAGAATGGAGAACCTTTGTTGTCATTCTGCTAAAGCTTCCTCCAGCATTCTTGAGCCCTTCAGGCATCCGAAGGTAACAGTATGTCCCACTAGGGGTTATGAAGCTGGTTTTTGGCTCATCCTCCTTCTTCATCCAAATTTGATGATAGCCTGAATAGCAATCCAGCAAACTCATAAGTTCTGATGAAGCTGCTGCATCAACTAAAGAATCTATCCTTGGCAGTGGGAACTCATCCTTCGAACAGGCCTTATTGAGATCAGTAAAATCGATGCACATTCTCCATTTACCATTGGCCTTCTTCACCATAACAGTGTTAGCTAACCATTCTGGGTATTTTACCTCTCTAAGAACTCTGGCGCTGAGGAGTCGTTTCACTTCATTCCTAGCACCTTCGGCCTTATCATCAGACATCTTCCGAAGCCTCTGCTTCCTGGGTCTGAAGGATGGATCAACATTGAGCGAGTGCTCGATAACATCCCTGTTAACTCCGCATAGATCATTAGCTGACCAAGCAAAAACATCTCTATTGTTGAACAAAAACCTTATCAAGGTTTTCTCCTGCTCTTCAGACAATTGAGATCCCAATAGCACCTTCTGGTTTGCTATATTCTCACACAAGAGCATGGGTTTCGGCTGATCAGCCGAAGCAGCTTTTTCCCTTCTGAACTTGTACTGCTCACAAGCTTCAGTTCCATCTATATTATGGATTGCTTTTGAGTCTGTCCAATTTCCTTCGGCCCTTCTGGCAGCTTCTTGACTTCCATGAATAGCAATGGGCCCTTGGTCCGAAGGTATCTTCATGCAAAGATAAGCTGGATGCAGAATTGCTTCGAAGGCATTAAGAGTACCACGACCAATGATTGCATTGTAAGGGTACTCCATGTCAACAATATCAAACATAACTTGCTCAGTCCTTGTGTTGTTGATGAATCCGAAGGCCACTGACATTGAGATTTTGCCAAGTGCTACAATCTGCCTTCCTCCAAAGCCGCAGAGGGGATGTGTGGCATCAAGAATTTTATCTTCGGGCTCTTGCATCTGTCTGAAGGCCTTAGCAAATATGATATCAGCTGCACTGCCTGTATCAACCAAAACATTGTGGACCAGAAATCCTTTGATAACACAAGAGATAACCATAGCATCATTGTGTGGGTAGTCCTTGAGTTGAAGGTCCTCTTGGGAAAAGGTAATAGGAATGTGAGACCATCTTGACTTGACGAAGGGTCCTTGCACCCCGACATGTTGTACCCTTCTCTATGCTTCCTTCTTCTGTTTCTTGTTGGCTGGTTTTGAACTTGAACCGCCCGTTATCGGGAGTACCAGCTTCGGAACCGAAGCAACTTCAGCTCGAATATTGAACGAAGCCATTAGCTCAGAAAAGTGGAAGTGAGTTCACCGGAGGTGGGCGCCAATGTTGGGGACTCGTTCTCAAATGCTATGAATTAAGAACAAGGCAACATAAAATGTTAAGTGTTAATACCCTTCGTCCAATGAAGCATTATTCCTTTAAGGATTAATGCACCTCAGACGAAGGTTTAAGACGATATAATTACGAAGGTTAAATCTTCGTAATCGAACTCTAATAAATTATATAAAGTAATATAAAATATGAAGCATTAAAGACAAATAAATTATGAACGAACAACATTACTTTCACATTATATCAACTTAATGTATTCAAATATTAGATACAATTATACCTCTGCCTTGCAAAGGTTGATTCCAGAATGATGCGATTGCAATTACCGGAATGCGTGAACAGTAAAGGAATACTGTTCACTATTTATAGGCACGGGACACAGCCTGTGAGGAATTACAATTATGCCCCTCATAAAAGTTTACAACAACGACTCAAACATTTATGGATTAAAAGGTCATTCTACTTTTAAGTCGGTTTGTAATTCCGAAGCTTCATGAAGAGGAACCTTCGGTCATCACATGCGGACAGCTTCAGCCGAAGCTGTTTCTTCCCGCAGGACCTTCGGCGACGAAGCATGGTCCCAACAGTGCACTAATTCATTTCTTGCGACACATGCACCCAAAATTAATCCACACTACACAAAATACACCTATTTCTTATTTATGCGCAGACATAACACTTCTTGAGATAAAGTGTCACTATAAACACCTTACACATAATTGCATTAGGAAACTATTTGTCCACTCGAAAACATCCATTCAAAGTCCTAAACACGATCATACACTATATGTGAAGCACAATTTAAGGGAACACATAACGCGTATAGACTCGACTTATAATTACAGGGGAAGCGACGACTACTTGGCTTGCCCCTACATCACTCCTCAACCACACGACCATCATAAGCATCCTTTATTCGATTATACGACAGCAACCTAAACGTTGTGTTACACAAGACATACATCTTTCTTCGTTGCGAGTATAACCATATTACGGCATATACCCGCATACCTCAATCAATTATCTTACGCCACCATCACTATAATACACCACGGCACACGCGCACATATGTGTCCCCATATTACGCACAAAACATCAACCGCACCAATGACTCTAACAGGATTAATCATACTCCTCATTCGCCTCGACTATCCCAATCATCGATCACATGCATAAAACAATTACACTTTTCACCTAGACGCCTATCGATGCATCCCTAAAACATAATCCACATTTTGTAACATAGTCTTTGCATCAAACAACACACCACATATTTTCCTATCAAAATATAAAAACATCGGAGTCCTTTTCTACTTCATTCTCTTCTATACACGCTTTCATTCATACAAAGGTATTTTCACACACATAATCACACATGCACATCATCGACCAAAACATAATTAGACTAACTACAAATCGCACACATCAATCAACCTCTTGTTCGCCAACCGCAATCGCGATCCTACCAATGTGTATAACCGAAACATTTTATACACATCCACTCAAAATAATTAATCGAGTCGATCGAGAGAGACATGCATCGGCTCACCATAAACAAACCCAATCGATGTTTGTAAGGACAATGGCGATTCCGATTTGTGCATCGCCCCGAACATCCGACGAGCGTTGAACGACTTGCCTTCTCCTCGTAAAACACGGGGTTCCCCTCCTCCACAAAAAAAACAAAATAGCACACATACACAATTAATCATATGAAAATAACGCCGATGCGGAATCGATCAAGGAGCGTCGCGGTCTCACCGGGGTGAACGACGTCGATGTTTGGGGCTGCACAAAAATAGCAAACACCCGGCGGGCATCGTGGCGTGCTGTCCAATGGCTCCACAAAACAGCGAGCCGACAGCGCACGAAGACGTCGGGGCTACTGCACATTTTGTCGAGCACCTTGCGCACATCGGAAAGGAGCAAGGGAAGGGGATATCCTAGGAAGGCGACAAGGGTGATGTTCTTGGGAGAGGGGCTCGAGCAGGGGCGCTGCGCCGGGCTGTTGCTGTGTTCCAGGCGCTGCAACAAGGAGAGGAGCAGGTGGAGGAAGGGGAAGATTTGCAGGGGGCGCCATGGACAGGGACGCTCGGATGGGGTCGGCCTGCACCAGGGAAGCTCGGCCTCGGCCATGGAGAGGAGGAGCCGAGCTGCAGAGGGGCGCTGGCCATGGAGAAGCTTCTGCGCGGCGTCCATTGCAGGGGAGGTGGAGCTCGCGCCCGCGGAGCAGGAAAGGGCGCAGGCTGGGAGGTGCTGCGCAGGGAGGTGCGTGTAGAGCTGCTGCTCGACCACACCATTGGAGCCGAGGAGAGGAAGGGCGCTGCGCAGAGGAGGGGCGCCGAGTAGCTGGAGGAAGGGCTGAGGTGCGCCATGGAGAGAGGAGCCAAGCTCCTAGCTTGCTGCCGTGGAGTAGGTAGGAAGAAAGGGCGCCCTGCTGCTGCGCGTGGGAGGAGGAAGAGAGTGGCGGCTGAAAAATTTAGAGGGGTGGGAGTGCAAAATAACCAAGTGTAAGGGGAGAGGGCTCCTATTTATAGGCATGTGCTAGGGTTAGGGTTTCTTAGTGGGTCTATTGGGCTTGAATGGGCTTGGCCCAAAACACGTAATCGGCTGCGCCAAAATATTTTCCGGAACGAAATGCTCCTGCGGAAATCATCTCAACGGAGAACAGGGCGAAATAGAGTTTGGACGAACGGACGATTGAATGGTGAATTCGGCCGAGAGTCTGATTTGATTTCGCTCGAAAATAATTCCCTACGCATGATTCGAGAATAAATCGTCTTAAGATATGATTGGCTTTCAGATTTATGATTGAAAGAGATAAATCACGACATTTAAAATTCATCGCCGATTTTGATTTTTTTTGAAATCGGATCAGATATAGAGGTATTAAGCCGAGTCGGATAAAACTGATTAGAGGACGACACATTGAGTATTCCGTTTGAGAGTACGGATTTGGATTAAATAGTCGGACATCGAGAAATTGGATTCGGACACAGCTTGACTAGCAACTGTCGAGCGCTTGATTAAATGAGCTTTAGACGAGATTTATAAATCGAGATGGGTTATCGAGTTCGTAGTCGTTCTGAGAAATAAAAGTTTTAACAAGCCCAAAAATCGGTTGTTTCTCGCGATCGAATAACCCCGACTTCGGTGAGCTTCCATGAATAAGCCTGCTAGACAGAGATAGACACGATCGAGAAATAGGAATTTTCACTGAGCATCCGAGATTAGGATAAATTCCCGACATAACCCAAAATGGACACCTGGGGTGTCACAGCCTTCCCCCCTTAAAAGAATCTCGTCCCGAGATTCGAATGAGGTCTCTTAAGGGTGGAGAAGCATGTAACTCCCAGGCTGGAGATAGATGCAAATTCATGAGATGGGATCTGACAAGATACTGAAGATAGATTTGGATCGGATATCGTGACATATTGAGATGAAATGCCACGATCACTCTGAGCGAATATCCACAAAAGATAGCACATCAGTATAGTCTCGTAATGGATCCTGACTATTAACCGTGATACCAGCGCGTGTCGAGCAGCTCAACCATGTGTGCACCATAGTAGGCTCTCGGTTTCGTCACGGCACCATCAATTGTTAGCCATAATACCATTACCAAACGCAACCAATGAGAAATCCACATAGCACAGATGGATGGAGCCCATGAGAGTATGGCTCAGAAAATAAGAATGTGACCGTAGTTGAAGCAGAGAATGCTGACAAAAGAGAATCACATGAGAATTCTCTTTAACTCAGAGAACAATTTTATGATCATCACGAGGATTATCAGCCAAAGATTGATACGATATTTAATGTGAGGAGGAACCAACCATGAGATCAAGATTGATGAGCTTTTAGAGACATGAGAGAACCAAGGACAACAATCAAATCCATTGAACCAAATGGATATGCCATTTAGAGATAAGTTGATAAAACAAGCGTCATGATCCTCAGAGAAGGGGGTATGAGAATGACCAGAAATGAGAGATTTAGGCAAATCAACATCCGATACTTGAGAACAGTTTAGAGCAGATAACCAGATAATGGGGCAGAATCAATAGGGGATCCTGAGATTCGGATGATAAAGCCAACATGATTCACAAGAAAAAGGATTACCAGATCCAGGTGAAAAGAGAGGTAGTCGCATGAGATCGCTTAGGACGAGCACTAGAAAGGTTACGAAGATTCAGGATAGGATCTATGGAAAGAAACATGGCCTTGATAGGGTTTGCGCAACTAGACACCAAACGATTTTTCTGACACAACAAGTGCACAAGGAGACTTGGGTTGGTCTAGCGGTCAAGCTGTGGGGGTCTATAAGATGTGTAGGTGCATCACCAATAGTGCAACACACAAGGGCTAGAAAACACCAACACAATAATGAAATTTTTTTAAGAGGTTTCACTTGCTAAATTCAAGGTTGTTTGGAGGGGTCTTCTCATGAGCAGGATGGACAACATTTTTTTTCTTGCAAAAAGGGTTGAACAATTACAATACCACCTAGCTAGCAAGACAAGAGAAACACATAGCACGACCTAACAAGACTTACCAATCTGACACGAGGTAAGGCATTTCTTAGAGTTCACAAGGTGACAATACATCACATTATTCACAAGTCCTTATTATTGGAATAAAGGTGAGAGAAGCATGTTGATGCAAGAGACAATTATAATGTGACAATCATGATGCATGCTCATTCTAGTCGTCTTCTCAGACCTAACTAGTTTTTCGGATGCTTCTACAACATCCTAATAGTAGAAATAGTAGCCTTTATGGCCTATATAAATATAGCCACCTAGCTACCCATCTATTTTCCTAAGGCTTCACGTCCTAGGTCTATCCTTATCGTCCTGACGATCTATCCAACATTTGTTTCTAAGCAAGTTTTACTTTAGAAAAGTTGGTATTCACATCTTATTGATTCCTCTGTAATGGTATTTGCTCTGATACTAGCTATGGCGGAACCACCCGAATTATTCCAGCTTAAGTGCCCAAGTGGCACCCTTAAAGGGAGCAACACACTTAAACAGGAATAACCCGTCAGTCCCTCGGATCTAGTCCGATAAAGCCACTTATCCAGGATCAAATACCACTAGCTCACACGAAGGTGAGGCACAGAGAAATACAATAATACATAATACCACAAATTTAATAAGTATCATTAGTGATTACATTATCGGAGTTTCAGAAATAATAACCATAAATTTTAATGCAGCAGAAATAACTAACGGAGAAAACCGAGTAACATGGCGAAGCCTGGCCACGCTACTCCTCCTGGTCCTCTCCTGCGGAAGCAGTAACCCTCTCGACCATCTATCCCGGTGGCAGGGATGAAGGACAAGTCACACCAGCAACCAATCATCCTAAGGAGTACCTACAAAAATTATGCCACAAGCAAGGCTAAGTATACTAATACTCAGCTAGACTTAACCGGTGTGAGGAGTCTACTCCTCTACCTCTAGACATGCAGTTGTTTGGCTGAGGGGTTTGGTTTGCCAAAAGCACTAGCTGAGTCTAAAATCAAGTTTTAGCTTTCCAAGTTTTAGTATGATCCTTTTTAAACTAGATGAGTACCTAGCTACTCATACATGGTATCAAACATTTTTATCAATCAACATCTTTTGCCAGTCATCTCATTTCCACTTATTACTCAATGCAGTACAATGGATCAAGCAGTCTCATTAGCTGCGAGAAGCGGATGATTCGAATCGAGTTTTTAAACCTTGCAAGGTAAACCTAAACACACGACGTGGCGAGGCACTCCGTTCCCACACACATCAACCGTCCCCATCGATTCCCTGGCAACAGAAAAGGGCTGACCGCCTTGGCGTACAATGCCTCACTGACCCCGACTGCCGTCGTGCAGTGACCGCACCTGTACCCACCATAACCGGAATGGGAGACCACGTCTCAGGTTGCGTGAGGAGGGCAATCTGCGGGCAGGTTCACTCAGGTACTAGGCTTACCGATTTACCATATTTCTCGGCATGTGCTTAGTACGTTCAAACGCTTGACACAGGTATCCGCACGTTAATCCTTATTCCAATTTCTGTCTCGTAAACAACGCATCCCCATGGATCCGTGTCCACAGACCATCATCATTCTATTATCAAGGTGGATACAATCAATTCCTAACCTCGCGCGAGTGCTAGAAAAATCACTCGACTTCTACCGAGATCCCTAATTAGCAAAGCAGCTACTCGACCTAGCATACTAGTATCCATCTCAAAAGGAATCCTGAGTTCAGGCAACTAAGTTTTCAGGTAACTCCTACACTTAAGTGCACAGTACAAGCCTACAAACATTAAGTGCAGTAAAATAGCATATATAATAGTTATGCATAAAACCGGGGCTTGCCTTGAATTTAACACTTAGATAGGGTTTGCTGGGGGAGGTACTCGCTTGGCGAGCATCCACGGGTTATGTCCATCCTTCCTTGGGTCGTCCACCGACTGCATCTTGTGGGTGGCACCACATCACTTGCACGATCATCATCTCTCGGTCATAAATGAGATGCAGGATGCATATGTATGAATACAATGAAAAATATCACAAGATATATAAATACATGGCAGCGAACTAACATTTAATTGTAAGACACCGTTAACAACCACACTCTAACATTAGTTATTTACACGTTATCGACATTCAACATAACACCATTAAAAAGACGACAACCTTTTTACTTATTTACGCAACATAACTACGATATCATAAGTACACGCATTTACTACGCTCACCTTAATCATCCACTAGTTACTCAATCATTAAGTTAATTAAAGTACCTAAGTTCGCTACTACTGATATGTAGACAGACTTAGTTGAAAGGGAACTAGACACTTAATTGGGCTTTACAGTTATTTACTAGGCAAACACTTTTTAGACCTTAACCAATTTAGTTCACTAATTTAGCGAGACGTGTACTAGTTACTTATATACTTAGGCTCAATTATATTAGTTATATTATCATTACTGCGTGTTCAACCAAAATCAAAACGAGGAAATAGTCGACTCAAGAAATACACCACAGAGTAGAGCAATCCACCAAACATAACAAAATTTGGACAACAGCACAGCAGTTGCTTGTTTTAATCATAACTTTTCAAATATTAATCCAAAAATAGCAAACTAGAACTTTCTGGAAAGTTTAAAAAGTTCTCAAAAATTTTGGTATTGTCATCACAACATGATTCAACACTTAACAACGTCAAATTGTGCTAATACAACAGCTCTGTCCAGATTTGGACAGATTCAGACTTACAACTTCAAAAATTCACAACTAAAGATTCAGGCATCCAAACAGATTGATCCTAGACTTTCTGGAAAGATAATGAAATTGGCTACAAATAATTTATAAACATCTCAAGGTGATTCAATATGTAATTAAGGATAAGAGACACTAGAAGGCTCTGCTGTTCAGAATTGGACAGATTCAGTCTTCAGACTTTAAACATCCATAACTAAATTTTCAAACTACCAAAAAGAGTGATCTAAGACTTTTTGGAAAGCTTGGCAAAAACACTACATAACTTTTATAATCACCAAGAAGTGATTCCAGGTTTAATCAAATCAAACATTACAGTTTTCTAAATCTGTTTTGACAGTGGACAGAACACAGAAACCAGTTTGCAAAATTTATAACTCCTAAACTGTCAGGCCTATGGTTATGAAATTTTGACACAAGTAAGATAAGAAAAGCATCTAGAACTTTCTTATAACGACCATGAAAATATTGTAACATTAACTTAAGCAAACAATGCAGTTTCTGAAATTTGTACATAATTTGGACAGATTCAGTTACTGAATTTGTAAAAAGCATAACTCCTAAACGATCAGACCTATGTCTGTCAGATTTTAACACAAGTAAGATAATAGATTTATCTACAACTCTTCTATATGACTTTTCTATAGAAAACATGATTTAGTTCATCAAACATACAGCACGAAGAAATCACTGCGTGCAGTCCAAAACAGCGACTAACAAATTTCAGCTCCTATTTACTTCATGAATTAGTCGTGTCCTAGAGACTTGAATTATTCTAACACTTTATCATTTGTTAGAGTGAAAACAATCAAATAAGGACCAACGAGTCGATTTACAATTTTATTCAAGTCATTTCGTGCACTAAAATTACCACATACATTTAACAAACGTATTCACCACATAAATAACATCATCACACCTGACCTCGACTTAACCGCAGAGGAAGCGATGACTACTTCGGTATGTCACCACCTCTCTACAGTCCAAACCAATATTAACTACATCGTTCGAGCCTCATATTGCGCAACTCTTATAGTTTACTATCTCAAATACAACCATAGCACGACATCCACTTGAGACTCTTTGTTCAAGTTAACGCAATCATGACTACCATACACATGCCACTTTTTCCCCCGCGTACTTTTAATCTATGCTAAAACCATACTCGTGCACATACCTACTTACAAACCTATGCACAACGACAAAACCGACGACCATCTCACTACAACATCTAACAAGAGCTGTGAATGAAATTAAAAGGAGCATCTCACCACTTCATCACACCCATTCATCGCCTATATGCGCACTAATTCATTTCTTGCGACACATGCACCCAAAATCAATCCACACTACACAAAATACACCTATTTCTTATTTATGCGCAGACATAACACTTCTTGAGATAAAGTGTCACTATAAACACCTTACACATAATTGCATTAGGAAACTATTTGTGCACTCGAAAACATCCATTCAAAGTCCTAAACACGATCATACACTATATGTGAAGCACAATTTAAGGGAACACATAACGCGTATAGACTCGACTTATAATTACAGGGGAAGCAACGACTACTTGGCTTGCCCCTATATCACTCCTCAACCACACGACCATCATGAGCATCCTTTATTCGATTATACGACAGCAGCCTAAACGTTGTGTTACATAAGACATACATCTTTCTTCGTTGCGAGTATAACCATATTACGGCATATACCCGCACACCTCAATCAATTATCTTACGCCACCATCACTATAATACACCACGGCACACGCGCACATATGTGTCCCCATATTACGCACAAAACATCAACCGCACCAGTGACTCTAACAGGATTAATCATACTCCTTATTCGCCTCGACTATCCCAATCATCGATCACATGCATAAAACAATTACACTTTTCACCTAGACGCCTATCGATGCATCCCTAAAACATAATCCGCATTTTGTAACATAGTCTTCGCATCAAACAACACACCACATATTTTCCTATCAAAATATAAAAATATCGGAGTCCTTTTCTACTTCATTCTCTTCTCTACACGCTTCCATTCATATAAAGGTATTTTCACACATAATCACACATGCACATCATCGACCAAAACATAATTAGACTAACTACAAATCGCACACATCAATCAACCTCTTGTTCGCCAACCGCAATCGTGATCCTACCAATGTGTATAACCGAAACATTTTATACACATCCACTCAAAATAATTAGTCGAGTCGACCGAGAGCGACATGCATCGGCTCACCATAAACAAACCCAATCGATGTTTGTAAGGACAATGGCGATTCCTATTTGTGCATCGCTCCGAACATCCGACGAACGTTGAACGACTTCCCTTATCCTCGTAAAACACGGGGTTCCCCTCCTCCACAAACAAAAACAAAACAACACACATACACAATTAATCATATGAAAATAACACCGATGCGGAATCGAATAAGGAGCGTCACGGTCTCACTGGGGTGAACGACATCGATGTTTGAGGCTGCGCAAAAACAGCAAACACCCGGCGGGCATCACGGCGTGCTGTCCAATGGCTCCACAAAATAGCGAGCCGACAGCGCACAGAGAAGTCAGGGATGCTACACATTTCGTCGAGCACCTTGTGCACATCAGAAAGGAGCAAGGGAAGGGGCTGTCCTAGGAAGGCGACAAGGGTGCTGTTCTTGGGAGATGGGCTCGAGCAGGGGCGCTGCGTCGGGTTGTTGCTGCGTTCCAGGCGCTGCAACAAGGAGAGGAGCAGGGGGAGGAAGGGGAAGATTTGCAGGGGCGCCATGGACAGGGACGCTCGGATGGGGTCGGCCTGCACCAGGGAAGCTCGGCCTCGGCCATGGGAGAGGAGGAGCAGAGCTGCAGAGGGGCGCTGGCCATGGAGAAGCTTCTGCGCGGCATCCATTGCAGGGGAGGTGGAGCTCGCGCCCGCGTAGCAGGAAAGGGCGCAGGCTGGGAGGTGCTGCGCAGGGAGGTGCGTGCAGAGCTGCTGCTCGGCCACACCATTGGAGCCGAGGAGAGGAATGGCGCTGCGCAGAGGAGGGGCGCCGAGCAGCTGGAGGAAGGGCTGAGGTGCGCCATGGAGAGAGGAGCCAAGCTCCATGCTTGCTGCCGGGGAGCAGGGAGGAAGAAAAGGCGCCCTGCTGTTGCGCGTGGGAGGAGGAAGAGAGTGGCGGCTAAAAATTTAGAGGGGTGGGATTGCAAAATAACCAAGTGCAAGGGGAGAGGGCTCCTATTTATAGGCATGTGCTAGGGTTAGGGTTTCTTAGTGGCCCTCTAGGGCTTGAATGGGCTTGGCCCAAAACATGTAATCGGTTGTGCCAAAATATTTTCCGGAACGAAATGCTCCTGCGGAAATCGTCTCAACGGAGAACAGAGCGAAATAGAGTTCGGACGAACGGACGATTGAATGGTGAATTCGGCCGAGAGTCTGATTTGATTTTGCTCGAAAATAATTCCCTACTCATGATTCGAGAATAAATCGTCTTAAGATATGACTGGCTTTCGGAGTTATGATTGAAAGAGATAAATCGCGACATTTAAAATTCATCACCGATGTTGATTTTTTTGAAATCGGATCGGACATAGAGGTATTAAGCCAAGTCGGATAAAACTGATTAGAGGACGACACATTGAGTATTCCGTTTGAGAGTACGGATTTGGATTAAATAGTCGGACATCGAGAAATTGGATTCGGACACAGCTCGACTAGCAACTGTCGAGCGCTTGATTAAATGAGCTTTAGACGAGATTTATAAATCGAGATGGATTATCGAGTTCGCAGTCGTTCCAAGAAATAAAAGTTTTACCAAGCCCAAAAATTGGTTGTTTCTCGCGATCGAATAACCCCGACTTCGGTGAGCTTCCATGAATAAGCCTGCTAGACAGAGATAGACACGATCGAGAAATAGGAATTTTCACTGAGCATCCGAGATTAGGATAAATTCCCGACATAACCCGAAATGAACACCTGGGGTGTCACATTTTTCGTGGGTAATTAGTGGGGATCAGTGGGAGAATCATGTAGAGCTTTATCATACCTTTCCAACGAGTACTTATGTGCTCGATTCGGAGTTATATTTTAGGAGATATCGTTGTTTAAATCCGGGTATGTTGCTGTCCAAAAACAGATTGCAGGGTTCATCTTGTGGACTGTTTTGGGCTAAAGAAGGGTTGGAATTTAATTATCATTTGTATACAAAACTTGTGGGTAATTTTATGTAGATGCTTCTGGAGTTTTTGTTTGTTACCATTGCTGTCATAATTTTAAAGATATGAAATTGACAAGCAGTGCCGCTGCAGTTGGTGGGTGATGTGGGTGATAGGTCGCTTGCGACGGGTTGGAATCGTGCGTAGGTGCGGCGTCGTTTATGAGCGTTTGTTATGTGAATTTGTGCACTAAATGGTGTGTCAAAAAGAGGTGATGGACTTCCGGATAGCACTTAGGGCTTTGTCCATGTTCCCCGATGAAGGCAAGTAAAATAGTGATGGTTATTCCGTTGGTCGATTAATGTGTCTTATACTTGATTATACTTATGTTATTTGTGTTTGTACTCATATTCCTTGTTGGATACCATCGTTTGAAGATATCTATGTTCTATTGATTACAGATGTTGAGGGTGTGGTTTGATCATGTTATCCATGTTGTTTATTATTTGGAATGGGTGGAAGTATATGTTTAACCCATTTTATTTGGGGAGGACTCATGTGTTGACATGCATAGTGCATTCATCATCCTTTGCATGGAAGTTTCGTCGCAATCTTATGGTCCGACCGTACCGGTACAATAAGCATCATGTGTATCCCGAGAAGGGGTATGATGCAGCTTCATATCCTTAGAGGTATGAAGGCAGAAGTCATTACTGCATCGATAGCCATGTGCATTTATGGGTGAAGTGTGGAACCTGTTATGGTGGTGTGGATAGTGTGGATCTTTACTTTGTGATTCATTTTGGAACTGAGTAATTGGTTACTTGTTTATTTGCTGCAATTTAATATTCAAGAGGGAAATTGTGAACTATGTGGTTGTTTAAGCACGGCTTATTTACATTGTCCAGTCGTTGTTGATCTTTTTACTTGCTGAGATGTGTCATCTCACTCTTGCATTGTATGATGCAGGCACTTGATCCTTGCTTTTGGGAAAGGAGGGAAGTAGCAGCACGACCACTACACATTTAAATAAATGTACCACTGATTAGTAATGATGTTAAACAGGGGTTCAGGTCTAGGGGATTAATATGTTCTAGTCTTCATGATAGTCGAATTTGCTTTTGGGTTGGCTGGATTCCCTCTATTTTTATTTGGTCATGAATATTCATTACTATCTCTGCATTCTATTTATACTCTGTGGATTATCTTTCTTTTACATTATGTATAAGCTTTATGTTCCTCTCGTTATGCTACTTTCAGGGGAGGTGCTGTCGGATTTTGCTTTACTTTCTGTCTCTATTTCTTTTCTCATGTTGTTTAAGTTTTGTGGGAACGGTATTTGGTAACATTCGTTGTGTGGGAGCAATGGGGTGTTACAGGAGTTACCACAGCATTCATTGTCATTGCACAGTTGTGCTGTTAAAAATTTTAACCAAAGCCGAAGCTTTCCGGATTGCTCTTTCCAAACACACTCATCGTCATTCGAAGTCAGCTTCGTCTTAAGGAACCACGACAGTTGAGATGGCCCGAGTAAGATCCACTGCTAGAGTGTCCCGTGAGCGAGATGATGCTGAAATGATAGAAACAGCGCCAATATCAGAAATGATGAGGCGATTGGGTCTAGTAGTGCAGGAGGAAGCTGCTGCCGAAGGTGAAACTGCCGAAGCTGAGCAGACGGTAGTTGAGGATGGGAGTGATGATGAAATTGAAGAAGACAACAGTATTTTGAGCCCATCGAAGTCGAGCCATATTGAATTTGGAAAATCTACTGTGTCAGCAGAGGACCTGGTTATGATGAAGAAGCTGGGCTATTTTGGGAAACTGAGAGTAAACTTATTCGTTTTGCTGACGAGGAAGTGGTTCCGGAGCCGAAGGAGGATGAAGTTATTGTTTTTAAAAGCTTCTTCAGGGCAGGGCTTCGGTTTCCTCTACATGATATAATAGGAGAGGTTTTGAAGAAGTTTGAGATATATCTTCATTAGCTAACGCCAAATGTCATTGTCAGGCTGAGTGTTTATATATGGGCTCTCCGAAGCCAGGGCATGAGTGCCAATGCCGAAGGTTTCTGCCGAGTGCACGAGTTGCACTATCAGACAAAGGCCACGACGGATGGCCTTCACAAAACTTTGGATGCTATAATTTTGCATACCGAAAGGACACCAAGGCCCCGGTAATCGGCTACTGCACCAAGTGGCCGACCGGGGGTGGACAAATGAGTGGTTCTACGTAAAAGCTGACGAGAAGAGGAGGGAAAAGTTGATGACTATGGTTATGAGTCCTATGAGATTGAGCTTCAGGAAGACAAGGCCATTGTGCCATATGCAACTCGGCTCCCCGTGCCAATTGGCCGAGGTCGAATTCAGGGTAGTGGCTGCTGAAATTAGCACCAGAGATTTAGTACAGGAATACCTGGCGAATAAGACCTTTCCAACCTCTAGCGGCTGGGGGATGCCAAAGAAGGAAGGGGGAAAGAAATATGAGCTTGTTCGACTCCCCTACCATTTCAAATTTGAGAAGCAATTCAAGAAACCATGCACTGAATGGCTATAAATGATTGAAACTATGTGCAATGAAATTCTTGGTAATTACACAAAGAAAGCGGATCAATTAATGACTGCTGCCTTCGGCACCCGGCTGAAAGGAAGGCTAAATCGAGTAATGGATGCACTGAACTTCGAGTATCCAGATTATGAGAAACTTGACGAGGGGCCAGGGGAACAAAAAGGAAAAGAGTTATTAGCGTTCTGAGTAGGCAAGGTGCCTGGTCCGTGAAGGCGGACGAAGAAGCTCTGAAGAAAGTGAAAGCAGCGCCGGAGCCGAAGGCACCAGCTCCTAAGAAAAGGAAGCTTGACAAGATACCTTCTACTGAACCGAAGGTAGATGAAGCGGCAGAAAAAACCTTGAGCCCTCTGTCGCCCTCTGCTGGCGAAGTGTCCGAAATTTTGAAGGTAATGACTGAATCCCCAGCATTCAAGCTACCAAGTCCTCTAGTATTGGAAATGACAAACCTTTTACAGAACAAGGAAAACCCTTCGGCTACCGACGGAAAAGACGGGGGACAGAAAAAACGACGAATGATGAACATTCTTCATACAATTGAGCAAACCCCGCCTCTAGCTTCGGCAGACAAATCTGCGAAAATTACTAATGCCGAAGCTGTTGTCATAACTGGAGGCGAAGATCTCATGGCCACCATGTTCGAAATTGACAAAATTGTATTAGACGTGGCTGTGGAGAAGGAGGTGGCTACAGAGGTGTCAAATAAAGGAAAGAAAGATAAAGAAATTTCTTCGGAAGAAGCGGACTATGTTCTACGGCACCTGGGTGGCCAGCAGCTTTTCGAAGAGGATGCAGCTGAGCTAAAGGACTTTGCTATCAATTTTAGCTACCAGCCGGGGTCCATGCTCTTTGGTGGGTTGGACGAAGAAGTTATAGGATGCATCCTTGATCGTGCCGGTGCAAAGATTATAGGCACCCTGTCAAAGAGCATCGGATTCCCGAAGCTTGAAAGAGATATAGCTGTTACAGGCGGTAGCATATCATAGGGAGCATGTTTTATTCAAACTTTAAAGTAAGTAATTTCTTTTAAGTTGGCCCTAATGTGTCTGCATTAGCTTAAATATTCTAAGTTTGGTCCTGTTTTTACAGAGTTTACTACAGAGCAAAGCTTTGAAGATGCAACAAGACGACGAAGACATGAAAATGAGGTCATTATCAAGGGCTTAGATGATAAAGTCAAAGAGGTTGAAGATTCTTTGAAGGAGGAAGAAAAAAATGCTATGTTCAGTCGAAGGGTATCTTGCCGAAGCGCAAATTCAGAACAAAAAGTTAAGCGAAGACTTGTCAAGCGCTCAAGCACTTTCGAAGGAAAATTCTACTCGGCTCGAACAAGAAAAGGAAGCTCTGAGAGCAAGACTTAAGCTTGAATCTAAGAATAATTCGAAGCTTAGTGAGGATATGAAGGCTTCGAAAGAAGGATGCTTCGAGTTTGCAAGCCGATGCACCACCCGATTGAGGAGTATATTCAATTCAGTTGGTGTTATATCCGAAGAAACCAGCCTCTCAGTCGAAGATATACCCGGGGCACTTAATTGTATTGAAAAGGAGGTTGATGTCCTTGACGAAGTCACAACCGGCCACGGAGACTTATGTGCGCTACCAGCTTCTCGTGGTACTGTTGTCGCCTTCATGAAAGTTGGGTGTAATCACGCGAAAGCTGTCAATAGGCCAAAGTTCAATCTTTCAACATCAGATCTGGTTGACATTCCAACTGAAGCCCAAAGCATAGGAAATAGATTTATTACTCAAATTTGGGCTAAGGGCGAACGTGCATTGGCTGGAGACGAAGCCCGAAAGCTGCTTGATACAGTATGAAATTTTACCTTTGCTTTTTACCTTGATCTTCCTTCATCAAATTTCTGATTACCTTATACTTTTATTACTTTGCAGAATGATGGCGCTGAGGGTTGATAAGCCGAAGATGCTTCTAAAAAGCCAAAGTAGACCTTGAATTCTCCTTTTGTAGTTATCTGTAGGAAAACTTAGAAATCCTTTGTACCATATGATAAAAGGTTGTAACTGACAGTGAACAAATTATTGTGATCATTTGTAAATATCTTGTAATGCAATTTTACCTTTTTCTTCATGTGTGAACTGATTTGCTGTGGAAGAAACAAGTGTTGGTGGCCTTTTGAGCCGAAGGCGAAAACACCTTCCCTTCTTTTCGTTCATAACGAAGCATTTACTTATGCAACCAGGTTCCCTTTGAAAACAAAGCATCTTTCTATAGGATGAAGTTTCATTTGATACGAAGCACCTTCGAAACATTTTCTCATCGAGAACGGGATCCCTAGTTTTTCCTGTCAATGTCTATGTTTTTATGCCATGATGATGATCCTACGGATGTCTAATGTATGGCTTTATGAATGCAAAATATGATGTGATAAAATGTGCAAATGTATGCCATAAACACAATCAGGCTTTGCGTTCACAATAAATGGTGGTGTTGTTAGTTGGAAGAGTTCCAAATAGGAGACTGTGACTGATTCTACAAAAGAAGCAGAGTACATTGCAGCTTCTGAATCTGCGAAGGAAGGTGTTTGGATAAGGAAGTTCCTCGTCGAGCTTGGTGTGTTTCCTAATGCCTCTAGTCCATTGAACCTCCACTGTGACAACAATGGGGCAATTGCGCAAGCAAAGGAGCCAAGGAACCACCAGAAAAGCAAACACGTACTGCGGAAATTTCACCTCATATGGGAATTCGTTAGACGGGGTGAGATAAAGATATGCAAGATACATACGGATTTGAATGTTGCTGATCCTTTGACAAAACCTCTTCCACAAACTAAGCATGAGGCACACATGAGATCTATGGGTATTAGATATCTTCTAGATTAACTCTAGTGCAAGTGGGAGACTGTTAGAAATATGCCCTAGAGATAATCATAGAGATGAGCATATTTCTTTGTATCCATGATATATATAAATTGCTTAATTGAATATCCATGAAAGGCACCTTGTATTGATTAGCAATTATGTGAATTGTTTGTGAGATTCTTTACTTGTATGGTTATTCTAAATGATGTCCCTGGTCAGAGTCGATGACTAGCACATATATTAGTTGATTACTACATTTCACAAGTCATGGACATGGAGATGTCGAACTAATAATGTGGGCGCATGTATGACATGAGGCTGGACCGACCCAATGTGAGATATTGTAATATAGTTCTCTTTTTGTAACATGTGTATTGTGTCCTTAGACCAGAGATTGTCGCATGTTCTCAAGATGTGGATTGACCTACTTAGGGACTATTAAACGCTACTCCGTAACTGGGTAGTTATAAATGTAGTTTTGGGTTTGTCAGGAAGCATGCTGTGAGGCATGGTCAGTCAAGATGGAATTTGTCCCTCTCTTCTTGAGAGAGATATCTCTAGGCCCCTTGAGTGATTGGATCAAGAAATGCATGGTCGTGCAAGAGTTAAGAGTTAACCATTGAAAGGATTCCAATTCGCAGTATCGAGAAAGAGAGGTTAGCTTAGAGCCAGACAAAATATCGTGAGACAAAGGGAACAACATATACATGATGTTGCAATGGTTCGTCGGATATGATCTTTACGTGCGCATAGGAGTTGACATGTTTTGCTAGAAGTCGCTGTCAATTATTGGGCCAAGTAAGAGTACTCGTGCCATGTCTATTTGTACGTGAACCTATAGGGTCACACACTTAAGGGGAAGGAAGCCTAACTCGGATTAGATCCGAAATTAGACTGGGCTTTAGGGTTACTGATGGGCCTCGGAGTCAGAAGCCCACCATAACGCCTATATAATGAGGGTCGGGGGCGCGGTTAGGCTAACCCTAATTCGCCACCAGCAAAAGAGCAGCCGCTCGCCTCTCGCCCTCGCGAAGCTGCCGTCGCGAACCTAGCAGTTTGGTACGCGGCGCTTCCTCCCGGTACGTGTGGATACCTCGAAGGTGCTGCATCTTGAGCACTAGGACGAACCACGCTAGGACGCCGGCGACTGCACGGCACCGCTCGATGTGTTCGTCTACATCGAGACGTCTTCCGCTGCCCTACGCGTCTAATGGTAATTCCATGACCTATAACTGCAGTAGTTCT
This sequence comes from Zea mays, assembly GCF_902167145.1. Classification (NCBI taxonomy): domain Eukaryota; kingdom Viridiplantae; phylum Streptophyta; class Magnoliopsida; order Poales; family Poaceae; genus Zea; species Zea mays. Next base: position 142,133,202 of record NC_050096.1, read on the forward strand.
TGGTTTTATGGGATTGAAAATTTTGTTTATCGCTAGCGTAGCCTCCCAATAATCCTACATTTCCTTCATCAATTCTTGACCTTCGGCTCTGGACAAACACTTGAGTAATGCAAAGCAGACTCCGTGTTTGTATAACTCCCCTTCTATGATTACATATGGTCTTGTTCTTGCTTCCATTCTTTTATTGTACACTTCGTCATCCGAAAGACAATTGCCTTGGAGGAAAGATATAATCTCAGTGCTCCAATCTCACTATGTACTAGTGAAATTGTGAGCACCGCCCTTTCCATGAGCTCGACCGAAGGTGCTTTTATTGTTTCGAAGAATACTTCCGAAGGTAACGGAAGCCCATGTGCCGCTAATTTAGCTAGCAAATCTGCGTGCTCGTTTTCTCCTCTCGATATATTTTATACAGAAAAACCTTCGAAAGAGGCTTCCATCCTTCGGACTGCAACCAGATATTTTTCTAGCTTCAGGTCTCTTGCTTTGCTGCTTTTGTCAACATGACCTGAGATGACCTGTGAGTCGGATTTAAGTATTGCCCTTCTTATTCCCATTGCCTTAAGCTTTCAGAGCCCCAAGAGAAGGGCTTTGTACTCTGCAATATTATTTGTGCAATTAAAGTCCAATCTTGTTGCATAGCAGGTTTTGATTTTTGATGGTGAAATCAAGACATCTGTTGCTCCTGCGCTGAAGGTTCCCCAAGTCCCATCACAAAATACTGTCCAGGCTTCAGCATCGGTTGTCTTCTCTTCGTCCTGAGCCCCTTCCGTCCAATCAGCAATGAAGTCTGCTAACGCTTGGGATTAGATCAAAGATCTATGAACAAAATCGATAGTGAATTCGTTCAGTTCTGCAGTCCATTTTCCAACTCTTCCTGTGGCCTCTCTATTTCTCATTATATCCTTGAGAGGTTGTGAAGAAGGTACTATGATGTAGTATGCTTGAAAATAATGCCGAAGCTTCCTGGAAGCCATTAGTACATCATATAGTACCTTCTCTAACTCTGTATAATTTTTCTTTGATGCACTAAGCACTTCGGAAACGAAGTAAACTAGCACTTGTTTTCTTGCTTGGCCCTCCTGCTTCTCTTGCACCAGTGCTGCACTAACCGTAGCGTGGGAAGCAGCTACATACAGCAGCAATGGAATTCCTGACGAAGGTGGAGTTAAGGTTGTCAGCTCTATCAAATATTGTTTCAGTTCTTTGAAGACTTTTTGCTGATTTGGTCCCCATTGAAAGACTTCGGCTGACTTCAACACTTCGAAGAATGGCAAGTTCGTCTCTATTGACCTTGAAATGAATCTGTTCAATGATGCCAGCCTCCCTGTCAATCTTTGGGCACCCTTTCTCGACTTTAGTGGATCCATTCGATGTATGGCTTCTATCTTACTTGGATTAGCTTTGATACCCTTTGTTTATACCAAGCAACCAAGAAATTTGCCCTTCTTCACTCTGAAGACGCATTTCTCTAGATTTAGTTTAAGACCGGCCCCGTCTGAAGTTGGCAAATGTCTCTTGCAAATCAGCAACGTGGTTTTCTTGCTATGTGCTTGTTACTATGATATCATCAACATATGTCAGCACATTTCTGCCAATTTGGGAGTGAAGAACTTTGGAAGTCATCCTGCTGAAGCTTCCTCCAATATTCTTGAGCCCCTCAGGCATCCAAAGGTAACAATAAGTCCCACTAGGAGTTATGAAGATTGTCTTCGGCTCATCCTCCTTCATCCAGATTTGATGATAGCTGAGTAGCAGTCCAATAAGCTCATGAGCTCCGAAGTAGCTGCTGCGTCCACAAGGGAATCTATTCTTGGCAATGGAAATGCATCCTTCGGGCATGCCTTATTGAGGTCTGTAAAGTCCATGCACATTCTCCATTTTCCATTAGCTTTATTTACCATCACAGTATTAGCCAGCCACTCTGGGTATGTGACTTCTCTGATAACACCAGCACTCAGAAGTCTTTTCACTTCGTTTCGTGCACCTTTGGCTTTATCATCGGACATTTTCCGAAGCCTCTGCTTTCTTGGTCTGAAGGCCGGATCTACATTGAGTGAGTGTTCAATGATATCTCTGTTGACACCACAGAGATCATTGGCTGACCAAGCAAAAACATCCTTATTGTTGAACAGGAATCTCAGCAAAGTTTTCTCTTGTTCGTTAGATAATTGAGATCCCAATAGCACTTTCTGCTCACGTATGTCTTCACACAAAAGCATGGGCTTTGGTTGATCTGCTGAAGCAGCCTTTTCTCTTTTATGCTTATATTGTTGATGAGCTTCGACTTCATCTATGTTATGGATGGCCTTCGAATCCGTCCAACTTCCTTCGGCTCTCCTGGCGGCCTCTTGGCTTCCATGTACAGCAATGGACCCTTGTTCCGAAGGTATCTCCATGCAAAGATATGTTGGATGAAGTATTGCTTCGAAAGCGTTTAGTGTTCCTTGACCAATGATTGCATTGTAGGGATACTCCATATCGATAATATCAAAGACAACCTATTTTGTCTTTGTGTTGTGAACATAGCCGAAGGTGATTGACATAGTTATCTTGCCGAGCGCCACAATCTGTCTTCCTCTGAAGCCGCAAAGGGGGTGTGTTGCATCATGTATCTTATCATCCCGCTCTTGCATTTGCCTGAAAGCCTTCGTGAAGATGATATCTGCCGCACTGCCCGTGTTAGGACATTGTGGACCAGAAATCCCTTGATGACACAAGATATGACCATTGCATCGTTGTGGGGATAATCCTTGAGCTGAAGGTCTTCCTGGGAGAAGGTGATTGGTGTGTGAGACCATTTGGACTTGATGAAGGGTCCTTGCACTCCAACATGTTGTACCCTTCTCTGTGCTTCTTTCTTCTGCTTCTTGTTAGCTGGTTCATAACTTGAGCCGCCTGTGATTGGGAGCACCAGCTTCGTAGCCGAAGGTGCCACATCTTGGTTGACTTGCGAAGTCATTGTCGCAATTGTGGAAGTGAGTTCACTGAAGGTGGATGCCAATGTTGGTCACTTGTTCTCAAATGTTGTGAGTCAAGAACAAGGCAACATAATTGTTAATCATTAAGGACCTTCGTCCTTTGAAGCATTATCTCCTTACGGGTATAATGCCTTTCAGACGAAGGTCGAGAAGGACATACCTTCATCATATTAATACAAGGATAAGAATGCGAATGAATAAGTGTGATAACTATATCTTAATTCATTTATTCTTGCATTTCATAAAACATAAATTAATATCAATAATGTTAATATTATAATGGTACCTTCTGCTTGCTCGAAGGTGAGGATGCGAGAAAGTGAATACAATCCAGCGTGAACAGTACGGGGGTACTGTTCATCTATTTATTGGCACGGGACGCAGCCCGGGTAAAATTACATTCATGCCCTTGAATATTTGTTTACAAACAACTCGAACTAATAAGGTCTATCTAGTCCTTTTTCCTTCTCTGCTTGGTCTAGTGTAAAGCCCAAAATTGGTATAAGAAAAAAAATGAATAGCTAATTAAATAAGTGGGTGTTTTGGGGATTCCTTGAATTCCTTTTTATTTTTATTTGTGCATACTCAATTATGGGAATTAAAGTAGTTAAATAGAAAATAAATATGGAATTATGCATCTCATGCTAAAGTTATTGTAATGTTGCACTTTGTATTCAATTTTGTGAGACAAGTTTAAATTCGGAAATTAGAATTTGAAAATGGAAATAGAAAATAAATGGGATGGAAAAAAATAATAATATTAATGCAAATAGAGGATGTTATATCTTCATTAGGGATGAGTTTTATATTTGTAAATTGAAAGTTCAAAACATGAATTTGAATTTGGTTTGGATAATTCAAATTGGAAATAGAGAAAAGAAAATAAAAATAAAAAAAAGGAAGAGGCAGACCTGCGCCTTGGCCCAAAAACACCCTGGTCGGCCCATTTATGCTTTTCCCCGCTCAACCCCACAATTACCTGGTCGGGCGCGCGCAGTGGATGCATGGTGGGACCCAGTGGTCAGCCACACACCCCCTGAACGTGCGCGTCGGTCAATGTCATGTGGGCCCCTGATGACAGTCGTTTCTTCCACAACGGATCATGCCAACATACGCAATCCTACCAGCCTCGGTCGCCGCAAATTACGGGTTCCTCAGCCATGGATTCTGCTGGTTGAGGTACCGAGCATCCTCCTGGTGATCCGATAGTGATCTCAGGACTCTTGTGAACAACCAAGCGATTGCGCGGAACAAAATAACGGTGGCGGCGGATTCCTCTCCCATGCCGTTGCCGCGCCACTCCTCCACTGAAATCGGGCGGGCGTAACAACTTTCCTCCCCTTCGGAATCCGCTTTCCTCGGCTTCAAGGTATAAAGCCGGGGCACCTCGCTCTCCCATCAGCCATCGAACGCCGTGAAACCCTGACCATTGTAGCACCCGAGAGAGAGAGAGAGAGAGAGAGAACGTGAGATGCCGCTGCGGGTGATTTGAGCTAATGGCAATGGCGGGTCTTCGGAATTGGACCCGCGGGCCTCATCATGCCGCTCGGAATATCGTCGTGGCCTCGTCATGGGCGGAGCTCTTGGAATTGCTTGCCATGGATACGTCATCATCGCGGATCCGCCTGTTGCCGCAGCCCTGCTTCTCTGCTTCCCCATTACTGGTATGGTGTACCTCAATCAGATCGCTAGGTCCTCCGGTTTGCGTAGCACTAGTTAATCGGTAGGATTAAGCCTCGAATCGCCTGATGGCCAACTCCGGCAAGGAGCGCGGCCGCAGACCTGTGCGCCGCCGTTAGTCATGATCGCGCGGCCAACATTCACTTGTACCCCCTTCAGCCTGTGTGTTTTACAAAAGAGACCGCTGACTTTAACCAAATCAACCTGCCGTCCTCCAGCAGGGCAATCTGAGTCTAGAGAGTTTTTGTAGATCAGACCTTGTGCTTTTATGTATTTGGCGCGTAGACCAGAAACTTGGGAAAATAGGGAATTAATATTAGAAATGGAGTTTTAATACAAAAATAAATCCAGAAACTTATACGATGTGTTCGTGAGAGGTCTAGGTCGTCGTCTCCCAGTCAACTTTGGTTTGCTGGACCGTTGTCTCCTTATAATGTAATTATTTATTTTGTACAGAACTCCTATTATATAGTAAAGATGTGACATTCGATCCTGTGACATGATTCATCATATGTGTGAGACTTGGACCCAGCACACCTGGTGATTATGTTCGCGCCCGGGTCTTGGTGCCCCGAAACCCGGGTTGTGACATCTAGGCCGAAGCTACTGAGCTTCGTTATTCTGCATTGTTGCTTCTACGTAGAGTCTTCGTCTCGAGGGGCTAGACCGAGCCTCTGTGTTATCTTGCCGAAGGTGTTTCTGCCTTGAGGACCTTCGGCAGAGAAGAGGACCCCCGACAATATCCTTCTTGACCTTCGTCTGACGAGCATTATACCCATATGGAGATTAAGCTTCGGAAGACAAAGGTCCATGATAATTAACGATTGTGTTGCCTTGTTCTTAACTCACAGTATTTGAGAACATGTGGCCTGCATTGGCGCCCACCTGTAGTGAACCCGAACGACCACCTTCGGCAAGCATCCACCGTCGTCATGCCACCGAAGAAGACAACAGCGCCAGGGGCTGCCCTACAGCCGCTAGACACAACTCAGGACACACTCTCCCTGCGAGACGCTAGGAGCCAAAAGAGAAAGGCTACTAGCCCTACACTTCAGGAGGAGGAGCTGGACCAAGAGATCTGGGACTTAGAGGCAATTCACCAGCAGGTACAAAGAAAGAAAGAAAAGATGCTTCGGCTAGCCGACCTTCAGAAGAAGATCGACAAAGCTGCCGAAGAGATGTGTCACCTTACTCAGGATGACCAAGACCGAAGGCCTCAACATAGGGAGCTTCGTCAGGAAAGCCCAATCAATGATGATGAATGGTATGATGACTTTCATCATGGTAATTTTGCTTTTGATTATGCTTCTCCTCTAGCAGCAGAGTTGCAGGCTACCCTGTGGTCACCATCTTACAAGCCACCTCAGCTCCCTATGTATGGTGGTCACTCAGATCCAAAGCAGTTCCTGATGAGCTACAAAGCAACCATATCCTCATATGGGGGCAACACTGTCGTCATGGCGAAATCCTTCGTCATGGCAGTTAGAAGTGTGGCTCAAACATAGTATTCTTCTCTTAGCCGGGAACATTTATATTATGGCAGAAGCTAAAGGATATGCTAGTCACTAGCTTCCAGGGTTTCCAGACAAAGCCAGTCACTGCCCAAGCCATGTTCCAGTGCACGCAGGACCATGAGGAGTACCTGCAGGCGTATGTCCGAAGGTTCTTGCGACTGAGAGCTCAGGCACCTACAATGCCCAATGAGATTGTCATTGAAGCCATGATCAAGGGGCTCAGACCAGGACCAACGGCACAATATTTTGCAAGAAAGCCACCGCAAACCTTGGAGAAGCTTCTCCAGAAAATGGATGAGTACATCAGAGCTGACAGTGACTTTCGGCAAAGAAGGGAAGAAGCCTATAGATACTCCGAGATGACCTAGGGCTTCGGAGGAAGACTCCACCCTAGGCATGTCCAGACGATCCATAACCCTATCTCCAGCGACGACAGGGGGAATCATACCCAAGGGAAATAGCACAGCTCTCAATCGTCAGGGGCACAACAAAGTTCTTTCAGGCCATAAGCTCCAAGTGGTAGAGGGGGCACAAGCTTTAGAGGAAGATATGGTAATCCACCCTTGAGGCTGTTCTGTCTATTTTGTGGCAAAGACAAGGGACACACCACAAGGATGTGTCAAGTCACGATCCAGAAGTAGAAGGAAATCGTTGAAGCCGAAGCACGACAGAACCCGCCGAAGCAGGTCTTGCATACTGCTTCGTGCTACTCTCCGTATATGTGGGCAATCAACAGCCTACGGCTTCCTTTCTTTCGGCAAGTCACTCCCAAGCTCCGTGGGCTCAGTTGCCACCACCACCACCGCTGGCACCTACCCTCGTTCATAACCAACAGCCAGAAGGGCATCGCCAAGCTCAGCAACAGCGCGACCTTCGGGAAGAGTCCGAAGCTCGCACAGTCAATAGCACTGTGCCTGAGTCGAGACATATCTACTGAAGGTGGCATAGCATTTTGGCCAAAGAGTGCCTTGATTCAATGTATTTTTACTCTTTTTTGCTTTTACATCTTTTAAAAAGACAATACAAGAAGGTCTAACCTTCAGTCTGATGTAATAAACCTCTGGTTACACCATTGAGTGTAACAAAAATGGATCACGAAGCTCCAAAAGTCATTGCTAAGGGAATGCAGAGTAAGTTACGAAGCTCCAAAGTCATTCCTAAGGGAATGTAGAGCTAAAATACCACCTAAGTAAAAGGTGAAGAAGCTCCAAAGTCGTTCCTAAGGGGATGCAGAGCTTAAATGCCACCTAAGTCAAAGGTGAAGAAGCTCCAAAATCGTTCCTAAGGGGATGCAGAGCTTAGCTCCAAAGTCGTTCCTAAGGGAATGCAGAGCTGAAAAACCATCTAAGTAAAGGGTGAAGAGACTCCAAAGTCGTCCCTAAAGGGATACAGAGTCTAGGTGTGTACTTGTGTGGGTTTTTATCTTCGGCATAAACATCATTTTGCATCATATCATCATGTCATATCGCATAGCATCATACCATACATCATTTTGCATCAGCTAAAAGCTGTGGAGCAGAAGGGAAATTGCTCCTTCGAAAATACCTGTCGGATCATGAAAGAATGTGTCGTAACACAAGACATGCCTTTGACACATATATTTTTACACAAGGAAGGAAGCTTCACCAGCAGTATTACTATGCAGCAACCGAGGAAAAATACTCACAATCGAATCGACAGAGGGAAAATATTTTTCTTTGTGAAGCATGAAAAGAAGGGAAGGTGTTTTTTCGCCAGCGGCTCAAAACGATATGTACGAAAATTTCATGCATCACAAAGAAATATATTACATCAATATACACACAAATTGTTTACAAGTGTTTCTTGCAAGGCTAGGAATTACGTTCAACCGCATTAAACTAGCACAAATAACAGGTTCTAGTCTTCCTTCAGGACCTTCTCGGCAGCTTCGTTTAACAGCCTACAGCTTCGTCAATAGCTTCATTGGTAATTTTGATGGTCTTAAGTGCCTCCTTCAAGAATGGGTCAACTTCTGGATTGTATGGCTCCGGTGGCGGAGCCATCCCCCGTGACTTGGGATCCTTCTCTCTCTCAGTGTGCTTGTAAACTCTACTGTGAGCACTTAGATGCAAGTAATATAAGTCTCATCCCCCTCTGCTGGAAGTAGGGCCTCTTCTAGCTCGAACCAAGATAAACGACTTGAGTCAACTCGCATCATCATCTAGGTCTAGGGCACGCGACGTTATTTCACTAATTGGTTAGGTCCATAGATCCAAACATCGACACGCGGCGTCCAGTCACCCCTCCCCTGGCTAGCAGTCACTCGTCCACCTCCCCCTGATTCCAGTGCTCAATGTCGATGTTGTCAGATCCAGCATGGAGCACCCATGTCATCATCGCTCGTTCGCCCAACTCCATCTGCTCCTTCAGCACGCGGATCTGTCGGCCTCCTGCTGCTTCATCCGGCCGGCCTCCTGCTACTCAGGAAACGCTAGCTGCTCCCCTCCTTCCTCTGCGTCATCCAAGGACCGCCAGTCGTCGTTCCCTCTTTGGCGATACTCATTCCCCACTCCCCCGGCACCACCACGTATGGCCTATCCCATCCGTCCTTGCCCCTATTCCTCTGACTGCAGTAGTCGTGCCTTCCACTGCTCCTATGCCCCTTGGCCCCGCATTCGCATTGGCTGCTAGCACCCCCTCCTTCTTGGCTCCGCATGGTTCCACCGGGATCACTATGCACTTTGCACTTTATGATGGCCACCTTGTTAGTGGCACTTTTGTGTCCTTCGATCCGGCCTGGATCCCTATTCTCCAGGACTGCGTCGAGCTCCAACCTCAAGTGGGCTGTCACGTGTTTGGTCCGCTTGTCTTCCCACGTGATGTGATCGCCTCCCTAGCGATTGATCCTGTGTCATTTCCCTCCCCTCCTAGTGCCTCTATCGGGTACCTCCTCTAGCCCTCTCTGCGCACCTTCGCCGCCGCCACCTCCCTCTCTCACCACCGATTGGGTTGTCGACTCTGGCGCATCCTTCCACACTACTCCCATTGTTAGCTCGTTATCTCACTCCCATCCTCCACACCCCTCCCATTCTCCTCCTATTATTGTGGGCAACGGTTCCACCCTCCCGGTCCTAAGTAGGTGCATCGGTTCTTCCAGGATAGTTTTACCTTTACGATGTCCTTGTTGCCCCTGGTTTGACTCATCCTCTTCTCTTGGTTCATCGCTTCACTAGTGACAAACAATGTTCTATGGAGTTTGATCCCTGGGGACTCACCATACACCACCTCCCCACGCGTGATGTACTCACTCGCTGTGATAGCTCCGGTCCCCTCTACTCTCTTCACTTGCCCTCCACTTCCCCCAACAGCGTAGCCTCATTCCATGCTCTTACTACAACCACCACCTCCGTCGCTTGGCACTCTCGCCTAGGGCACCCTAGACCTGACGTGATGTCCCAGCTTTCCAACCGTTCTGACATCTCTTATACCCAGGGCTCCTCTAAGCACCTCTTTCATGCTTGTCAGCTCGGCCATCACTCTCGTCTTCCTTTTTCCACTTCCACGTCCAGGGCTATCTAGGCCTTTTATCTTGTCTATTGTGATCTCTGGACTTCCCCTGTCCTCAGCCTCTCTGGCTACAAATACTACATGACCATTCTGGATGACTACTCCCATTTTCTTTGGATTTTCCCTCTTCGCCTGAACTCCGACACGTTCACCACCCTCACCCACTTCTTAGCCTGTGTCTCCAACCAGTTCTGTCGCTCAGTCCGTGTCCTCCAATGTGATAAATGGTTGCGAGTTCGACAACAACGCGTCTCGCTCCTTCCTCACCCATGGCGTCTAGTTACATCTCTCGTGCCCCTACACCTCTGCCGAGCCGAACGCATGATTCACACCACCACCAATATGATTTGTTGCCTTCTCTTCCATGCGTCTCTCCCTGCCAGCTACTGGGCAGAGGCCTTGCACACCGCCGCCCACCTCCTCCATCGCCTTCCATCGAAGGCGGTGAGTGAAAGTCGCCTAGAGGGGGGGTGAATAGGCAAATCTGATATTTATAAAGTTTAAGCACAACAACAAGCCGCGGTTAGCCTTAGAAATATAATCGAGTCCGAAAGAGAGGGCGAAAACAAATCACTAGCAAATAAGAGCAGATGACATGGTGATTTGTTTTACCGAGGTTCGGTTCTTGCAAACCTACTCCCCATTGAGGTGGTCACAAAGACCGGGTCTCTTTCAACCCTTTCCTCTCTCAAACGGTCACTTAGACCGAGTGAGCTTTCTCCTTAATCAAACAGGTCACTTAAACCCCACAAGGACCACCACACACTTGGTGTCCCTTGCTTTGATTACAAGTCACTTTAGAGAATAAGAATGGGAATAGAAGAAAGCACGATTGCAAAAACCAAGCGACAAGAGCGACAAATTAACACACGAATCACTCTCTCTCTCTCAAGTCACTAATCACTAATGATCACTTGTCTCAATTGTGGAACTTGGAGAGATTGGAGGCTTTGATTGTGTCTTGCAATGGATTGCTAGCTCTTGTATTGAATGTTGAAGATTGGAATGCTTGGATGTTATGAATGGAGGTGGTTGGGGTTGTATTTATAGCCACCAACCACTTCCTAGCCGTTGCTCCAATTCTGCCGACCGCGGACGGTCCGCGCCCCTGGTCCGGACGGTCCGCCCCTGTATATCAACGGCTGAAATCGCAACGGTCAGCAGTAACGGCTATATCAACGGCTATAATGCATTAAATGTGTCGTCAGATGTCAGATAAAGGCAATCGCGGACGGTCCGGTCGTGCACCCCAGACGGTCCGCGAGGACGCTATAATTCATTTTACCGAACCCGTTACCTTTGGGTTTTTCGGTTCCTCACCTACCGGACGGTCCGCTCCTGAGGCCGGACGGTCCGCGCGTGGTCTCGGACGGTGCTTGCTTTCCCTCCGGACGGTCCATAGTGTGGACATGGGTTTTTGCATTGGTTCTGTCCGAGGGTCACCCTGGTGTCGTGGATGGTCCACCGCAAGGGCCCGGACGGTCCGCGCTTAGTCTGTTTTTCCAAAAAGCTTCTCCTGTCTAGAATAATCTACGGTATTCCGGACAGTCGATTTAGAATAGTTGTAGATGAACTTATGCACCTGTAAAACTTATTGTTGGGGGTATGCTTCGTCGCCGAAGATCTTGTAAGAAGAAACACCTTCGACAGATCCTCTCAAAAGCAGTGCCGAAGCTATCATCCATAAAGCTTCGGCATAGTGGCATGTCTCAAGATGAAGGACTGCACCGACTTAAAGATGAAATGACCGATTGATCCATGAGAGTCTGTGTCATAATTGTAATCTTTTGTAAAGGGCATGAATGTAATATCTCACAGGCTGTGCCCTGTGCCTATAAATAGATGAACAGTACCCCCGTACTGTTCACGCTGGCTTGTATTCACTCGCACGTCACACTCGGATTCTCACCATCTGTCAAGCCGAAGGTATAAATGTAATTCAATATTATCCATGTTTATTCATGATTATATAATAAAAATGTTTGAATGATACCATATGATTATTCATGTTTTTTATGTGTCATATGATCATGCTTTCCATTGTATATTGAGATGATGAAGGTACGTCCTTCATGACCTTCGTCTGAAGACAATTATATCCTAAGGGAAATAATGCTTCGAATGACGAAAAGTCTTTAATCATTAACTTTTGTGTTTCCTTGTTCTTAATTCATAGCATTTGAGAACAAGTCCCCAACATTGGCGCCCACCGTGGGGCTCAAACCCACGACCACAAGGTTAAGAGCCTTGTGCTCTACCGATTTATAATCTAGAGCAAACTTGTAAGTCCCCAACACTTATAATCTAGAGCAAACTAGTTAGTCCAATTATTTTTGTGTTGGGCAATTCAACCACCAAAATCATTTAGGAAAAGGTTTGACCCTATTTCCCTTTCAATCTCCCCCTTTTTGGTGATTGATGCCAACACAAACCAAAGCAAATATATAAGTGCAGAATTGAACTAGTTTGCATAAGGTAAGTGCAAAAGTTACTTGGAATTAAACCAATTTACATTTTATAAGATATGCATGGATTGCTTTCTTCATTTTAACATTTTGGACCACGCTTGCAATACTTGTTTTGTTTTTGCAAATGTTTTGGAAATTTTTTTTCAAAGTCTTTTGCAAATAGTCAAAGGTATATGAATAAGATTTTGAGAAGCATTTTCAAGATTTGAAATTTTCTCCCCCTGTTTCAAATGTTTTTCCTTTGACTAAACAAGACTCTCCCTCAATGAAATTCTCCTCTTAGTGTTCAAGAGGGTTTTATATATTAATTTTGAAAGAGGTCATACCAATTTGAAATTATCTCAAAAATCAGATACCAATCGAAAAACTTCTTTTAATACCAATTGAAGGACTACATTTTTGAAATTGGTGGTGGTGTGGTCCTTTTGCTTTGGGCTAATACTTTCTCCCCCTTTGGCATGAATCGCCAAAAATAGATACTTGTGAGTGAAATATAAGCCCTTCTTCAAACTTTCTCCCCCTTTGGCAAATAATATATGAGTGAAGATTATACCAAAGTGAAGAGCGATGCGGAGTGACGGCGAAGGATGAATAAATCGATAGAGTGGAGTGGAAGCCTTGTCTTCACAGAAGACTCCATTTCCCTTTCAATCTATGACTTAGCATGAAATACACTTGAAAACCACATTAGTCATAGCACATGAAAGAGATATGATCAAAGGTACAAAAATGAGCTATGTGTGCAAAACATCAATCAAAATTCCTAGAATCAAGAATGTTTAGCTCATGCCTAAGTTTGGTAAAAGTTTTCTCATCTAATGGCTTGGTAAAGATATCGGCTAATTGTTCTTTGGTGCTAACATATGCAATCTCGATATCCCCCCCTTTGTTGGTGATCCCTCAAAAAGTGATATCGAATGGCTATGTGCTTAGTGCGGCTGTGCTCAACGGGATTATCCGCCATGCGGATTGCACTCTCATTATCATATAGGAGAGGAACTTTGGTTAATTTGTAACCATAGTCCCTAAGGGTTTGCCTCATCCAAAGCAATTGCGCGCAACAATGGCCTGTGGCAATGTACTCGGCTTCGGCGGTAGAAAGAGCTACAGAATTTTGTTTCTTTGAAGCCCAAGACACCAGGGATCTTCCCAAGAGCTGACAAGTCCCTGATGTGCTCTTTCTATCAATCTTACACCCTGCCCAATCAGCATCTGAATATCCTATCAAATCAAAAGTGGATCCCTTGGGGTACCAAAGGCCAAACATAGGAGCATGAACTAAATATCACAAGATTTGTTTTACGACCCTAAGGTGAACTTCCTTAGGATCGGCTTGGAATCTTGCACACATGCATACGGAAAGCATAATATTCGGTCGAGATGCACATAAATAGAGTAAAGATCCTATCATCGACTGATATACCTTTTGATCTACGGATTTACCTCCCGTGTCGAGGTCGAGATGCCCATTGGTTCCCATGGGTGTCTTGATGGGCTTGGCATCCTTCATTCCAAACTTGGTGAGTATGTCTTGAATATACTTCGTTTGGCTGATGAAGGTGCCCTCTTGGAGTTGGTTGACTTGAAATCCTAGAAAATACTTCAACTCCCCCATCATAGACATCTCGAATTTTTGAACCATTATCCTACTAAACTCTTCACAAGTAGATTTGTTAGTAGACCCAAATAAGATATCATCAACATAAATTTGGCATACAAACAAATCATTTGCAATAGTTTTGGTAAAGAGAGTAGGATCGGCTTTTTCGACTTTGTAGCCATTAGCGATAAGACAACCTCTTAGGCATTCATACCATGCTCTTGGGGCTTGCTTGAGCCCATAAAGTGCCTTAGAGAGTTTATAGACATAGTTAGGGTACTCACTATCTTCAAAGTCGGGAGGTTGCTCAACATAGACCTCCTCCTTGATTGGTCCATTGAGGAAGGCACTTTTCACATCCATTTGATAGAGCTTAAAGCCATTGTAAGTAGCATAGGCAAGTAAAATGTGAATTGACTCAAGCCTAGCTACGGGTCATAGGTTTCACCGAAATCCAAACCTTCGACTTGTGAATAACCCTTGGCCACAAATCGGGCTTTGTTCCTTGTCACCACACCATGCTCATCTAGCTTATTGCGGAAGACCCACTTGATTCCTACAACATTTTGATTAGGACGTGGAACAATATGTCATACCTCATTCCTCGTGAAGTTGTTGAGTTCCTCTTGCATTGCCAACACCCAATCATCTTCCACCCTGTATGGCTCAATAGAAGACACAAAGGAGTAATGTTCACAAAAATGAGCGACACGAGATTAAGTAGTTACCCCCTTATGAATATCGTCGAGGATGGAGTTCACGGGGTGATCTCGTTGTATCGCTTGGTGGACTCTTGGGTGTGGCGGTCTTGGATCCTCATCATCTTCCTTGTCTTGATCATTGGCATCTCCCCCTTGATCATTGTCCTCCTCTTGAGGTGGCTCTACTTGATCTTCATTTTCATCATCTTGAGCTTGATCCTCATCTTGGGTTGGTGGAGATGCTTGATTTGAAGATGATGGTTGATCTTGTGCTTGTGGAGGCTCTTCGGATTCCTTAGGACACACATCCCCAATGGACATGTTCCTTAGTGCGACGCATGGAGCCTCTTCATTATCTAGCTCATCAAGATCAACTTGCTCTACTTGAGAGTCGTTAGTCTCATCAAACACAATGTCACAAGAAACTTCAACTACTCCAGTGGACTTGTTAAAGACTCTATATGCCCTTGTGTTTGAGTCATAACCAAGTAAAAAGCCTTCTACAGCCTTAGGAGCAAATTTAGATTTTCTACCTCTTTTAACAAGAATAAAGCATTTGCTACCAAAGACTCTAAAATATGAAACATTGGGCTTTTTACCGGTGAGGAGTTCATAGGATGTCTTCTTGAGGATTCGGTGAAGGTAGAGACGGTTGATGGCGTAGCAAGCGGTGTTGATTGCCTCCGCCTAAAACCGGTCCGAAGTCTTGTATTCATCAAGCATGGTCCTCGCCATGTCAAGTATAGTTCTATTCTTCCTCTCCACCACCATTTTGTTGTGGTGTGTAGGGAGAAGAGAACTCATGCTTGATGCCCTCATCCTCAAGAAAGCCTTCTATTTGAGAGTTCTTGAACTCCGTCCCGTTGTCGCTTCTTATCTTTTTGATTCTCAATCCGAACTCATTTTGAGCCCGTCTCAAGAATCCCTTTAAAGTCTCTTGGGTTTGGGATTTATCCTTCAAAAAGAACACCCAAGTGAAGCGAGAATAATCATCCACAATAACTAGACAGTACTTACTCCCGCCGATGCTTATGTAAGCGATCGGGCCGAATAGGTCCATATGGAGTAGCTCAAGCGGACTGTCAGTCGTCATGATGTTCTTGTGTGGATGATGAACACCAACTTGGTTCCCTGCTTGACATGCGCTACAAACCATGTCTTTCTCAAAATGAACATTTGTTAGTCCCAAAATGTGCTCTCCCTTTAGAAGCTTATGAAGATTCTTCATCCCAACGTGGGCTAGTCGGCGATGCCAGAGCCAACCCATGTTAGTCTTAGCAATTAAGCAAGTGTCGAGTTCAGCTCTATTAAAATCAACTAAGTATAGCTGACCCTCCAACACTCCCTTAAATGCTACTGAATCATCACTTCTTCTAAAGACAGTAACACCTATATCCGTAAAAAGACAGTTGTAACCCATTTTACATAATTGAGAAACTGAAAGCAAGTTATAATCTAAAGAATCTACAACAAAAACATTGGAAATAGAATGGTCAGGTGATATAGCAATTTTACCAAGTCCTTTGACTAAACCTTGATTTCCATCCCCGAATGTGATAGCTCTTTGGGGATCATGGTTTTTCTCATAGGAGGAGAACATCCTTTTCTCCCCAGTCATATGGTTTATGCACCCGCTATCAATGATCCAACTTGAGCCCCCGGATGCATAAACCTATAAAACAAATTTAGGCCTTGTTCTTAGGTACCCAAACGGTCTTGGGTCCTTTCACATTAGAAACAAGCACCTTGGGTACCCAAACACAAGTCTTTGAGCCCTTGTGTTTGGCCCCAACATATTTGGCAACTAATTAGCCTGATTTGTTAGTTAAAACATATGATGCATCAAAAGTCTTAAATGAAGTGTTAGACTCATTTGATGCAATAGGAGATTTCTTTTTACGCAATTTAGCATGAGTGGATTGCCTAGAACTAGATGTCTCACTCTTATACATAAAAGCATGATGAGAGCCAGAGTGAGACTTCCTATAATGAATTCTCCTAATTTTGTGCTCGGGATAACCGACAGGGTATGAAATGTAACCCTCGTTATCCGGAGCCATGGGAGCCTTGCCCTTAACAAAGTTAGACAATCTTTTAGGGGCATTAAGCTTGACATTCTCTCCCTTTTGGAAGCCAATGTCATCCTTAATGCCAGGGCGTCTCCAATTATAGAGCATGCTTCTAGCAAATTTAAAATTTTCATTTTCTAAGTCATGCTCATTGATTTTAGCACTAAGTTGAGCTATGTGATCATTTTGTTGTTTAATTAAAGTTAGGTGATCATGAATAGCATCAACATTAATATCTCTACATCTAGTACAAATAGTAAAATGCTCAATGGTAGATGTAGAGGGTTTGCAAACTTTTAATTCATCAATCTTAGCAAGTAACAAAACATTTTCATTTCTAATATTGGAAATAACATCATTGCAAACATTTAAATCTTAAGCCTTAGCAATTAATTTTTCATTCTCAATTTTAAGGCTAGAGAGAGATGCATTCAATTTGTCAATCTTAGTAATCAAACTATCATTATCATTTCTAAGACTAGAAATTGAATCATCACAAATATCTAACTTCTCAACCTTAGCAATTAATTCTGCATTTTCATTTCTAAGGTTTGAGATAACATCATGGCAAGTGCTTAGCTCACTAGTCAATTCTTCACATTTTTCTACTTCCTGAGCATAAGCATTTTTAACCTTAACATGCTTCTTATTTTCTTTAATTAGGAAGACCTCTTGGCTATCCAAGAGTTCATCCTTCTCATGAATAACTCCTATTAATTCGTTTAATTTTTCTTTTTGTTGCATGTTGAGGTTGGCAAAAAGAGCAAGCAAATTGTCCTCATCATCACTGGAGTTATCCTCATCACTAGATGTTGCATATTTAGTTGAGGCTCTAGATTTTACCTTCTTTTTGCCGTCTCTTGCCATGAGGCACTTGTGGCCGACGTTGGGGAAGAGTAGACCCTTGTTGACGGCGATGTTGGCAGCGTCCTCGTCGGAGGAGGAGTCGGTGGAGCTCTCATCGGAGTCCCATTCCTGACAAACATGGGCATCGTCGCCCTTCTTCTTGTAATACTTCTTCTCCTTCCTTCTCCCCTTCTTGTCATTGCCCCTGTCACTATCACTTGATAATGGACATTTAGCAATGAAATGACCAGGCTTACCACACTTGTAGCAAACTTTCTTGGAGCGGGGCTTGTAGTCATTCCCCCTCCTTTGCTTGAGGATTTGCCGAAAGCTTTTGATGATTAAAGTCATCTCCTCATTGTCGAGCTTGGAGGCGTCGATGGGGAACCTACTTGTCGTAGACTCTTCTTTCTTCTCCTCCGTTGCTTTGAAGGCAATGGGTTGCACCTCGGGTGTGGAGGTGGCGCCTTGCTCGATGATTTTCTTGGAGCCTTTGATCATTAATTCAAAGCTCACAAATTTTCCTATAACCTCCTCGGGAGACATTAGCTTGTATCTAGGATCACCATGAATTAATTGAACTTGTGTAGGATTAAGAAAAACGAGTGATCTTAAAATAACCTTGACCATTTCATGGTCATCCCATTTGGTGCTCCCGAGGTTGCGCACTTGGTTCACTAAGGTTTTGAGCCGGTTGTACATTGCTTGTGGCTCCTCCCCTTGATGAAGCATGAAGCGACCGAGCTCCCCCTCGATCGTTTCCCTCTTGATGATCTTGGTCACCTCGTCTCCTTCGTGCGCGGTCTTTAGCACGTCCCAAATCTCTTTGGCACTTTTCAACCCTTGCACCTTATTATACTCCTCTCGACTTAGAGAGGCGGGGAGTATAGTAGTGGCTTGGGAGTTGAAATGCCGGATTTGGGCTACCTCGTCCGAGTCATAGCCTTCATTCCCCACGGATGGTTCCTGCGCACCAAACTCAACAATGTCCCAAATGCTAGCGTGGAGTGAGGTTAGATGGTGCCTCATTTTATCACTCCACATACAATAATCTTCACCATCAAAAACCGGTGGTTTGCCTAATGGGACGAAAAGTAAAGGAGTGTGTTTGGAAATATGAGGATAGCGTAAGGGGATCTTACTAAACTTCTTGCGCTCATGGCGCTTAGAAGTGACGGACGGCGTGTCGGAGCCAGAGGTGGAAGGCGACGAAGAATCGGTCTCGTAGTAGACTACTTTCTTCATTTTCTTCTTCATGTCGCCACTCCGGTGCGACTTGACGCAGGGAGGTGATTCCTCCCTCTTCTTGTTGCCGGACTCTCCCGATGGAGCTTTCCCGTGGCTTGTGGCGGGCTTCTCGCCGGTCACCATCTCCTTCTTGGCGTGAGCTCCCGACATAACTTCGAGCGGTTAGGCTCTAATGAAGTATCGGGCTTTGATACCAATTGAAAGTCGCCTAGAGGGGGGTGAATAGGCAAATCTGATATTTATAAAGTTTAAGCACAACTACAAGCCGGGGTTAGCGTTAGAAATATAATCGAGTCCGAAAAAGAGGGCGAAAACAAATCACAAGCAAATAAGAGCGGATGACATGGTGATTTGTTTTACCGAGATTCGGTTCTTGCAAACCTACTCCCCGTTGAGGTGGTCACAAAGACCGGGTCTCTTTCAACCCTTTCCCTCTCTCAAACGGTCACTTAGACCGAGTGAGCTTTCTCCTTAATCAAACGGGTCACTTAGACCCCACAAGGACCACCACACACTTGGTGTCTCTTGTTTTGATTACAAGTCACTTTAGAGAATAAGAATGGGAATAGAAGAAAGCACGATTGCAAAAGCCAAGCGACAAGAGCGACAAATTAACACACGAATCACTCTCTCTCTCTCTCAAGTCACTAATCACTAATGATCACTTGTCTCAATTGTGGAACTTGGAGAGATTGGAGGCTTTGATTGTGTCTTGTAATGGATTGCTAGCTCTTATATTGAATGTTGAAGATTAGAATGCTTGGATGTTATGAATGGAGGTGGTTGGGGTTGTATTTATAGCCACCAACCACTTCCTAGCCGTTGCTCCAATTCTGCCGACCGCGGACAGTCCGCGCCCCTGGTCCGGACGGTCCGCCCCTGTATATCAACGGCTGAAATCGCAACGGTCAGCAGTAACGGCTATATCAACGGCTATAATGCATTAAATGCGTCGTCAGATGTCAGATAAAGGCAGTCACGGACGGTTCGGTCGTGCACCCCGGACGGTCCGCGAGGACGCTATAATTCATTTTACCGAACCCGTTACCTTCGGGTTTTTCGGTTCCTCACCTACCGGATGGTCCGCGCCTGAGGTCGGACGGTCCGCGCGTGGTCTCGAACGGTGCTTGCTTTCCCTCCGGACGGTCCGTAGTGTGGACATGGGTTTTTGCATTGGTTCTGTCCGAGGGTCACCCTGGTGTCGCAGACGGTCCGCCGCAAGGGCCCGGACGGTCCGCGCTTAGTCCATTTTTCCAAAAAGCTTCTCCTGTCCGGAATAATCTACGTTATTCCGGACAGTCGATTTAGAATAGTTGTAGATGAACTTATGCACCTATAAAACTTATAATCTAGAGCAAACTAGTTAGTCTAATTATTTTTGTGTTGGGTGTTGGGACCATGCTTTGTCGCCGAAGGTCCTGCAGAAAGAGACGGCTTCGGCTGAAGCTGCTCGTACGTAACGCCGAAGGTACCATTCATGAAGCTTCGGTATTACAACATATCCAAAGATGAAGGGTCGAACCGACTTAAAGATAGAATGACCTTTTAGTCCATAAAGGTCTGAGTCAATGTTGTAAACTTTTATGAGGGGCATGATTGTAATTCCTCACAGGCTGTGTCCTGTGCCTATAAATAGTGAACAGTATTCCTTTACTGTTCACGCATTCCTGTAATCGCGATCGCATCGCTCGGAAATTATTCTTTGCCAAGGCAGAGGTATAAATGTATCTAATATTTGAATACATCAAGTTTATATAATATGAAAATGATGGTGTTCATTTATAATTTACTTGTCTTTAATGCTTCATATCACGCATTGTTTTATATAATCTCTGAGAGTTCAATTACGAAGATTCAACCTTCGTAATTGTACCATTTTTAACCTTCGTCCGAAGTTCATTAAATCCTTAAGGAAATAATGCTTCAGCGGACGAAGGGCATTAACATTTAACATTTTATGTTGCCTTGTTCTTAATTCATAGCATTTGAGAACAAGTCCGCAACATTGGCGCCCACCTCCGGTGAACTCACTTCCACGTTTTTGAGCTGATGGCTTCGTTCAACAATCAAGTTGGAGCTGCTTCGGCACCGAAGCTGGTACTCCCGATAACAGGCGGTTCATGTTCAGAGCCAGCCAACAAGAAGCAGAAGAAGGAGGCACAGAGAAGGGTACAGCATGTCGGGGTGCAAGGACCCTTCATCAAGTCAAGATGGTCTCACATTCCTATTACCTTCTCCCAAGAGGACCTTCAACTCAAGGATTACCCACACAACGATGCTATGGTTATCTCTTGTGTTATCAAAGGATTTCTGGTCCACAATGTTTTGGTTGATACAGGCAGTGCAGCTGATATCATATTTGCTAAAGCCTTCAGACAGATGCAAGAGCCCGAAGATGAAATTCTTGATGCCACACATCCCCTTTGCGGCTTCGGAGGAAGGCAGATTGTAGCACTCGGCAAAATCTCAATGTCAGTGGCCTTCGGATTTATCAACAACACAAGGATTGAACAAGTCATGTTTGATATTGTCGACATGGAATACCCTTACAATGCAATCATTGGTCGTGGTACTCTTAATGCCTTCGAAGCAATTCTGCATCCAGCTTATCTTTGCATGAAGATACCTTCGGACCAAGGGCCCATTGCTATTCATGGAAGTCAAGAAGCTGCCAGAAGGGCCGAAGGAAATTGGACAGACTCAAAAGCAATCCATAATATAGATGGAACTGAAGCTTGTGAGCAATACAAGTTCAGAAGGGAAAAAGCTGCTTCGGCTGACCAGCCGAAACCCATGCTCTTATGTGAGGATATAGCAGAGCAGAAGGTGCTATTGGGATCTCAATTGTCCGAAGAGCAGGAGAAAACCTTGATAAGGTTTTTGTTCAACAATAAAGATGTTTTTGCTTGGTCCGCTAATGATCTTTGCGGAGTTAACAGGGATG
This sequence comes from Zea mays, assembly GCF_902167145.1. Lineage (NCBI taxonomy): Eukaryota > Viridiplantae > Streptophyta > Magnoliopsida > Poales > Poaceae > Zea > Zea mays. The sequence goes on from NC_050096.1 coordinate 142,154,781, forward strand.
TTATTGAGCACTCGCTCAATGTTGATCCATCCTTCAGACCCAGGAAGCAGAGGCTTCGGAAGATGTCTGATGACAAGGCCGAAGGTGCTCGGAATGAAGTGAAAAGACTCCTCAGTGCCGGAGTTATTAGAGAGGTAAAATACCTAGAATGGTTGGCTAACACTGTTATGGTGAAGAAGGCCAATGGTAAATGGAGAATGTGTATCGATTTTACTGACCTCAATAAGGCCTGTCCGAAGGACGAGTTTCCATTGCCAAGGATAGATTCTTTAGTCGATGCAGCAGCTTCATCAGAACTTATGAGTTTGCTGGATTGCTATTCAGGCTATCATCAAATCTGGATGAAGAAGGAGGATGAACCGAAAACCAGCTTCATAACCCCTAGTGGGACATATTGTTACCTTCGGATGCCTGAGGGGCTTAAGAATGCTGGAGGAAGCTTCAGCAGAATGACAGCAAAGGTTCTCCATTCTCAGATAGGCAGGAATGTACTAACTTATGTTGATGATATCATTGTAAAAAGCACGAAGCAGGATAACCACATTGCTGATTTACAGGAGACCTTCGCTAATTTTAGACAGGCTGGTTTAAAGCTGAATCCAGAAAAATGTGTCTTCAGAGTAAAGAAGGGGAAATTTCTTGGTTGCCTAGTTTCAACAAAGGGAATTGAGGCCAACCCAAGTAAAATCGAAGCTATACTTCGAATGGAGCCACCAAGTACAAAAAAGGGGGCTCAAAGATTGACACGAAGGCTGGCATCTCTCAATAGATTCATATCCAGATCAGCAGAGAGAAACTTACCATTCTTCGAAGTGTTGAAGTCAGCCGAAGTCTTTCAATGGGGACCAATCCAGCAGAAGGCTTTTGAAGAGCTGAAGCAGTATTTGATAGATCTAACAACATTAACTCCACCTACGCCAGGGCTCCTTTGTTGTTATATGTGGTAGCTTCGCACTCAGCGGTAAGTGCAGCACTTGTCCAGGAGAAGCTTGAAGGTCAAGTTAAGAGGCAGGCCCCAATATATTTCGTATCCGAGGTTCTTAGTTTATCAAAGAAAAATTATACAGAATTGGAGAAGGTATTGTATGCTGTTTTGATGGCCTCCAGGAAGCTTCGGCACTATTTTCAAGCTTACAACATAATTGTTCCTTCTTCACAACCTCTGAAGGATATTATGAGAAACCGAGAAGCTACTGGAAGGATTGGAAAATGGGCTGCAGAGCTCAATGAATTTTGTATTGATTATGTTCATAGATCTTCGATTCAGTCCCAGGCATTAGCAGACTTTATTGCTGACTGGACGCCAGGGGCTCAGGAGGAAGAAACAAATAAAGATGCCGAAGCATGGACAGTGTTTTGTGATGGGTCTTGGGGAACTTTCGGAGCAGGAGCGGCTGCTGTGTTGGTTTCACCTTCCAAAGTTAAAACTTGTTATGCGGCAAGACTTGATTTTAGTTGCACAAATAACATCGCTGAGTATGAAGCTCTGCTCTTGGGTCTTCGGAAATTAAAGGCAATGGGAATCAGAAGGGCCATTCTTAAAACTGATTCTCAAGTTATCTCTGGTCATATTGACAAGAGCTACAAAGCAAGAGACCCGAAGCTTGAAAAGTATCTAGATACAGTCCGAAGGATTGAGGCTTCCTTCGAAGGCTTCTCTGTCAAAAATATTCCTCGTGGAGAAAATGAATACGCTGATCTATTGGCTAAGTCAGCAGCCCAGGGGCTGCCTATACCTTCGGAATTATTTTTTGAAACAATAAAAGCACCTTCGGTCGAGCTTCTTGAAAGAGCAATCCTTAATATATCCCCTATTTATAGTGAAGATTGGAGAACTGAGATTATCTCTTTTCTCCAGGGTAATTTTCTTTCAAACGACGAAGCTTATAACAGGAGAATAGAAGCAAGAGCTCGACCATATGTCATAATAGAAGGGGAGCTATACAAGCGTGGGGTCTGTTCCCCATTGCTCAAGTGTTTATCCAGATCCGAAGGTATAGAATTAATGAAGGACATACATGCAGGTCTGTGTGGATCTCACATTGGATCTAGGCCCTTGCTTGGGAAAGTTTTTCGCTAAGGATTTTATTGGCCAAAGGCAGCTTCAGATGCATCGGATTTAGTTCAAAAGTGTGAAGGTTGTCAGAAATGTGCAAGAGATCAAAAACAACCTTCGTCTTTAACTCAATTAATACAACCCACTTGGCCGTTGCAAAGGTGGGGTCTGGATTTGCTAGGTCCATTACCACCAGCACAGGGGAACTTAAGATATGTGGTGGTGGCAGTGGAATATTTTTCCAAATGGATTGAGGCGAAGCCCTTAGCCACAATAACTTCATTTACTATTCAAAAGTTTTTCTGGCAAAACATTGTTTGTCGCTTCGGAGTGCCGAAGGCTATCACTGTGGATAATGGGACACAGTTTGATTCTGAAGCCTTCAGAGAATTTTGTGATCAAATCGGCACTTAGATCCATTTTGCATCAGTCCGACACCCAAAGTCAAATGGACTTGTCGAAAGAGCCAATGGGATCATAATGACAGGAATAATGAAGTCAATCTTCAATCAGCCCAGGGGAAAGTGGCCAGACGAGTTAATCAAAGTGGTGTGGAGTCATAACACAACCATGTCAAGATCAACAGGCTTTACACCCTTTAAACTATTGTTTGGTGACGAAGCAATAACCCCAGAAGAGGCCAAAACAGGATCAATAAGGACAGTAGCTTCGGCAGAGGGCGAAAACGAAGCTGATTGTTCTGTAGAAAAAGATGTTATTGAAGGGATCAGACTTCAAGCTATGGAAAACATCAATAAATATCAAGCCGAAACAGTAAAATGGCGTGACAGAAAGGTCAAGCTGAAGAACATTGAACCAGGACACTTGGTACTTCGAAGAATAGCCAATCCTGAGACAGTAGGCAAACTACAGCTGAAGTGGGAAGGCCCCTTTTTAGTAGTATCTTCGTCAAGACTCGGTTCCTACAGATTGAAGGATATGGATGGCAACGACATTCCTAGATCGTGGAATGCGGATGAGCTTCGGCGATATTATGTTTAGTTTGATGTAATTTTTTATATTCTTTTTTGTGGCACCCTTTTCCTTTCCAAAGGGGGAGAAAGGTTTTTAATGGGGCCACAATATGTAATTTTCCTTATTTCAATTCTATGAGAATGACATCCCCCAAAAATGTAAATGTAAACACAAAGGTAAAAAGAAAAGGAAACAGAGAGAAGCTCAAAAGTCGTTCCTAAGGGAATGCAGAGCCTACAGCGAAAAATAAACGCTGATTCCGCTGAAAGTAAAAGGCGAAGAAGCTCCTAAGGGAGGCTTACAGCAAAAAATAAACGCTGATTCCGCTGAAAGTAAAAGGCGAAGAAGCTCCCAAGGGAGGCTTACAGCGAAAAGTCAACGCTGATACACCGAAAAGTAAACGGTGAAGCCGAAAAGTAAACGGCAAAAAGATTTGTATCATTCTTGAGGAGATGAAGGGCTGTGCTTATGGTTTTTGAATATGTGTCCCAATATTCATTTGCACAGTACATTTCATCATTTCATTTGCATTCATAAACATTCATTTAGACATATATAGAATCTTCATCATACTACACAAAGAAGAAAGGTGCTTCAGAAATGAGGAAAAGATTCGAAGGAAAAAAAATTTTATGCTTCGTTGTGTATGAAAAGAAGGGAAGGTGTTTTTCGCCTTCGGCTCAAAAGAGAAGTTTCACCCACAGCAAAGCAGACTGTATGCGGATAAGGGAGACAGAATATATTACAAGGTATGTACAAATTTACATAAGTTGTTTCATAGCTATATTACAAGAGTTTCTCCAGAATTTTTGCAGGAAAGCATATTGTAAACAACTTTAAGCTTCAGCTAAGGCTTCGTCTTCAGCTTCGTTAAACTTCAGCGTCGTCAATCTTCAGCTTCGTCATCCTGTGTATACCAAACAGCAGAGTAAGAAAGGTGCAAATTTCAAAGGAGAAGGTAAAAGTAACAAACTTAAGTTTCTTACCGGCTTAAGATGGCTTCGAGCTTCGTCGCCTGCCATTTTTCGCCCGCCACTTACCCAGATCTGGGTCATGAATCTATTTCTGATGCTTCTAGCTAGGCTTGGGATATCTATCAAATCTGAAGCTGACAAGCTAAAGTTTGGTCTGTTCACAATGTTTCCATGCGTGCAGCCAGCCTTCAAAAAAGCAGTAGCTGTGCCCCGAGAAGCTACCAGGGCGCAGAAGTCGGCGTGCCCACCAATAACTTCGTCAAGGGCATCAACTTCGCCTTCAATATATTCTAATGTTCTCGGCAGATTTTCAGCTGAAGGTGTAAATTTCGTAGAGCTAGCTCCAACAGAGTGAAACACATCCTTCAGCCGCTGCACGCATCGGCTGCCGAAGCTTAAGCATTTCTCCTGAAGTTCTTTAAAGGATTTCTGCAAATTTGAGTATTTATCCACTTCAGTTTTCAGGCTTGCTTCAAGATATTTCTTTTCTTGCTCGAATTTTTCTGACTGTCGGAGCAATTCATTCTTTAATTTGTCATTCTCAGTTTGGGCTTCAGCCAAAGAACCCTCCATGGTCTGAATAACAAAATCTTTCTTTTCTAATGCACCTTCGTGCTCTTTGACCATGATTTCAAGGTCTTGGATTGTGAAGTCTTTCTTTTTCAGATTAGCTTCGTAATTTTCAACTTTTTCAGCCAAATCTTGAATGACGGCTTTGTTTTTCTCTTCTTCTAGATCTTGTTGCATTTTTAGAACCTTGCTTAATAATATGCTCTGTCGAAACGATCTTCGTTAGAACACGACCTAAAAGATAATAATAATAGTAATAAAATAGCAAAAATATTCGTTACCTTGAAGTTAGCATAAAGCAAGCTTCCGGCGATATGGTGTCGTTGATAACGGCACAAGTCTGCTTCCAGCTTCGGCAAGCCAATGCTTTTGGAGAGGGTTCTAACAATTTTGGCCTCGGTGCGGTTCCGAAGGCATCTTAGTTTCCCTTCGTTGACCCCACCAAATAGCATAGCCCCTGATTTATATCCGCAAGATATGGCATATTTTTTCAACTCCTCTTTTTCGGCGTCTGTTAACTCTTGTCCAAGCAAATCTTGAAAGTTAAAATCTCCTTCTTCCGAAATTTCATCAATTTGCTCTTTCCCCTTTTCAGTTGTCGTGTTCACCGCAGCCACAGTAGCTTCTTCTTCTTCAGCCATTTTCAGGAGTATATTGTCAATAACCTCAAGTGTGGTTTCCAGGTTCGACTCTTCGGTGGTCCCGGCTTCGGCCCCGGTATCTTCGGCTTCACCGGTTTCAGCTTCAGTGGTTTCCACTCCAGTAGCTTCGGCTGCGGCGCCTTCGGCTTTGGCAGTCTCGGCAAAGACAATTTTTGACACCGTCGCCGGTGGCGGCGTCTGATGGATCACATCTGTCACTTGAATAATTCTCCGTTTTTTCGGCTTCACAGGACTTTCTGCTGCCGAAGCTGCCTTGTCCTTCTGAAAAAACTTCGTCAGTTCCAGTGCCAGCGGACTTAGCCTGATAGGCAAGGGTTCAGTCATTACCTTCATAATCTCTTCTACTTCAACAGCAGAAGGAGTAGCAGGAGTATCTTCTTCTCGAACCAGCGTTTCCGGCTCTGGAGATACACTTTTTCTCTTTCTTGTAGTGGCCACCTTCGGTTCAGGGTTTAACTCTTCAGGGCTAAGTTTTTTAGAATCTTTCTTTTTATTTTTGGCTACCTTGCCGACCTCTTTGTCAGTAGCGCTGGCAATTCTTTTTCGCTTCGGGCCTCCAGCATCCCCGCCCACTTGACCATAGTCAGCATATTCAAATCCTATAGCGTCAAGCACCCTGTTCAGCCTTCGCTTCGGCCGAGTGCCGAAGGCTGCTGTCATCAGCTAGTCCTCTTTTTTGGAGTAATTTCCAAGAATTTCATTACTCATTGTTTCAATTGTATCGAGCCATTCTTGGCAGGGTGCTTTAAAATATTTTTTAAACTTATAATAATAAGGCAGTCTGACAAGTTCCCCCTCTTTCTTTTCCCCTTTAAGCTTCGGCATGGTCCACTCTTTCATAGTTGGAAAAACCCTGAAGGCCAGGAATTCCTGCACTAAATCTCTAGTGCCAATATGTTCTGCAATAATTTTGAATTCAGCCAGAGCAGCCCAAGTTGGACCTTCTACTGCCATTTTGCATCGGGGTCTTGTTTCTCCGAAGATCAGTTCAAGAGGGCTCTGTACCAGCTTCTCTTTGTCTTCGTCAACTTTGACATAAAACCATTCTGATTTCCAGCCTGCCGGCCATTTGCTTCGGTAGCTGATCACAGGAAACTTCGTGGTTTTCCGATAAGCAAAATTATAGCAACCAAAATTTTCATGCAATCCATCTTTTCTGGCCTTAGTCTGGTAATGCAGCTCATGAACTCGACAGAAGCTGTCGGCAAACGGCTCCACCGCCTGGCTTCGGAGAGCCCAGATATAAACACTAAGCCTGACAATGGCGTTAGGTGTCAGCTGATGAAAATAGATCCCAAACCTTTGCAGCACATCAGAAATCATTCTATTCAAAGGAAACCTCAACCCAGCTTTCAGAAAACTCTTGAAAATAACTATTTCATCCTTTTTTGGCTTCGGGGTAGTTTCCTCCCCCCCGAAGCGAAGCAGCTTCTCATTTTCACTAAAATAGCCCGACTTCACCATTTTGGAGAAATCAGCCTTGGAGACAGTCGACTTTCCGAAGTCCAAATGGCTGGGCTTGCTCGGTACGGCGATATGGTAATCATCATCGGAAGCAGCTTCCTCAATATCTCCTTCCTCCGCTTCGGCAGCAACTTGTTCTGTATCGGCAACAGTCTGTTCTGTCTCGGCAGTGGGGATTCCTTCCGAGGTCACCAATCCAGATCGTCGCATTGCTTCGGAGATAGGAACGGTCTCCGCTCCTTCGGCTTCGCCTCCCTCACGCTTAACTCTAGCGATAGAGCGCACTCTGGCCATTTAATTCTGAATTTCTTGGGAACTAAACAACTTCCTCTCCCGAAGCTTTTCTTCTGACGAAGTAGGCTTTAAACTGGAGCTTCGTCTGATTGCGAGAGTCAAGCTTCGGCTATGGTTAAAAATTTTGGCAGCAAAACAGTGCAATAGCAATGAATGATGTGGTAACTTCACACCTACCCGTCTGTTTATATAGTACTGCAGGTAAGAAGGTGAATCGTCAGGATTTTTACACCAGGCAAACAGCTGCTCACACCCGCTGCGCGGTGGACCGCAGAGACCAAATAGTAACCCTGCAGGGTGGGACCGCTACGCGCTCGGAAACTGTATCGTTTCTCGACAACGAGCTCAGGGAAGGTGTTTTTTGGACCTTCGGCTTCCTGAAGCCTAAGAGACTTTTTTCACGGATCAAGCTCGTTACGAAAAACGATCTAGCACCGCGAAGGGGCTACTGTTGGGACCATGCTTCGTCGCCGAAGGTCCTGCAGAAAGAGACAGCTTCGGCTGAAGCTACTCGTACGTGACGCCGAAGGTACCATTCATGAAGCTTCGGTATTACAACATATCCGAAGATGAAGGGTCGAACCGACTTAAAGATAGAATGACCTTTTAGTCCATAAAGGTCTGAGTCAATGTTGTAAACTTTTATGAGGGGCATGATTGTAATTCCTCACAGGCTGTGTCTTGTGCCTATAAATAGTGAACAGTATTCCTTTACTGTTCATGCATTCCTGTAATCGCGATCGCATCGCTCGGAAATTATTCTTTGCCAAGGCAGAGGTATAAATGTATCTAATATTTGAATACATCAAGTTTATATAATATGAAAATGATGTTGTTCATTTATAATTTACTTGTCTTTAATGCTTCATGTTGGGGACTTGTTCTCAAATGCTTCGAATTAAGAACAAGGCAACACGGAAAATGTTAAGTATTAAGGTCCTTCGTCCTTCATAACGATATATCCCTTCGGGATATATAGCATCTCGGACGAAGGTTACAAAGAACATACCTTCGTAAGCATAACAACGAAGAATAAAGCATTCACATAAATCATGAAATAAACATGTAAATATTATCATAGAATTATCTCTACTTGTATTAATGAATATAAATGACTTTGAAGTACAAATGTACCTTCGGTCTTGCGGAAGGCAAAAAGTACGAATGTGATGCGAAGGCAAAAAGCAGGTTCGCGTGAACAGTACAGAGGTACTGTTCATCTATTTATAGACACAGGTCGCAGCCTGTGACAAATTACAATTATGCCCCTTGCGGAAGTTTACAACATTGACTCGGACATACATGTATAAAAAGGTCATTCTGCCTCTATGTCGGTTTAAAACGCCGAAGCTCCATGAAAAGGGACCTTCGGCCATCTCTTAGAAACGACTTTGGCCGAAGCTGCTTCTTCGTGTGAGACCTTCGGCGTACCGAAGCACGACCCCAACACTTCATATCACGCATTGTTTTATATAATCTCTGAGAGTTCAATTACGAAGATTCAACCTTCGTAATTGTACCGTTTTTAACCTTCGTCCGAAGTTCATTAAATCCTTAAGGAAATAATGCTTCAGCGGACGAAGGGCATTAACATTTAACATTTTATGTTGCCTTGTTCTTAATTCATAGCATTTGAGAACAAGTCCCCAACATTGGGCAATTCAACCACCAAAATCATTTAGGAAAAGGTTTGACCCTATTTCCCTTTCAGTGAGCCACCCTACTCCCCACTTCACCTTGTATGGCACAACCCCCTCCTGCGACCACCTTCGTGTGTTCAATTGTGCTTGTTGTCCTAACAATTCTGCCACCGTTGATCTCCTACAGCATACGATCATCGCCCTCCAACAGGAGTTCGCGATGAAGTACCTGGGGCCCCTCCACCACTTTCTCGTCATCACCGCCGAACGTCGGCCCCAGGGGCTCTTCCTTCACCAGCGCTAGTAAGCCATCGACATCCTAGAGCGAACTGGCATGTCCGACTGCAAGCCCTGCTCCACACCTATCAACACTCAGGCGAAGCTCTCTGCGGATGACGGGCCCTGATCGCTAACGCGACGTCCTACCGGAGCCTGACCAGCATGCTCTAGTACCTCACATTCTCTACGCCCGATATCACCTACGTCGTCTAGCAGGTGTGCCTGCACATGCACACTCTATGACTCCCTCGACTACGGCCTTCTCCTCCGTCCATCCCCGATGTCGGAGCTCGTGGTCTACACCGACGCTGACTGGGTTGGCTGTCCCGACACGCGCCGATCCACTTCCGGCTATTCTGTGTGATGAGGACATCCTCCACTATTACCCGTTGGCAAAGACGCAATTGTCCCAATTAGCCCAATTGTAGTCGGACAGCGACCGTGTGAGCCTCAGAATTATCCCACCTCACTTAACTTGGGAGGAGGAAGTCGCTTTAAAAGGGAGAACCACCCTTCCCCCATTGGACTAGTCTTTTGGGGCGATTGGGCCTTTCCCTGAGTTGGGTGTGCTTAATGAACTATTGGGCTCTAGGCAACCCTAATTTGTTGGGCCTCGGCCAACCCCACCTGGGCTGGGTGTATCATTTGGTATCAGAGCTAGGGCCCATTTTAAGAAGGTGGGAATGATGAGGACATCCTCTACTATTACTCGTTGGCAAAGACGCAATTGGCCCAGTTGGCCCAATTGTAGTCGGACGGCGACTGTATGAGCCTCAGAATTATCCCACCTCGCTTAACTTGGGAGGAGGAAGCCACTTTAAAAGGGAGAGCCACCCTTCCCCCATTGGACTAGTCTTTTGGGGCGATTGGGCCTTTCCCTAAGTTGGGTGTGCTTAATGAACTGTTGGGCTCTGGGCAACCCTAATTTGTTGGGCCTCGGCCAACCCCACCTGGGCTGGGTGTATCACCGTGTTCCTAGGCGCCGACCTCGTCTCTTGGGCCGCCAAGCGGCAGCCCATCGTCTCCCGCTCTAGCGCGGAGGCCGAGTACTGCGTTGTTGCCAACGGCATGGCAGATGCCTCCTTGCTACGACATCTTCTCCATGAGCTCCATAGCCCCCTCCAGTGCGCCAGCCTCGTCTATGGCGACAACATCAGCGCGGTCTACCTCTCCACCAATCACGTGCAGCATCAGCGCACGAAGCACGTGGAGATCGACCTACACTTTTGTCCGCAAGCTGGTTGCCGGTGGCGACGTTCGGGTTCTCAGCGTCCCCACCATGCAGCAGTTCGCCGACATCTTCACAAAGGGTTGTCATCGAGTGTCTTCGCCGATTTTCGATACAGCCTCAACATCTATACATGATAGAGTTGTGACTGCAAAGGTGTTAAAGTACTATTAGTGTTTCGGGGGTTAGTCCCTGTGTAATTACCTATGTAATGGACTTGTCCCAATTACTCATCTTATATATATGCTCACCCAACCTAGTTATGGTTAGGGTTTTCATCCAACTTCATCTACTATAGTACGTTTAACCTTAAACCAAATTTCAGTATGGTTCATGGAGCATAGTGCTACCTAGCTAGTTTCACCTATGATTGGCGTTGTTATCTATCTATATATAAAAGAGCAAAGAAATTGAGAAACACTCTTCCCAAAAAAAAATTAATATACTATGAAAGGATGAATGAATTCTCATCCAACGAAATCTATCCACCTCATATCTTATCCTTTAGACGCCTGATGCTATTTGTGTGCAGCGCTACAAGGGTCCAAAATCATCATAGCTAGACGCTGGAAGATAGGTAGTGCAGATATTCAAAAGAATCAGAACTATCATTCAGTTCAGACATTAAACTGGCCGAGTCTATGGTCGTTTCACACAAGGGAACATGTTAATAGACATCAAAATCATGTGTGCTTCCAAATAAAGCGGAATGATACCTCTTACTCAGTTACTCTACCACTACCAATCATCCAAATGAGCATGTATGTACCACAAGCACACGACTACAAGATCAAATCAACCAAGAAACATACTCGTTTAATTTCTACGTTACTGCGGCTTCTCAAGGCTTAAACTAGTTTCTACGTGAGCATGTATCATTTAAAATTCGGTGCAGTTAACCTTGTTCTAAGACTTCAGTGATTTGCAAAGTAAAACCCGAACACCGACGATGAAGATAGACAGGAGCTACTTGATCAGACACCGTGGTCGAAGCTAAACTCTTTGTGGACACCGCACTTGCAGGTCACGCGCAGCAGCAGCTCGGCACCGGAGCAGATTGCGCTGGACACTTCCACCTCTTGCTCCTGTACAGGTAAGGTTTCATTAAGGAAGTGCTCGCAGAATACCAAAATGCATGCAGTCCAAAGAAGCTGAGCAACCCAGTCAATTCCATGCACATGCAGAAGATTTTAAATTGGAAATTCGTTTCAAGAATTGTGCCATTGGAATTTCATGGAAGATATTTTGCACAGGACTATTAGCATGAATTCACATAATAAAGGAGACCGTAAGCTTCAGATAATTCGCGTAGGATTACTAGCACCAAATTCACATAAATGAGAACATAAACTTCAGATAATTTGGCACAGGAACATCTATCCACTCATGACTCAACCAATGCGTAAGCAGGAAAGTGACATTTTTTTAGTGGGCAGACATAATTGCACAAACAAAGCATCCAAATTATGTTCTATCCTCCTTGATCCAAACAATGCAAGACAAAACATGGAATCATCACACAGTAAGGAAGGTTGTACCGGCTTTCTCGGATTTTCTGGCGAGGAAGTCCTCGCCTTCGACGACGTGCAGCGTGACCCGGCTGGCGAACGGGATGCCTCACTGGGGGCTTTCTTGGCTTCCTAACGCGGTCAAAACAACAATGCATTAGAGGTGAGCACAAGAAAGCAACGGCAGCAAGAAGAGAAACCAAGAAGTGCAAGAACGGCGTACCTGCTTGGCCGCCTTTCCCGGCGATGCGAAGAACGCACAGCACGGCTCCGACATGATAGACGAGCGCGAGGCCGCGGGGTTGACGTTGGAGTTCGTCTTTGCGAGCTTCTGCGGCGACGGGGTGAGCTGCTGCTGTAGCGGCGTCATATCTTCCTCCCAGAGTCGCGGACCCATGGAACGATCAGTCGTCTCGATGCGGAGGTTGGGCCGTGGGCGCTTCCTGCTCCCGCCGCGCCGCGGAGGCAGCGTCTGCGACGCCGAGAAGACGAACGACGGTGCTCCGAGGCCCACGGAGGGGAGCGTCGTCTTCTTGGCTGCAGCGGAAGATGGAGAGCCTAGTTTCGCGCACGCGGTCCCCTTCGGAGGGAAGAATTCGAACCCGACGCCTCGGGTCGTAGACCCCGTGCGCGCCGTCTTCGCGGAGTGGAGGGACGCGGCTGCGCCGCTACCGGTGAGCATCAAAGACGCCTCGCAGCCGCTGGCAGTGGAGCACATGGGCGTCAAAGGCTGCTTCGGCGAAGGCAAGAACGTGAGCCTGCCGGTGTTGGAGCCCCTGGAGGTGGGCGTCAGCGGACCCTCGGGCGAAGCCGCGAACACGAAGCCACCCCTGGAGGTGGGACCCGTGGGCGTGTTGGGCCGTTCCGGCGCAGCCAAGAACGCGAACATGTTCCCCGCACAGCTGGCCTCGGATCCCCCCGCGGAGGTTGGCTGGCGCGGGCGGAGTCCCGGCTCGAACGAGAACGCGGCGCGCGGCACCATCGGTGAGATGGGCGGGGGCGGGGGCGTCGGCGGAGTTGACGGGGTGTTCGGCGTGGTGTCAAAGGGGGGAAGCTCGAGGAGTATCCTCTTGCGCACGGAGGAGGCCGGGAGGAGGCAGCGGCGCTTGCGCCTCGCGTCGGCGGCGCAGGGCGCGGAGAAGGCAACAGCGTGATGCGCGGGGTCGATGCGGAGCTCGGCGAGGTGCCGCGGCGCGGGCGGCGGAGTGAAGAAGGGCTCCGGCGCCATGGCCATGCGATTTGGGCTCTTGGGATTCTTCGATGTCGATGGTCCTGCGGGGCCGAGGGGGCGCTTGGGGTCGTGCCGGAGCGGGTAGGGGAAGGACGAAGGAGGTGGCAACTGGCGGTTCGCTGATATTGTTTGGACGTGGCTTGTTTGCTTTCAATAAAGAATACAGAAGTAAAGTGCGGTCCATTATTCTTTTCTTTCGGACACAGCACAGTCCAACGTGTGTTTGGTTGGTCTAGAACTAACCACATGTGGCGAGCGCTGGTGCAGTATGTTTGGTTCGCTGCCTCCAGAGGGCTGAGCGCTGGTGCAGTCTACTTATTTGTCCACATCTATACATACATAGAAAACACTGTATTTGTTGGACCAGACTCGTGCAAGCCTCACTGTACATGTGTAGCCATCCAATCACACGGAGTACATATCCGCAGAGCAGCGCGTGTGCATCTGTCTGTGTCGAAAACTTTCCTTAGACATTTTCTGAATCTTTGATTTATTATAAGAATAATACATCTTTATTAATTTCTAATACTATATCTTAGATAGTGTTTGGTTGGACCACTAGAAACGAGAATAGAAATAGAATCGAATTATGGCGGTATCACCGGTGGAGCAAGTGATTACGTGCTTTGTTTGGTTGTCCAGTTCCACTAGTTGGGAGAGTGGAGAGAGCTGTGTAATGGTCTAACTCCAAGAGATGGACAGTATCAAATTTACACATGCGGGTAACAAATTCCACCGTGATTCGATTACAGTGAACCTAAAACAAACATAAACTATCGTTATTAGATACCCCTGTTAATGGTTTATATAGTAAAATGGACCAACCAAACAGCACGTTAATCTTTCCAGACTTGTAAAAACTCTTCTCCCACACGTAGATATTTGGGTGTTTGGATCCTGACAAAAAGCTTAGTTTGTTTCCTATCAAATATTTAAATATTAATTGTGAGTATTAAATATGGGCTTAATTAAGTTTAATAAATTTGTCTCGTCTTTTAGTCTCTATCTGTATAATTAGTTTTATAATTAAACTATATTTAATACTCACACATATCATTCAAACATTCGATGTGATAGGGACTAAACTTTAGATGAGTGGAACTAAACACCCTATAAGTCAGTGGACTCGCAAACACGCCTATTTTCGAGCCGATGTCACCCGACGACGAGTTGTCGTGTTATGGCCCTGGCCTACGGTGTCATCAGCCAAGGCGCGAGCCCTCTTCTCCTGAAGATCCGAGCGGATCTGCTCAAGTAAGTCTCACTGGAGATGAGGAAGAACACATATATGCGGTTGATCCTTTCAATGATTCAATTCCCTTTTCTATTATTCAGTTACATGATTTATAGTGCTCTATATGCCCCACGAGTGAGTATAGGATTAGGGCTTAATCCGGCCCAATACCATCCACAATCCATCACACACCTTTTCTAATCCTTGCTCAATCTACTAAGCCATAACTGCACCATCAACCGTATCATCTCCCCGTGCCGCAAAACTCGCTTGTCCCCAAGCGAGGGCGTCTGGAAACCTTTCTTTCACCCCATAATAGTCTTCACAAATCGTCGATGCCACTAGTAATCCGAACAAACAAATCAATACTTGAGGCATTGCATGATTCCCCTTGCACACAAGTTGTCTGTCCACAATCTCCTCCGTTGTGATCCCTAGTAAAGACAACCACCTTTGGCAGCTCATTAAAGACTGGAGTGTGCTTAGGATGAAATGCCATGAGCTAAGAAACATGTAAAATTGGAATAATTTGAGCCTCCTCTGGAAGTTCCAATCAATAAGCCACTACACCAATACGCCCTACCACATTGAAAGGCCCAAATACTTAAAAGCCAGCTTGAGATATGGCCTATTCACCATAGTTTTCTGAGCATAAGGTTGTAAATTTGACAATACCATATCCCCCACTTGAAATTCTCTTGGAGTTCTTGACCTGTCAGCCACTTGCTTCATCCTATTTTGTGACTAGGCCAATCTATTTCTCAGTAACATAGAACAAGTTTGCCTTTTAGCCAACCACACAGTCACATTTGTATCCCTTCTATCTTCCAAACAAGGAGCAATCATTACGGAAGCATCATATCCATATAAAATTGTGAAAGGTGTACAACCTAGTGTAGGATGATATGTTGTATTATACAAAAATTTAGCAAGGGCTAGCCACTGCTTCCACTTATGGGGCTTATCATTCACTGCACATCTCAAATACATCTCAAGACATTGATTCACCCTCTCTGTTTGCCCATCTGTTTGAGGGTGATAAGCAGTAGAAAACAAGAGTTTGACCCCCATCAACTGAAATAAATGTGCCTAAAATGAACTAGTGAAAACTTTATCTCTATCTGACACTATGGATTTGGGAGCCCTACGCAACCTAACCACAGTATCCATCCTTGTGCAGTAAATGGATGCTTGAGAGAAATAAAATGGGCATATTTAGAAAACATGTCCACAATCACCGAAAATGTGTCAAACCCTTCTGACTTAGGGTGGCCCTCCACAAAATCCATAGAAACATCCTCACATGCACCTTGAGGAATTGGCAAGGGTTGTAATAAACCTGTTGGATGCACCCTTTCACTTTTGGCTTGTTGACAAGTCTGACATTGTCCAACAAACTAAGTCGCATCAATTTTAAGTCCCTTCCACTAAAACACCTTCTTCACTCGTTGATAAGTACCATGCACCCTGAATGCCCTCCAACTGCACTATCATGAACTGATGAAATCAATTTAGTTCTTAAAGTTGAGTTGGCACCAATCCAAATTCTACCATCCTTCCTAATCACACTTTTGTTGCAGACTAAAACCATTCTCATTAGGGACCTGAATCACTAACTGTGTCTTTAATACTTGAGCTTCAACATCAATCTCATAAGAATTCAAAACCTCTTGAATCCACAAGGGTTGAACTTCAGACACGGTTGTTAATGCCATGAGAGAACCACTCTGGAAAGGCATTTGCCACCACATTTGCAGTCCCTTTCTTATACACTATTTGATAGTGGCGTGCCTAGGATTTAAAGGATGGGTATTCAAAATTGCTAAGAGCTAAAAATGGTATATATGATACCGTATAAAGTCTAACTAATTGGTATGTATAATGTTATAATATAATACATCGCAACAATTTTATAACATACACATGATACATAAAACTGATCAAAAAATGAAATTCTTCAATACTAGTAATGAGAGCCAACATTTGAAATATATAAATAATAATAAATATATCTAAATGATAACAAAGCTTATGACAAGTTTTTGATCCTTGATATTTTGAAAATGATAGACGATGTCTTTATCCTTGGCTTGCACGAAGAATTCTTTTTCAATAAATATAACCAAACAACCATTCTAGAATCCTCGCACATCTTGTTTCTTAGCTTTCTTTTGATGTGGTTCATTGAAAAAAAGACTCTTTCAACCCCAGCAGTTACTAGAGATAGTAATGGCAAAATTTCACATTAAGAACATTCTATCTTTGAGAGCCATACCTAAATTAACTCTAATGTAAAATGAATCTCTTACCTTACCTATGAATTTCATTGTTGTTAGAAACACTGAAACACATGTCGCTTAGACTTGAGGAGAAAGCAGCAGCCAATAGAGCCTAGAGCTGGAGCCTGGACAGAGCAGAGCAGTTTCGGCCTCCGTCCTCTGGCAAGGCAGCAAGCTAGGGGGGCATGTCGCGTGTTCTACTATGTCATGCGAGGCTATGGAGACAGTGGAGAGTGCGGGACTAGAAGCGATGACCGAGTGCTACCGATGGGCTCACCGCTCAGCCTCTCACGGGCACAGCCGCACAGGCATTTGGCGAACGGTCGAGCGACCTATGAGCAGCGGTGGCCAGTGGGCGACGGGCACCAGCGATGACAAGACTTGGCGATCGACGGGCGAGTGGGTGATGGGTATGAAGCCAACAACATGGGCACAATTAAAGTGCATCCATCCCTTTTGTGGGTTTTGGTGATTTGGATAATGTTGGGGCGAAGGCAAAGACGCCACCCTTCGCTCGAGGCCTTCGCTGCAGTCTTTGGTCCGACGGAGACAAAACGGGCAGGGACACCCTTCGCTCGACACGACACCGGACGAAGACCTATGACGAGGTCATCCCACCGTGCGGCCTCGTCCAGCTCGGAGGCCCACGTGCGATCCGGCCCATTGTAACGGGCCCTGCGTGGCCGCTGCGTGTTACGGGCCTAATTTGTAAAGGCATTCCTGTAATTACAGTCTGTAACCCTGCTTTATGGGAATATTCTGGGGATAACCTAGGTGTCTGAGGGCACATGCGTCCTTAACACAAGACACTGGGCGCTCAGATACCTATAAATACCCCCGCACAGTGCCCGTGAGAGGCCAGATTAACAGAGCTATTGCCATCTTGCGTGAGAACCCTGTTAACGTCCCTGTTCACCCTTGTTGGATCCCCTTGCAACTGAGAGCAAGTTCCAACATTTGGCGCCCACCGTTCGTGCTACGAGAAAACCACCCGCGATGGCACCCAAGAAAGCTAACCCGAAGGCTGACGAGGCTGCGAAGGCAGCACTACTTGCTGCAAGAAAGGGCAAGGCCCTCGCCCTCACCCAATCCACCCACCAAGAAGCCACTGAAGACGACGTTCTCCGCACCTGCGAAGACGACACTCTCCGCACCTGCGGCCCTGAAGGACAATCGCAGCCACCCCCAGGCTTCGCCCCACTGGAGGGCGCGGACCTCACCGAGGACGGTGAAGTCCTCAGCGTCTCAGCGGAAGAACAGCTACAGCTGCACGCCCTGCGCCTCAAGAACCGCAATCTCCAGAGGCAGAAAGAGATACTGGAGGCCAAGCGCCAGCGCGTGTCCGCACTAGCCAAAGTGCGGCAAATGATACGCGACGAAGAACAGAAGGCCCAGGACCTCGAGCGGGAGATCGCGCTGATGCAGCGCGAAGGCCACCTCGGCCTGCAGCATGGGCCACCCCTGCAGCAGCGCGCACAACTGGAAGACACGCGCGAAGGCCACCTCGGCCTGTAGCATGGGCCACCCCTGCAACAGCGCGCACAACCGGAAGACCCGCGTTTCCCCCAGCGCGACCACACCTTCCCGCACGCCGCGCCATTCCAAGGGGTCAACTACCTTGACGAGCGAAGTCCCCTGGCGCCACACCTGCAAGTGATGCCTTGGCCCGCTAACTTCCGAGCAGGGACCTATCCCAAGTACAACGGCAGCACCGACCCAGCATAATACATAATGAGTTATCAGGTCGCCGTTGCATCTTTCGGAGGGGACGACGCCACAATGGCCATGTCTTTCATCATCGCCCTCGAAGGCCTAGCTCTCACCTGGTTCACCAGGTTGCCTCCGCTGTCCATTGATTCCTGGAGAAGCCTCCGGGACAAGTTCCTGCTCAACTTCCAAGGGTACCGCCCAGACACCGACGCCTTGGCCGAACTCTCGCTCTGCAAGCAGCTGGAAAAGGAGACTCTGCGGGAGTATTACCGCAAATTTTTAACACTCAAGTCACAGCTGCCCTCAGTCGATGACCAGATCGCTATCCACTACGCTATCAGTGGCCTTCGCGCCGGCGTCCTCTATAGCCACTGCATCAGAGATCCGCCAAAGAACCTCCAGGAATTATATCAGCTGTTTGAAAAATACGCCAAATCCGAAGAGCTCCACCAGCGCAAGGTCGAGTCCCAAAGGAAGCCCAAAGATGCTCCACAGTCCAGCCGCACGTGGACGAGGACTCCGCAGCCAGACTCCGGTCGAGACGGCCGCAATCAACAGCAAGTGCACAACATCGCCAACCAGCACCCCGCTGCTGACGCCCCTCGTCGCCAGGAATATCCCCCCAGGGCCGCGAAAATGGAACTCGCAGTAGGGGTCGGGGGCGTGCGCAGCCGCCGCGCCGATTCTACTGCCTCTTCCATGGCGAAGACTGCGCCCACCAAACCAAAGACTGCCCAGAAACGAAGGCCACCAGAGACAGGATGGCACGGGCGCAGCCAGCCGACAACCCCAGAGTTGTCGCACACACATACCAGCAACCCCCTCCACCATATATCCACGCCCCCGCCCCGCATCCACCGCACCACGCTTACCAACACCATCAGGAAGTACAAATCATACCTCCCCCACCCCCACCACCACACCAGCAACATCAAAACATCCCCCACGCCCCGAAGCAGGAAGACTTCGCCGATCAGCCGTATCGCGGAGTCATTCACATGGTAACTGGGGGGTCCAGCACTGACTTCGACACCAAGCGCCAGAAGCGGGACCACTACCGCAGCATCAACCACGTCGCCGTCACTGGCCCAGTCGTGCAGACAAAGTGGTCCCACATACCGCTAACCTTCGACGCACGAGACGTCGACCTGCGCAGCGCCCCCCACTGCGACGCCATGGTTATCAATTGCAGCGTGGCAGACTAGGACCTGCACAAAGTCCTAGTCGACAATGGCAGTCAGGTGGACATCATCTTCCTTCATGCCTTCGATCGCATGGGCATAAGCCACAGCCTGCTCAAGCCTTCGGACAACCCGTTGTATGGCTTCGGCGGCAAGGGCACCTTTCCTATCGGCAAAATAGAGCTGCCTCTCTCCTTCAGTGTAGCACCCAATGCCCGAAGTGAGCAAGTAACCTTTGATATTGTGGATATGGTATATCCATACAATGCCATCATGGGCCGGGGCTCCATCAATAAGTTCGAAGCAGCCATTCATGGACTGTACCTATGTATGAAGATACCAGGTCCGTTAGGCGTTATTACGGTCTACGGCAATCAACAGACTGCGCGCAACATAGAGCGGGACTTCGTACCCGGTCAGAGAAACGTGCACTGCCTCACGGCCCAGCGCGAGGTCCCCGCGCCCACCAGCCCAACCGATAAACAGCACGACAAGGCACAGCTGCAGAGCAACGACGGGACCAAGACTGTCCCCCTCGACCAGGCCACGCCCAAGCAGACAGTCACTATCAGCGAAGACCTCACTTCGCATGAAGAGGAGAAGCTCCTCTGCTGCCTGTCCAAGAACAAAGATATCTTTGCCTGGTCAGCCCTCGACCTGGTCGGGGTCAGCCGATCCATAATCGAGCACAGCTTGGGAATCGACCCTTCGGTGAGGCCGAAAAAACAGCGGCTTCGCAAGATGTCCGACGAGAAGACAGAGGCCGCCAAAGCAGAAGTGCACTGCCTCCTGGAAGCCAAATTCATCGAGCCGGTGGCTTACCCCACATGGCTCTCCAACGTTGTGATGGTGCAGAAAAAGAGCGGGAAGTGGCGAATGTGCATCGACTTCACCAGTCTCAATAAGGCCTGCCCAAAGGACAACTTCCCACTGCCGCGGATCGACAAAATAGTCGATAGCGTGGCCGGATGCGAAGTCATGTCACTCCTCGACTGCTTCTCCGGTTACCACCAGATATACATGAAGGAGGAAGACAAGGCTAGCACCAGCTTTATAACACCCTTCGGCACATATTGCTTCATCAGAATGCCGGAGGGACTCAAGAACGCCGGGTCCACCTTCTCCAGGCTTACCAAGACAGTGCTCGACGGGCAAGTTGGCAGAAATATATTCACATATGTGGACGACATCGTCGTCGCCAGCAAGAGCAAGGCGGACCATCTCACTGACCTCGCCGAGACATTCGCGAACATGCGAGACGCACGACTCCGCCTAAACCCGGAAAAGTGCGTCTTCGGCGTTCGCCAAGGCAAAATATTGGGCTACCTGGTATCACACCGCGGCATCGAGGCCAACCCAACCAAAATTCAAGCCATCATAAACATGACGCCTCCGCAGTCCGCCAGAGGTGTCCAGCGCTTGACGGGGAGATTGGCCGCCCTCAACAGATTCATCTCCAGATCCGCTGAGCGAAGTCTCCTTTCCTCAAAACTCTCCGTGGCGCAAAAGACTTCGCTTGGGGATCAGAGCAGGCAGCGGCCTTCGCCTCATTAAAACAGTACCTATCGGAGTTGGCAGTCCTTACAAGCCCCGACTCTTCACTACCTCTGTTGCTCTATGTTGCGGCTTCGCCGCATGCGGTCAGCGCGGCACTGGTGCAGGAGCAGACAGTTGAGGGCGTGATCAGGCAGTGCCCAATTTATTACGTCTCCGAAGTGCTGACGCCGTCCAAATGTAACATGACAGAGCTGGAGAAGATTGCCTACGCAGTCGTTATGTCTTCGCGCAAATTGCGCCATTATTTTGAAGCATTCAAGGTCCGGGTCACCTCAGATAGGGGACTCGGCGAATTATTCAGAAACCCGGAAGCATCGGTGAGGATTGCCAAGTGGGCGGCCGAACTCTCCGGCTACCACATCAATTTCGAGCCCAGGACAGCCATCAAGTCACAAGTCCTGGCAGACTTCGTCGTCGACTGGACTGGGCCAATAACACAGCTGGACCCATCCGCAGAGAAGGTTTGGACGATCCACTGCGACGGCGCATGGTGCCATGCGGGGGCAGGCGCCGCGGCAGTCATCACCTCGCCAACCGGAGTCAAGCACACATATGCGGCTCGCCTCAGCTTCGCTCTGGAATCCGACAAATGCACAAATAACATAGCAGAATACGAAGCAGTCATCCTCGGTCTCCGCAAGCTGAGGGCCCTTGGGGTCACCACATGCATCATCAGAACAGACTCCAAGGTAGTTGC
This sequence comes from Zea mays, assembly GCF_902167145.1. NCBI lineage: Eukaryota > Viridiplantae > Streptophyta > Magnoliopsida > Poales > Poaceae > Zea > Zea mays. Next base: position 142,176,320 of record NC_050096.1, read on the forward strand.
CGGCCAGGTCGAGAAAGACTATGCAGCAAAGGACCCCGCACTCATGCAATACCTCGCGGCCATCCGAAGTCTCGAGAGATAATTCAAGGGATTCACTTTGCAGCATGTGGACCGGGCCAAGAATGAAGAGGCCGACGCATTGGCCAAGGCTGCCGCCAGAGGCGAGTCCCTGTCCTCCGACGTGTTCTACCATGTCATCGGCACACCAGCCGTCCGGAGCCCCGAAGGGCTCCAAATAACCAATGACAGCGAGGGCCACCGCATAGTCAACCTTATCATGACCGAAGACTGGCGGGCACCAATAACTCTGTTCCTACAGGGGTATTATCACCCAACCGACATCAACGAGGCCAAGCGCCTCAAACATCAAAGTCGGGACTTCGCACTAATTGAGGGCCAACTCTACAAGAAGGGGGTCAGTCAGCCAATGCTCAAATGTGTCACCGAAACCGAAGGTGTCCAGATCCTACGCGAAGTCCACAGTGGTACCTGCGGCTCTCACGCAGGGCCAAGGGCCCTAGCTGCTAAGGTGATCCGCCAAGGTTTCTACTGGCCCGCAATGATCTGCGCCGCAAATTGGGTCACAAGGTCCTGCGAAGCCTGCCAGAAGTTTTCCCCTCGATCAGGCAGCCCTTCGCAATTTACAAAGCTGATCGCCCACACATGGCCTCTCCAGCGCTAGGGCCTGGACATCGTCGGGCCCCTACCCACGGCTCAGGGGAACCTTAAGTTCGCCTTCGTCGCTGTCGAATACTTCACCAAATGGATCGAGGCAAGGGCTGTCTCCACAATAACATCAAAGACTGCCCAAAAATTCTTTTGGCAAAACATTGTTTGCCGCTTCGGAGTACCGTCCGAGCTAACAGTCGACAACGGCAAGCAGTTTGACAGCCAAGACTTCAAGGATTTTTGCTTCTCCATCGGCACCAAGCTTGCCTTCGCCTCAGTCTATCACCCGCAGTCCAACAGAGTTGTGGAACGCGCCAACGGAAAAATCTTCACAGCTGTCAAAAAGATGCTCCTCGACGAAAAAAAGGGCAAGTGGGCCGATTTGTTACCCGAGGCGGTCTGGGCACTAAACACGACTGAGTGCAGGGCGACCGGGTTCACTCCTTTCTGCCTTCTATACGGATCGGAGGCAATGAGCCCACAAGAAATAAAACACGGGTCCCCGCGAACAGTTCCTTCAGCCGTCCCCGACGTGGACGAGCCCACGTCAAAGGATCTCATCAATGGAGACCGAGTCTTCGCCCTACAAGCTCTAAACAAATACCAAGCCGACACAACAGCAGCAATATTCCGCCCATAAGGAAACACTTTCCATGCACGAACCATACGAGATGTAAAAGAGTCTTCGCCGGCCGCGCGGGGGATAGGAACATTCCTAGGCCACCAACCCCCGGTAACCCTCAGCATGCGCGCCGAAGACTCCCGGAGCTCGGGCGAAGACATCCTTCCCCCCGGGGCCGCGCATGTCCTCATCAATTCTCTAGCAAAACCATCGGAAACCCCAAGTCCTCCCATAGCAGTACCTAGTTTCCTCTTCTTAGAGGATGGGGCGGCCGCCGGCGCAGGGTCGTCTCTAGACTCTACCACCGGTTTCTTCCCGCGGCGGTCCACATCGTCTTGGCCGGGATAGCCGTTATACGACAGTCGATTTAATTCAAAAACCCTGTTCAAACGGTCATTCGACCCGCGGATATCCCAGCTACGCTGGCCCTCTGTCGTCGGCACGTACCGACCAACGATCCGCACCGCCCCATCCTCCGCCTCACGCACAAAGGCGGCCGGATCGCGACTTTGCAGATCCAGCGCGAAGGCAAGGACTTCGCACCAACTTCCCACCATAGGAAGGCATCTGGCGACGGCACACTTCGCCCAACGCCCAGCCATGAGCCAAGGGCCATACCCCGTACGCCACAAATTCTTCAACCAAATCGCGCCCACTGCTCAGGCCGGCGGCGCACCGAAGGGCCCCTTCGTCCGCATCCTCCTCCGCCACCTCAAAGGGCGGGTATGCTGAGTAAAAATGCGAGCACATCTCGGACACGGGGAGCCCCTCATGGTCTTCGACGGTACCCTCCGCGACGTAAAACCAAAACTCTTTCCAATTGCCCCACTTGTTGCGGGCGCAAGGAACCAACTCGACTACCTCCATCGTGGTCTTGCCCGTCTTCGGCGTAAACGTACAGGACCCAAACTGGGCAACTTCATCTCCAATCATCCTCTTCTGCAAGTGCAGGCAATAGTACTTCGCAAAGACTTCGACTGATGGATGTCCGTCGTACGAAGTCGTTGCCCAAACATACTTCGACAGAGCCACCACGGCATTCGGAGTCAGCTGATGGATCTGAACGTTGAATCTGCGCAACACTTCTCCAACAAATCGGTGCGCAGGCAGGCGGAGACCGGCGGCGAAGAACGCCTCGAACACAACCAACTCTCCTTCCGGCTCGGGTACTTCCTCCGTCCCTGGGACGCGAGCAACTCCGCCGCCAAAGTAACCCAGCCGCTGCATATCTTGCACGCGGACCGACGACATCCGCGACACACCAAAATCCACCGTATCGCCGGCGCGCAACTCCTCCGCCACCAAAGTACTCGGCGTCTCCTCAGACGAGGCGTCGGCCAGCGGCGAGGCGTCGGCCGGCGGCGTAGCGGCAGCAGAAGAAGAAGAGGTCGGCATCGCTACATACTGTCGGTGGCGGCGGGCGGTTTGCTTCACTCGAGCCAGATCTCCGGCGAACAAGAGCAGGGAGGGCAGACGAGCAGCAAGACGGTGGCAAAGGCGGCTAGGGTTTTCACGGAGCGCGGAAAGTGGAGTTCAAAAAGCGCCGACCCCCGCCCCCTTTTATACACAGGGCGCGGCGCTTCGGGAAACCCGCAGTCCAACAGTACGGTGTCAATCAACGGTCATGTCAAAAACCCCCGCGGAACCACTTCGAGCAAGGGCAGCGTCTCCGCCATCTAGCGACGTCTTCGGCACCAGATGACTTTGTCGAACTGGTCCCTCGGAGGGCAAATGTTGGGGCGAAGGCAAAGACGCCACCCTTCGCTCGAGGCCTTCGCTGCAGTCGTTGGTCCGACGGAGACAAAACGGGCAGGGACACCCTTCGCTCGACACGACACCGGACGAAGACCTATGACGAGGTCATCCCACCGTGCGGCCTCGTCCAGCTCGGAGGCCCACGTGCGATCCGGCCCATTGTAACGGGCCCTGCGTGGCCGCTGCGTGTTACGGGCCTAATTTGTAAAGGCATTCCTATAATTACAGTCTGTAACCCTGCTTTATGGGAATATTCTGGGGATAACCTAGGTGTCTGAGGGCACATGCGTCCTTAACACAAGACACTGGGCGCTCAGATACCTATAAATACCCCCGCACAGTGCACGTGAGAGGCCAGATTAACAGAGCTATTGCCATCTTGCGTGAGAACCCTGTTAACGTCCCTGTTCACCCTTATTGGATCCCCTTGCAACTGAGAGCAAGTTCCAACAGATAACAACACACTTAAAGGACTAATCGGTTTGCTAAGTGTTGAACAGGAAAGTTGAAAAGGCAATCATGATTGAAAAAAGTCAAGAGACATGGTTTGATATGAAAATGTCAAATATACACGGATTTCTCATAATAGAAAAGCATAAAGGATCAACATTAAGCAATGATGAGGACATGTCATAAGTAATGTCATTTGGATATATGGAGATGGGATATTCAGTGAAGATCAAAAGATAAAATATCATCTATTAGATAATCAGACGTCAAAAGAGACAATGCAAATGCATATAATATGGTCTCTATATTGGTTTGAATAAATGGACAAGACCTGAGAAATCACTATGCATAAATATGATCAGGATAGAGATTGAAGTGATTAAGAGGATTAATCAAGCCAAAATGAATAAGATATGAGGAATCGTGAATTGGCTTGACCATATTACTATTAGTCCATATATGCTTCTATGAGAATCAAACTGGAGCTTGATTGATCTTAGCATTTATATCTAGACGACATTCAAGTAAGGTTCACAATATTGAAGAAATGATTCTCTCAATAGATGCTCAATATGATGTGACTCAAGAATGGCTTGATAAGGTGAAGATAGCAAGAAAAGGGCTTCGAGGGACTAAGCGAAGGTGCAGGACAAGCGACAGCTTGTGGACCGAGGTACCATGGCTAAGGTAAAGAAGAGAGTACTTACACTAAGTCGATGAACTAATTAGCTATGAAAAGTTATATTGTGTTGATGCATCAGTAAAGTGACTTGAAGCTATGAGTTGAACTCATATATGATGAAATGGTTTAAATCACATGCTCGATTTGTGTTTGCTTCAAAAGATATCTGTGATCCTTATGAAGAAACACCATGAAGAAATCACACATGAAACACCAATGACTCAAAGAATTTACTTAATTATATTATATTTAACTTGAGTATAGGAATTGTCGTACTATCAAGGGGATCAAAAAGAAGGTTGGTGTTTATACAAAAGCTCTAAATTCTTGATTCAAAACTTCTATTTTACCCTTGTTAATCCTTAGTGGAAGTACGTAGTACAACCTTTTAAGTTTATCTCAAACAAAATTGCTCTCTAGAAAATCTTGGTTCAACCGGGATTCTGACTGGTTCAGCCGGGATTGAAATTCTGGTTTAGCCGAGTTTAATCTTGGTTCAACTGAGATTTTCCTGGTCCATCTGGCTACTCAGTCGGGTAATCATCTAGGTTCCTCTCTGGTAGAAGCTGGTTCAACCGAGTTTAATCATGCTTCAACTGGGATTTGTGCAGACTTTACCCAAACGGCTAGATTTGGAGCCCCACCTATATATACTTACTCCTACCTTGAGTTCTTTATGGATTCATTACTCTTGGAGCTTCTAGCTCCTAGACGACTAGATGTCGCTTGTGAGTCTCCAAATCTTGTGGCAGACCACAAGAAAGTTTGTATTACCCGCTCGTTTGAGCAAAGATTAGTGTGTGGGCTTGATCTTGTGGTCGGCGAAGGGAGGATTAGGGTTGAAAGAGACCGAGCTCTTTGTGAGCGCCTCAACAAGGAAGTAGGGCACCTTTATGGTGTGACCAAACCTCGAGATAAATCTTGTGTCTCTTGTTTTCTTGCTCATTGTGTTTGTTTGTGTTCTTCGTTCTCTCATTGTTCCGGGAAATAATTGTTTATATCTTTTTGGTGTGTGCATTTTGAGAAGTGCCCTTCTCAGATCTGCTACTTTGAACCATATGGATCATCTAGAACATCTCATTTCCAAAGATGAATGGGTGATTTTCGAGATCAATTAAGTTTTATATCTCATTCTTTAGTTAAAATCATGTAGTGCTGTTGAACCGGTTTTAACACCGGTTGAACCAGTTTTATCCAGTTCATTTCTAATTTTTGTTGAAAATTTTCCGCTTGCCTATTCACCCCCCCCCCCCCGCCCCTCTAGGAAACTTTCACACACGATGTGGCGGCATTGCGGAAGGCTAGTCGGCTCTTGGCTGGACGCTACTTGTGCATGCCAGCAACTGCTAGGGCAAGTGCCAAGTGCATGTTGGCCGCATGGGCCACAACAACGAGCATACTAGCCCATTAGGCCCATCATAAAATAGGCGGAAGGCAGATTAGCCCAAATAAGTTAATATTGCTTTATGTTTTGTTTTTTATAAATATACATATATTATACACTATATATACTTATTTTTTAACAAAAAAATTGGGTATTCACTTGAATACCCTTGAATTAGTGTGGGCCCGCCCCTGCTATTCGAAACTGCAACCCCATCAGTTTTGTCATAACCTTCCTTTGTATATCAGATTGCAATTGTTGTTCACCCAAAAAAGTTAGAGATTGATGACTAGTTTTGATCACAAAAGGAACTCTCTGTAGAAATAATCTCCACCTATCCACGGTCAAAATCAAGGCTAAAAACTCCTCATATATAGGGAGATGTTTATTTTGCTCACACAAAGATTTACTAAGAAAAGCTATAGGTCTGCCTTCCTGTATCAAAATAGCCCCCAATCTAATGTCACAGGCATCAGTTTCCACCAAAAAGGGAAGATCAAACATAGGTAATGCCAACATAGGTGTAATGGTCATAGCTAGTTTAAGAGCATCAAAAGCCCCTTGTGCCTCCTCTCACTTTAGAAAAAACTCTTCTATTTCTGCACCAACCTTGTGAGAGGTTTGGTCAACAATCCATAGCCCTTTACAAACTTTCTATAGTAGCCAGTGAGACCAAGGAACCATCTCAAATTAGTAATGTTCTGAGGTTGAGGCCAAGTCACCATAGCTGATGTATTACTAGGGTCAGTAGCCACACCTTCTCTGGATATAACATGACCCAAATATTGTAGCTCCTATTGCACAAATGAACACTTCTTCATCTTCAGAAAACAAAACTATACTCCCTGAGTTTACTCAATACCAGCTTGAGATGTTCAAAGTGTTCCTCCACTGAAGGACTATAAACAAATATATCATCCAGAAAAACCATTACAAACTTCCTTAGAAAAGGCTATAATATGGCATTTATGGCACATTGTAAAGTCGCTAGGGCATTAGTAAGACCAAAAGGCATCACCCTAAATTGATAGTGCACATGATGTGTATTAAAAGCTATCATAAATTTATCCTCCCCCTCATCCTTATTTGGTGATACCGAGTTGTCATATCCAAGCTAGTAAAGTACGGAATCCTTGCTAATTCATTTAGAATATCATCAATCAAGGGCATAGGAAACCTATTTTTAATGGTCAGATAATTCAGTTTCTATAGTACACACAAAACCTCCAACTCCCATCCTTCTTCTGGACTAATAGCACAGGGGATGCAAAGGGACAAATACTGCGCACAATCAACCCTGCAGATAACAACTCAGCTACTTGCTTCTCTATCTCTATTTTGTGTAAGAGAAAATACATGTAAGGTCTGGAGTTAACAAGTAAATATCCTAGTACCAGAGATATATGGTGATCATACACTCTAGAAGGGGGGAGTTCAGTAGGAACTACAAAGACATCTTCAACTCCTACAACAATGCATGCAAAGAAACTAGGAACTGCTAATTCCTCCTTCTCTACCTCCTGCTCCAGCATCATTGGTGCCCACACATCACTTCCCTTCAACCACTTATTCACCTACAACATAGAAACTTCTTGAGATACCTCTCTCTTTGCATGTACCCATCTCCCTTCAATTGGACTGGAACCCTTTATCCACAAAGGTTAGCATCTTCCTTTGCCAATCACACTACATGAGGCTATGCGACTGCAACCAATCATAACCTAGAATCATGTCATACACCTCTAACTCCAACACTCTCAAAGAGGTTGTATAAGTGTGACCTCCTGGCCAACACTCCATCTCCACCACTCTTTTATTGCTCAACATCTTTCTCCCATTTGCCACCCTCACTTCCAATGCCTCATAATTTAGTATAGGTAGTCCCAATGTGTCCACCAAATTTTGACTAACAAAACTAGTAGAGCTACATGAATCAATCAGCACCACTAACACCTGATTCTTCATATAGGCTTGCACTCCCATACACCCGTCACTGTCAGTACCACTAATTGAAAGCTCTCTTATGGGTTTTGGTGTTTAGATGACAACCCAATTAAAGGACTAACCAGTGTGCTAAGTGTTGAACAGGTGCTTAATGCAAAGCTAACAGGGTTCAACACAAGTGAACAAGTGTGATGGTCCAAAGACTGGATTATCTATAGATAATGAACATTGCTTAAGTGAGACTCAGTGTGCGTAACTCAGAGATAATCGATCAAGCCAAGGATGGAGGCAAGAAGAGCTTCGAGGTACCGAGTGCACGGGAGAAGGTCAAGGAGATCAGGAACCCAAAGCCAGGGGTGAAGAAGAAGACTTGCAAAGTCAAGGTTGATCGAGTTAAGAGTTATGGTGCATCAAGGATCACTACATAAGGACATGACTTACAACCAATGAGGTAACATCTACAGTTATGTGGTGTAAGTCATAAGGCTCAAGATCAAGCTCGAGAAGTGAACAAGGGAGTTGGAGCTCAGATATGTCAATCTAGATCAAGTCAAGTTGACTTAATGGTTTAGAGTCCAACATCGACCTCAAACATGCCAAATTGGGTAAAACGATGAAAAAGGTTAAGTATGTAAGGTTTGAGTGTTCAACCATGTTGCATACACCTCTTACTACAAGTTTGGTGCTTTGGTTTGCTCTCTAACTCTTTCTATAGAGAAAGTACCATTCTGAGCTCTGCTGGAGGAGAAACATAAAAGCTAGGAGAAGAACAAGAAAGAGGTAAGTTTCTAGGACTAAATCAATTGGATTATACTCTAAATGTGTTTGTTTAAGTCTCAGGAAAATCCTCCCAAAAGTTGAAGTCAAACGGAGAAAGAACGGAGGAAAAAGCACTTAGTGTGTTGTTGTCCGATGCACAGGACAGTGAATAGTAGCTGCCCGGTGCACAGGACAGTGAATAGTAACTCTGTCCTGTGCACAGGTCAGTGAATAGTAACTCTGCCCGGTGCATAGGATAGTGAATAGTGACATATCCTGTGCATAGGACAGTGAATAGTGACCTGTCTTGTGCATAGGACAGTGAATAGTAGCCTGTCCGGTGCACAGGACAATGAATAGTAGCCTGTCCGGTGCACAGGACAGTGAATAGTAGCATGTCTGGTGCACAGGACATTGAATAGTAACCTGTCCGGTGCACCAACGGCTACCTCTTCCAGGGAAGGAAACTGCCAATCAGATCCGTTATTGTTCACTGTCCGATGCGCCACCGGACAGTCCGGTGCACCCGCAACCAGGGAAGGCTGGGAGCTTCCAAATGAAGCTCCAACGGCTCCTAGGCCCTTTGGGGATATAAAAGGGACCCCTAGGCGCCTCAAACAAGAACACAAGTGCAGCCAACAAGTCCATACATCATTTGGATCAATTCTTTCTCTCCCTCTCTTATGTATCTCTCTAGTTTGTGTAGAGGCGAAGTTATAAGCCTTTAGAGAGAAGGGAAGTGCTGCTGAGAGCTAGAGCAATATCTTGAGCGCATTGTTACTCTGCCGGAGTGCTGTCGAGAAGATTGTAAGCATCCACGGCATCGTTGTAACTGATATCAACATAGTGGAAGGCTCTACCTGTCGCACTGACAGATCTGAGCAAACGGGGGAAGGAGTTGAAATAGACTCCAAGCCAAGGTGTGGCTAACTCCAACGAGGACTAGGCAAGCATTTTAGGCTTGGCCGAACCACGGGATAAATCCCTGTGTATGTGTGCTCTGCTCTGTGTTGTGTGTTGTTTCTCTGTCTTATTTGTTGTTTATACTTGCACTTCAATATTTATATGTGGTACAAGCTGTCTTCGAAGTGCAGGGTATTTTAAGACAGGAACTTCAATTCCGCTACAACCTACTCGAAGGGTCTTTCATTCCACTGTGATCCAGCCTTCGAGTAGAGTAAGAATTTCAAGTTATAAAGTGATAATTATTATTCACCTATTCACCCCCCCCCCCCTCTAGGCGACATCCAGATCCTGTTCCCGGGCATAGGGAACTTTCATTAATGGCATTTAAAGAGAGCATGTATAACTCCTCAATCTCCTTGTCCTCTTGATCCAGTTACTACAACATTGCATCAATAAACACCTTCCCCATATCCTAAAAAGTTAAAGCATGTAATTGAGGCATCACTCTCTTTGAACATTTACCTTGATGGCCAGGTTCAAATTTCTCACCACAAGTGAAACAAAGTCCATTGGCCCTTCTAAACTCCCTTATCTATCTTTCTTTGATCAACTCACTGGGATTGAGCCATGTTCTGATGTCAAGTTTCAGAGTATTTCCCATGGGTTTGTTAGCAGCCAGACCTTTTTGCAACTTCACCCTTCCTTTCTCCAGCACTTCTTGTTGTATTTGAGCAAGAACAATTGCTTTGTCCATAGATTGAGGCATATGAGTCATGATTGGACTCTGCACCTCTCCCTTCAACCCCTTCCATTGAGATACAAAGAAGATATCATCCAACTAAGGGTTGTGCATGGATGTAGCATACCTAGCTTCCTCAAACTCCTAGGAATACTCCTCCACTTAATTATTCTGATATAAATTCAAGAGATGCCTCACGACTTGGGAATACTCCTCCACCCCAAATTTTGCATTGACATCTCTAGAGAATTGCATCCAATTTCCCAATCCATGCTTCATCTTGTGCACTTGTAGCCACATCACAACATTGCCTTCCATGTACATGGCTGCAGATATTGCCCAAACTGCCTTAACAACTTGGTAGATGGTGAAGTAGTCTTGACATTTCTCTAACCAAATTCTAGGATCCGCCCTTGGAACTTGGGGAAAGAGTACTTGGGTTGTGCTGGTTATCCATGTCCTCCTGCACCCTGATCTCCAACATCTCTGAACCAGTTGGAATTTGCTCTTCTTTCTCCTCTTTTTGATCACCCTGATCAGGCCCCTCCTAATGACCTAGAGCCTATTTCTTCCAACTCTCTAGCCATCACCTCCAACTATAAACGCGCCACCACCTTACCAGGTTCCTCTATCTGGCTGGCCAGGATGGTGTGTTCCTCCTCTGCCTTTTTTGCCACCGTTGCTGCAAGTTCAGCTTGACCTTCCAGACATTGTTGACCAGCTTCCACCCCTTCCAACTTCTTCCCCAAATGGTCCAGCACCTTCATCATCTGCTCCCACTTCTCCTCCCCTCGCTGCTCTATAGACACCATTGCCTCCAGCATTAACCGGGTTTGAGCAGATGGTTTGAAATTTGGCATCGTCTTGATGACTTCCAGGGATCAAAGACTTTGATACTACTTGTTATGGCCCTTGGCCCACGGTATCACCAACCGAGGTGTGAGCTCTCTTCTCCTGATCTAGGTGGATCTACTCAGGTAAACCTCATCAGAGGTGAGGAAGAACACAGGTATGTGGCTAATCCTTTTAATGATTCGATTCCCTTTTCTGTTATTCGGATACAAGATTTATAGTGTCTAATAAGGCCCACGAGTGAATCTAGGATTAGGGCTTAATCCAGCCCAATACAATCCATTAATCCCTCCCAAACCTTTTTCTTAATCCTTACTCAGGCCTCGTTTGTTTGTGTCCGATTGCACCGGAACCGTTCCAGTTAATCAAAGTTTATATAAATTAGAGAAGCGATCCGGTTAGGAATTGTTCCGACCCACCAATCCGGCACAAACGAACAAGGCCTCAATCTACTAAGGCCCTGTTTGGATCCACCTAGTTTCTTAGAAACTGGTTTTTAAAAGCTGAAAGGTCTCCAAATAGGTCAGTTTTTTATTTAGTTTCTAAAAACTAGTTTATCAGTTTCTTAAAAACCAAGAAGCTGGTCTCCCCAGCTAAAACCAGTTTTTAAGAAACTAGGTGATCCAAACACCTTCTGCTAGTTTTTGTCAAAAGGTAGTTTTTAGAAACCAAATATAGAAACCAATTTTTAAAAGACTAGGGTGGATCCAAACACAACCTAAGCCATATCCACACAATCAGCCCTAACATGTCGTGCTCCCGTTTCTCAGTCCATCTAATCACCATGGCAGTAGAGGACACTACGGTCGTGCCGCGGCCGGCTGCACACTCAAGGCAACTCCAGCAGCTTCTCCTCCACTCCTTCTGCCACAACCACATGAAGGACTAGTTTAGACGCCCGTAAATTAGAAGGGATTAGAGAGACTAAAATCTCCTTATTTAATTTTCAATAAGAAAATTTTAGCCTCTAATTTACTTCGATTTTGTGGTTTCCAAACTAGCCCGACTCATAAATCGAGAACCATTTTGTGATTCCCAAACTAGCCTGACTCATAAATCGAGAACCGTGGCATGCAGTGTCAGTACACTGTCATGTGGGCCCTTGAAAGGAGGCAAGTGGGGGTATTCTGTGCTATAAAATGGAGAAGCTGCACAGGCGATGGATATCAAGGAATCAACAGAGAACCTCTTTACTGTTCATCTTCCTCTGTTCTCTAGTCTGTTCATCTTCCTCCATTCTCTAGTCTGTTCATCTTCCCCAGCTTTATCTCTCTTGTACCCAGATTCTCTTCCATTCTAGTACCTTGCTGTTATTAGTTGAGTTCAAGAGGCTAGTGCTGTTAACAAGTGGTATCAGAGGCGTTCGATCCTCGACTTCAATTTGCCAACGCCATGACTCTCAACGTCAAGCTCATCCTCGACGAGTTTAATAGGAGGTTCGACGAGTGGGAGACTCGCTGGGACCGACGCTTCTCGTCTGCCGCGTACATCGACCAACCGCCCACCCCGCCCAGCGTCAACCACCCCTCCTCCGACGCATCTGCCCGCGCGCCGTCCACCCGGGCTGCGGCCGTTGGGGCCGTCGTCATCGCCGACAACTGGGGCGGATGCTTCGATGACGGCGAGCGGTACTGCACAGCGCCATCCGTCATCGCCGACGACTGGGGAGGATTATTTGATGGCGAGGTCGCGAATGTCAACACCGAGTTCGCCGACCACTGGTACGGTCCATCCTCCACCGACCCCGACGCACCACACGATGCGGACGCCGACAGCTTCTTCATCAACACCGGCGAAGGGCCCGTAGAGCCAGTTTTTGGCGATACGGCCGTAGGCGCGCTTGGTGACGTGGGCGCTGTCCCAGATCTAGTGGAGGAGGAGGAGGTACCTGTCGACACGCCCGCCAAGTGTTTGATGAGAGTCCTCAACCGCAGCGACTACTACGTTTCCAACCGTGGCGACTACTACGGTCCATACACTTCCTCCACCGTCGACGCGGCGGCGGTGCTGCTCGCCGACGCGGCCGAGGCTCGACTCGACTGGCGCTTCGCCAAGCTGCCGCAGCCGCAAGCTGAGGAGGTGGACGAGCCGTTCCGCGACGTGGCGAACCCTCCGTCGCATCCTTCCATCGTCTACGAGTCGTACCGCGACGCGGCCGAGGCTCGACTCGACTGGCGCTTCGCCAAGCTGCTGCAGCCGCAAGCTGAGGAGGTGGACGAGCCGTTCCGCGACGTGGCGAACCCTCCGTCGCATCCTTCCATCGTCTACGAATCGTACCGCGACGAGGCCATGGCGGGAGCCGGTGCTAGAGCGCTTGCTGGCCGTTGCAACGAGCGGCCCGCAAGGGGACGCAATTCCTCCTCCGACGACAGATCCGAGCAATCCTACCTCACGCCCACCTGTGAGGCCACCAACAGGGCCCCTGCACCCGACAATAGGTTGATGGCGTCCGTCGACCACCGCCGACGCCAAACTCTGGACGAAGAAGGAGGTGTCGAGCAGGAATCGGGCGGTGCCATTGCCGACAAGGTGGAGGCTGTGGCGACGCACGAACTTCCTAGAGATGAGACCGGAGCAGAGGTCGCAACCCAGCAGCCATGGCGCCTATGTCGATCCACTTCGTCCCTGGTGATGATGGGTTCAGATGGAGCATGCATGGGGTTTGCAGCTACTCACCGTGGCGAGCTTGTCGCTGGCGGACACGCTGGAGGAGCACTCTGCTCCGGAGTTGTCGCAGTTTCCGTTGGACACGTGCGAGTTCACGTTCAACCGTGCGTCCGTTCCGCGGATGGAGCTGCTCACCCTGGGCATCCTCGAGGGGTGGGTGGTCGCCGACATCCCTTTCCCCTACATCTGCTACTTCGTGGCGCAGTTCTGGCAGGACGAGCGCCAGGCGATCTGCGAGCGCGCCGTGCAGCACCAACTACCTCAAGCATTGAGGAGGATGTACCCTTCGACACGCTCACCAAGTGTTCGATGAGGGTCCTCAACCGCGGCACCAACTACGGCCACAACACGGCCGCTTCACTGAAGACCAGTGGAAAGAGGGCCGAATTCATCGTCTCCATCGTCAAGGGCCGCGGCGGCTCGCTGTTCCGCGAGAAGATGATCGTGGGCGTTGGCGCTCACTTCATCGTCATCGTCGACGCGTCCAAGCTCGTGTCGCGCCTCGGCTGCATGGGCGCCAACCCCATCGAGGTCATCCCCTTCGACGCGCTCCACGCGCTGGGACTCATCTGCGGCCTCTTCGACGGCTTGCCTGGATCCCACACCAGGCGGAGGTCTGTTCCCGCCGCCGCCGCCAACGGGAAAGAAGACTCGAAACAGTACATCATCACCGACAACGACAACTACATCGTCGAGGACGGCATCCGCGGCGACCTGCGCGGCATCAGTGATCGTCTGCTTCAGATCACCGGCGTCATAGAACACGACATGTTCCTGGGCTACTTTTCCCACGCTGAAGAAGGTGGAGATGCGAGGACGAAGGTGCAGCTGACAGAGGCCGCGGAGCGTTGCTTCGACGAGCTGGTCGGAAGAGGCCTGCTCCGTCTCACGGTCGGAAGCAATGGAGCCGCGGGAGCCAGGATGCCCATCATGATCTGCTCCTTCGCGAAGGACGTGTATGACCATGAGAACTTCTGCACTGAGTCAGCAGCGAATAATCTTTCCGAAGTGCGACGGTTGTCCATCGTTGAGAACGAGGCTGACGATCGCATTGGTGAGGGGATGACAATGGCAGCATGGACGACGAGCATGGAAACAGTGGTTAAGCTAGAACAGGCCGGCGAGCGCCTGTGGGTCAAGATGGGCGGCCACAAGGTGCTCAACGTCGACAAGTACGACAACATCTTCGCCAAGCCAGGCGGCTCATTCCGCGGCCCCGATGTGCACGTCGAGACGGCCAGGAGAAATACTGTCACCTATAGCATTTTGGAGCAGAGAGACGCACAGAAGGTTCAGCTCTTCAAATCCATTAATAGTGGTGCTGTTTTTGGCTTTCCCGAGAATCTTGAGGAAGCTGCAAGAGCTAGTCTCATGAGTGGAATTAAGCAACCATGGCCTCCACCTATGGAGTTGAGCGATTGGATTTGTGCAGGGCCTCCGGCAACTTGACGATAAGGGTCAGCGGCTTGGGGGCAAGCCGCATTTTAAGCGTTGGGGAATGTCAGTACACTGTCATGTGGGCCCTTGAAAGGAGGCAAGTGGGGGTATTCTGTGCTATAAAATGGAGAAGCTGCACAGGCGATGGATATCAAGGAATCAACAGAGAACCTCTTTACTGTTCATCTTCCTCTGTTCTCTAGTCTGTTCATCTTCCTCCATTCTCTAGTCTGTTCATCTTCCCCAGCTTTATCTCTCTTGTACCCAGATTCTCTTCCATTCTAGTACCTTGCTGTTATTAGTTGAGTTCAAGAGGCTAGTGCTGTTAACATGCAGACGCAGAGAAGAGCAAGAGGATGGCTCCTAGAGCCGAAGGGAGTCCATGGCGTCGAAAGTCATTCAAACCCCAGCTAGCTAGGCGAGCGGCGTGGTTCTGGCCGAGGCGATGGTGGTAGTAGATGATGAGCACGGCCACAGCCTTTGATCGGTTCAGAAAGCCACGACGGGTCAAATTCCTAACTTCTGGACTGCACGCCACACATGCAACCGTTAAGTCATCTGGTAAGATCTCTAATGTCAAACTCTTTACACCGATTTCACACAGTAAATACAAGGCTTCCTCAAATGTAGAGAACATTCTACTGTACATAAGGCAAATGAAATACTACATCTAAGTCCAAATTCAAGCATGTCAGGTCATGCTCCACTGCTCCAGCAACGCTACTTCGGGTTATCAGCTATGTGCGCCATCAATTCAGTAGCACTCAAGACAAAGGAGGCAATCTACAGAGAAATCCAACAAAGTAGGTTTGAAAACTAAATATAACCAGGTATAGGTGTGTCGTCATCCCACAATTCCTTGAATTCACTCATGAAGTCCATCCCTGCTGACTCCTCCAGCATCTTTTCTTCCATAGCCTGTCAGCCAAAAACGGTATCAGTGTTTCAATACAGTATTCACCTCTCATTTGGATTAGAAATCGACAGAAAGGAAAGGAGTTCATGGTCAAATACAGTTAAAGATTTCAAAGAATAAATCAGTGTGCGGATCTGAGACCTGAGACTCCTGCATTTTTGACACAACAGTCAAAATCCTATGGTACTGATCTCTTGCTTCTGGGTATTGAGCCATGGACTTCACTCTCGCAAGAGCTTTCTGGAGCCGTTCTTCAGTCTGTTTTCGTCCTTCTTGCAGAAAATCATAATCATCCCCAGAAGGCTTATCTTGGATTGAACTGCTACTCGTTCCGCCATTGCTGCTCTCCACTGAACCTTCTGTAGACCGAAACCCACGTAAGCCAGCCCCTCTACGCCTCCAACGCAATATAACTTTCTCCACGATGCCAACAGACCAAACTATTTTCCGATAATGCTTCCTCACTTGTTGACCTCGCACATGAGCCTGAGCCATCAAACGATGCGATGAAAGTAAAAAAAAAAGCTCAGTCAAAGTGCACACTACAATGAGATAAATGCAGTGCAGTAATAAGGCATACTAAAGTACACTATCACACTATGCTGTCATACTGACAACTAGCCACTAGTAACCAAAAAGTAAGCTGACTTCGCAGGTAGGCACCTTTGCATTAGGAAGTTCACATTAGTACTAAGTGGCAAACAGAGAACAAAGTCCCGAGTCTTTTTCGAACAAATGAGTGACCAACAGAAGCAATTTTACATTTAAAGGATCCTGACATTTGACAATATTGCACAGTATTCTCAACTAGCACATGATACACTACATTTACATACCTGGATCTTCACAATTCGCTGCCTAATAAGAAGAAACTCCTTTCTCCCCTTCCATCCTCTGAACTTATTCTGTATGCGAGTTGCAGCAGAATGCAGAGGATCAAGCTGCCCTGACTTGGGTGGCTTGACAGAAAGGAGTGAGAGGGCACGCTCATCAGACATTCCACCTTTATCATCCTCAGATTGAGCCGCTTGCTTTCTCTGGAAGGATTGCACCCTGAAAACTTGATATATCCGCGCAGCAGCTTGAGCAGCATTTCGAACAGGACCTAATGAATCTCCGCTTGGAGGATGCAGTGAATCTCTCTCAGTAACATCTCCAATACCAGGTAGACCAGATATTTGAGCCATATTAGCTTCCTTCAGATTGAGGGCCTGAAGATGACTGGTCAGAGAAGACTCTGCCAAGAAACCAGATATTCCCTTTTGGCCATTAGCTGATGCGATATCTGCTGGTGTACTTCCAGGGAAATCAGGAGTCGGGTCTGTCAAAGCTCCAGGAGCTGCTCCTAGAGCAATAAGCGCAACTACAGTCCGCTCTCTGCATCACAAGTTAAATCATTCCCATAAGATCAATATGTGAAGCAGAAAGCCAAATGTATAACATGTCACCTATTAACTTACCGGCCACAAATCGCAGCCCAATGGAGTGCAGTCCACCCATGAACATCTCTGAAATTAATATTCACGCCAGCAGCAAGTGTCGGCCTTATAGCCCAATCATATCCAAGGGCAGCTGCTAAGTGAAGCACGCCCTGCCCTTCATCATCTAACACACTGGGTCCCTTGCCACCCATACCAACTTTATTTAGAAGCCAGACATGCAATTTTTCCTTAATCAATTTTTCAACAAACTGATCATGGTGATCAGCAGTAGAAGGCTCATTATCAACAGCCAACTTTAGCAAGTTGGACCACTCATCATTACTCGCCATCAGTGAACTTATCTTCTTACTTAAGTCAATCATCTCCAGGCTGGGGTTAGATACAGTTGCCTGGTACTCATCTGGTTCAAGGGACAACAACTTGTCAAGGCGTATCTGGAAATAAACTTTGTTTGTTTCACCATGTGGACTAGGAGCATCCATGTATTGGGAAACAGTTGGTCGAAATTCAAACTCCCGCACTTCACTGCAGGCCAACCTGTTGGAGCAGGTAATGTAAAAAGGAACTCGACCGAGTTTATGCTGGGGCGAATAACAGATGAGAGTACCATCTGCTAAAATCTTTGCTGGAACTTCAACTTCTCCAAACATACATGACCACTTGCATCTCTCGGTGATTTGACTGTCATTCAGGATGTTACCAGCAACTAAAATCTGTATAGCATGCAACCTTTTTGTGAGAATATGTGCAAGAAGTAGAAACATTAGAACAGTCTTATCAAATGTTTTACATTGAAGCTGAGAGAAAAATTATGAATGAACTTTTCATACTTGCTGTACCATACCTTAGTCTTTGAACCCACATATGTCCAGTTTGGAGCAAAATCTACTATACTAAAGAGCTGCTCCTGCGAGAGCATCGGGGAAACAGTAAACTGATCCAGCGGCTCATGGCTTGATGCTTCGATGATATCATTTGCTTCTCCAGTGCTCCAGAACCCCCCAGAACTAGAATGAATTTGAGAATCTTCCACTTCAGGAAGCTCTTTGCTCATCCATCTTGTAAAACTGTCAGTTTTCTTAAAGCTGTCTTTTAGGATATCAGATAGATTAGATGACTGAGTCTTCAAAAATGGATAGCCAATGGCTGCCTCCTCCAGAGAACCATCATTTTGTTGAGGGAGGCTGTTCTCTGTTGCAGACAAATCACCAGTAGCACTAGAGAACTGAATGCAAAAACTTCAGTTAAATGTCTAAAAAACTAGGAACGGAGAGAGAACAAAAGTACAGTATTGCTGCTTATGCATACTAATTCTCCCTGTTCTTTATTGAAACAAAGGAAAAAATCTCGGTTAAGCCTCTTAACGAAGCAATGTAATGCCATAATAATTATACAGATTCCAATGACCATTAGCATAAAAAACAGATAAAAATGTATGAATTAAAATTTATAATGGTTATGGCATTATAAAAAATGGATATAATTAATTTAAGCCAACAATGCGCTAGTTATAGTACAGTTAAAGTCCATCTTTAACCATAAACTAGTACAATGCCCATGCGTTGTGAGGGCACATAAATATTCGATAAAATATTAGCGTACAACGATTATATAAAAATAAACAATACATATATTATCATCAACCTTATTATCTCATAAATTCTTTGTCAACAACCACCAACGAGGGAAGGTAAGGCGGCGCCATGGGTGGGGTGAGGCAGCGGCGGCTGGTGAGTCGGAGGCCAGCAAAATGGCCTGCTCGATGTCCTCTATGGTAGTGCGGAAGAATCTAGATGAGGGAGGCAATGACGGGGAAAGAGATAGGGGTTAATATACGGTGACGATAGAGGAGGATGATGTCCTCTATGGCGGTGCGGACTGGGAACAATCTGGGTGGGGGAGGTGCCGACGAAGAAAGAGATGGGAACTTGAGGGTTAATATACGAAGTCAACAGGGAGGAGGAGGCGCTCATGGTGGTTGTATAGTTGGTTGCAAATTGCAATATATAAGACTTATCTTATCTGGTTGTTAGGTGATATCTACGCTTCGTGTGTGACGCACGACACATGAAACCCATTCTTTAAAGTAGTAGAGGTGGGGAGTTTAAAAGATAGAAATCACAAAAGCATTTGTACATGCACAGACATATACAGTTGAATTCTCAAATCAACGACGATGGCAGTTTTTTTATTTCCATATTGGTGGAGGCAAACAGTAAATATATCAGCTATAATATAAAATTGGAAACACATTTATATATTTTCCTTATATCTTGTAACTAAGGATATCTTACCCTAGTAGACTACCATGGTTTATTGAATCATACACTAAGAACTTCATAAGTATCAATGCACGGAATGATAGACCAACATACCTGCAGATATGACTTCCCATGAGTTCCTGCTGCACCAATATCGTTGAGACTGAGGCCATCAGAATATACTTCATCAAATGTTAAGTAATCAACTCCCAGGCCTTCCGTGGTAGCACCTTGATCAGAAGGGACAGGAAACTGGAGATGGGGCATTTGACCAGGCTCGTCCAGTTCTATCACAGAATTCCATGATGGAAGATCAGTTTGATTTGCACGGCCATTTGTTCCAAGCATGTCACTTGATCCATTAAGAATGAGAGGACCATTATGTTGGTTAACAGGATAGAAGCTTTTATTTTGTGTGGCATGCTGCCCCTGGTAATTACCTGCTATTTTGTGGCAAAGAAAGGTATTACAATCACTACAATAAGGTTCAAAGAACATAGAAGTAAGTTCTAGTGGTGATTACCTATGGACGAAGCAGGTGTGTAAGAGCTGAAGAGAGAAGAATCTATCACGGGTCCAGTTCCATTTTCATGCTGTTGCATCCAAGTGAAAGAGTCGTATCCAGCTCCTCCTGAATAAATATCTGCTGCACCGAATTTTGCTTTAGATATTCTGTGCATAATTGGAGTATGTATCAGTGAAACTATTTTAGCCGCATGGTACTTTATTTTCCATAACATAAGACCAAAAGCCAAAACTTCCTACCTGATTCTGCCTCTTCGTATTCTGAGGCCTGTCCACTAAGTGAGCTTTCTACCTCCATAATCTGTGAAGGACTACCCACAGCAGCTTCTTGAATAATGTTATTTCCTCTAGCACGAGATGACTTGCCACCCTGAAAGTGATTCACATCATCAAAAGGGGGGAAAGGATTGTATGCAACTTCTTGCAAGAGCAAAATAGGTGATGCAAAATTTCTATTCCAACAGAACCTGCTAAAATCCTTTTTCTTCAACATTTGAAACAAGAAACAGGACATAAACCAACTTGAGAACATATATGAAAGCAAACAGTGCTGAAATAAAACCTGTATCAATTTGTGTTTCACTGTCAAGTTAACTAGCTTATAACATTGACCTCCATGGAATTGCTAGAAATATAGCGGATTCTTGTTTACCTGGTTATAAGTGTTGAACAGTTTGTATAG
The DNA here is from genome assembly GCF_902167145.1 of Zea mays. Lineage (NCBI taxonomy): Eukaryota > Viridiplantae > Streptophyta > Magnoliopsida > Poales > Poaceae > Zea > Zea mays. The sequence continues at coordinate 142,197,012 of NC_050096.1, forward strand.
TGCCACTATATGCAACAGACTTATCATATTTTGAAAACCAGCACTGACTTCTTTTTCTAAATTACGACTTCTGAAAAGGTGAAGAATATTAAACTGGTGTGTTTCAAAGCTTAAACATTGATTCTCTCGGAAGCAAAATCGGTACAAAGTACAAACGAGCTTTTAAATTGCAATGGAGTAAAACAAAGATTCCACAAAGTCAAAACCTATAACATCCATTATTTATTTGATGATAATGAACAAAAGACATTGATTTTGTGAGTTATGTGTGTAAATATGTTCAGTAAGAAGCAAACACATATAGTTCAGTTAGTATGTGACCACTCGGTTCATCCAAACCATGAAGAGTATTCATCGGAAGCAATAAATTTACAAGACCCATAGAATCTTTTAATATAAACTTAAAGGGATCTTCTAAAATATGGTATGTTTTGACATGTATATTTGCTCATGGAGCTAACAGTGTAAAAGTAAATATCAGTGCTCTTGTCATTTAGCAGCGCAACAGGAAAAAAAAAAGAACATGTGTCAAAAATATGCTACCAAAGCACTTCGCTCTACATACTAAGCAATGAAATAAAAATCTTCGCAGAAAGAGAGCCATGCTAAGTACAACAAAAAGGAGTGCACTAATCAGTGTTACCTTTGTCTCAAGATAATGCACAAGTACAATGTGCATATAGTCCCTGCAAAGTCAAAGAGAAAGGTTTCTCAGATTTGGGTTCAATTTCATCAACATAAACACCTATAATAAAAAAACTCGGCCGGGGAGGGAATGACCGCCCTCCCGGTATTATATTAAGAGACCGAAACAATGGTCCCGAACAAGACAATCCCCAAACCTTGGCCCCCATCACTAGCGGGCCAGCTTCACGTCCACTCTGCAACGGCCCAACTGGAGGGTGGCGCACAGGACATTGTAACCCGAGAGAGGATGGGGCACAGCGAGGGAATTTTTTTAACCAAGACGAAAAACTCGCCCACGAGGGGAATCGAAGCCCAGGACTTGGAGGTGCTACTCGGAAGCCTTTAACCACTAGGCTAGACCACTAGAGGCCCTTTCGCATAAACACCTATAATAACACCGTTGAACTTGGTGCACAAATGACAGAGATTGGTGAATTTATATTCACACAACAGGGACTCTGGCACAGCAATCAACTTACTCTTCCAACATCCAGTAAGTCCTCCTTTGGAAGTTTATATTCTCTTCCCCATGAGCATAGTAACAGTGAAGCACATCAATACTTCCAGACTGCCATTATGAACGATATTCAGTTTTATTCTCAAGTTACCATTGAAAAATAATGGTTGGCCAGCATTGAAATGGATCATTAGAGAGAAGATACTGATAAACGAAATTACTTACCTTCAACCTTTCATGGGCTTCCTTGACAGTCTTCTGATCATTTTTCTTCCTCCAATTATGACCATCCTTCCTGAAGTATCTCAATACTTTCCGATCAAATAAAAAAAGTGAGCCACCTAGGCATGTCATCAAATATGTTAGTGATCATGATCAACACGAAGTTGCACATTATAGTGGTACCATTACAGATCTCTATCAACTTTATGATAATTTGGTTTGAATGTTACTGAAGCAACAGCCACATCCTAGCACTAGTATATGGATGTAAACACAGGGATTAAGAGAAGTTCAAGTATTTTGACAAGGTCTTCTTATATAATGATGTGTAGTTCTTCTGCATATTCGAAAAAAGGGATGTCAAATTTTCTGACACGAGAAGTGCTCAGTGAACTCCGCCTATGTTGTCTCGACATAGGAAGTCCCAAGCCCTGATAAAGGAGGTTGTGATAGTGGCGAGCCAACGTTAAACCTAGCCATTCTAATGGAGATGAAACCCAAAAGAAAGAATTGTTCAGTGCCAGAAACCTGCAGGCTCATTGCGATCCTAGTTTAACACATCACATGTTAAGTACCTTTACAGCACATAACAAGACTTCGTAAACACACTCACTCCATAAAGCGGGCAATAAGAAACTAGAAACACTGAAAAGTTAGGTAGAGCTCAGAAGGTAGAACTTAGAAGTATTGAATTGCTTAGGGGAATCTAAAATTCTAAATAAATTTGCATGCAATCTGAATTGAGGCAGTAACAGTGCTATGGGCTATCATCATCTGGGCTTCCAGAACACTTGGTAATTACTAAACTAATTACTTTTATTCTAAAACACCCATAAGCTGCATCAATATTCGGAGTAGAAGACGGATGTCATACTTGGTGGTCTGTTTGGTGGTTCTGGAGCAATACGGAAATTCCTGTAGTTTTTCAGTATTTCACATATTTCAGCAGGGCGTAACCATCGGTGTTGAGCTTCCTTCAGTATCTGCTCGATATCTGTTCATATATCATGAAATAAAGTCAAGAAAAGCAGTGTAGCTGTGATCAGCAGTCTTTCCATACGAACAGACATTCATAAAATGTGTCATGCAATTGTTTCAGAACAGAGTGGTAAAACTTTTTTTTGATTGACTAAGTGAGGTTCCAACAGGGCATGAACCTCCATCAAGCCAAGTTCAAATCACAACACAGAAAATTTCACAGAACAGATGTCATGGTTGGAATTGCGGAAGATCACATGTTAATGTTTATAGCCCATTCAGATAAAGTTTGCAATACCTTTGGCAACAAAACACGGAGTTAAGTACCACGAACTAACTAGAGTTTTGTTGAACCTTTTGACTACAACTTGAATGAGCACCCATTTTCTGCTGGCTTCAGACACGCTCAACACAAGGCAGGAACAGAAACTTTGACAGAAATGGATATCCAGTTTGGAGAAACAGAAAGTTATCGTAACCCCACCTTGACCCTAACAAAAACCAAATTTTGAGGTAACCCACACATAAGCTATCAACTTGACACACACCAAATTCATCCACAAAGCATAAATAAGGTTAGCAAAAAGCAAAGGTGAACATCTTTAAAGAAACAATGCTACAAATGTATGTACCATGACAAAAGTGTGGACAACACAATGAAGTAGAAGGTAGCAAAGAAGACTGCAAAGCGAGTTATAAGTGTGGCAAATAGTAGGACTTATGAGGATCTTTACAAATGCTTGAGTATACAAAGGAAGGAGATAAGGACATATATAGGATAGTTAGGGTTCGTGAGAGGAAGACATGGGATTTCAACCAAGTTAACTGCATTAAGGATAAAACAAAGCACCTCTTGGCAAAGGAAGATGAGATCAGGTATAGACGGCAAGAGTATTTTGACAAATTGTTCAATGAGGAGAATGAAAACACAACCTTTCAATTGGATGACTCTTTTGATGACACTTGGCAAGAGTATTTTGACAAATTGTTCAATGGGGAGGATGAAGACACAACCTTTCAGTTGATGACTCTTTTGACGACACCAATAAACGCTTTATGTGTGGGATCCAAGAATTTGAGGTTAGGAAGGCATTGAAAAGGACGAAAGGGGTAAGACAATGAGCCCTGATGGTATTCCAATTGAGACATTGAGATGTCTCGAGAACATAGCTATAGTATGGCTAACCAAGTTGTTCAACCATATCTTCCGGTCGAACAAGATACCTGACAAGTAAAGGAGGAGAAGTATATTGGTACCGATCTACAATAAGGGAGATATTCAAAGTTGTACTAATTACCAAGGAATTAAGTTCATGAGCCATACTATGAAGCTATGAGAGAGAGTTATCGAGCATCGTCCAAGGAGTAGCAAAGATCTCTTTCAACCATTTTGGTTTCATGCCTAGAAGGTTAACTATGGAAGTCATTTTCTTAATATGACAAGTGATGGAGCAGTATAGGGAACAAAGAAGGATCTAAGCATGGTTTTCATTAACTTAGAGAAGGCTTATGACAAAATACCAAGGAATATTATGTGGTGGGCCTTGAACAAACACAAAGTTCCGACAAAGTAGATGGATTTATTAAGAACAATGTTGTGACTAGTGTTCGAACAAGTGATGGGAACACAGATGATCTTCCGATTAGAATAGGGCTTAATCAAGGATCAGCTTCGAGCCCTTACCTTTTTGCCTTGGTGATGAATAAGGGACATACAAGGGAATATCTCTTGGTGTGTGCTTTTTGCGGACGATATTGTGCTAGTTGATGAAAGTTGAGCAGGAGTAAATAGGAAACTAGAATTGTAGTGGGAGACTCTAGAATCCAAAGGTTTTAGGCTCAGTAGAACTAAACTATGAAATATGATTTTGGCACTACACATGAGGAAGGAGAAGTTAGTTTGGAAGGTCAAGTAGTGCATAGGAAGGAAAGCTTTAGGGCGTGTTTGGAAGCAAGGCGATTGAGATGGCTAAAATCTCTTACTATTCAAAAATCCCCTCCAATCCCCTTGCTCCCAAATAAGCCATTCGGTATTTAGAATTAATGCTACAGAGAGACAAGGATGTTGATAAAGATGTTAGCCAAAGAATCAAAATAGGTTGGATGAAGTGGCATCAAGCATCTGGTGTTCTATATGACAAGTGGGTATCATAGAAGATAAAAGGCAAATTTTATAGGACGGCGATTAGACCTGCTATGTTGTATAGTGCAGAAGTTAGGCCTACAAAAGCCAATATATTCAGCTAGTATGTATTACAGAAATACTTATGATGCATTGGATTTGTGACCATACAAGAAGGGATCGAGTCTAGAATGTTGATATACTTGATAGGCTAGAAGTAGCTTCAATTGAAGAAAAGCTTGTCCAACATCGGTTGAGATAATTTGGATATGTCCAGCAAAGACCTCCAGAGGTACCATTGCGTAATGGAATCCTAAGGCACGATAGCAATAAGAAGAGAGCAAGAGAAAGACCAAAGTTGACATGGAAAGAAGCAGAGACTTAAAATAATAAGATATAACCAAAGATTTAGCTTTGATAGGATTTTACGGAAAACAACTATCCATATATGTGAACCTTGATTTATGGGTTCTATTGGATTTTTAGCCCTAGCCCACCTAAGTTGCTTGGGATAAAAGGTGCGGTATTGGTGTTATTGTTGTTGAAACTCTTTGGCTCTTTCAGACAAAAAGAGGCACTGTTACTGGAAACAATGAACAAAAATGGCTATCATGACCATGGGATCCAAATTCCAAGCAGTGCAATGCAAACAGCGACCGAAACCGCGGTATTGCACGATTCAGTTGGACAGACCCTCATAACATAACCAACCCTGACCTCGCTACATTCTCCAGCAGGTCAGAGAATGGATGCTGTCAAAAGCAAATAGCAAGCAATTTTTCCTCATCCCTGAGCTGTCAGAGGGCCAGGAAAAATCCAACTAGAGAGCGCATAGATAAGACCCTCCCCTACTCACAAACTCCCGGCCATAGTGCACCAAAACTACCAAACACTTGCTTAACACCCAAATTTGCCTCCAATCTCTGCGTAACTATCTGCAAGTATTTGATAAATACTCCATTGCTTGCAGTGATTCCCTACGAGAAGCACACAAACCCTGAACGAGGAAGCTCTCACAAAGACCTCCCTGCCCCGCAGCGACCGCAGGGCTGACATACCGACGCCTCCGTGCCGGCATCAGCACGAAGTAACAAACACCCAGAGTCCCGACGCCAATACAAAGTAACAAACATCCATAGTCCCGATAAGTTACGAGGAAAGCCCAGAGCCCGCAGACCCGCGCCAGCGACGCGGAGAGATGTTTCCGCCTTGGCGACACCCGCATCTCCCGGCTGCCCGATTGACCACGACCGGAGCGTTGACCGAAGCACTCAGATCAGATCGAAGCACGCCCGCCTCAGGAATCAGGAGCAAACAAAGCGCATGGGATCACGGGGGAGGGGAAGTGGACGGGACGGCTCACCTAGCTGCGGCACGACCGCGAGGCGGCGCGCCTCCGTCGTGGCCATCGATCGGGCTCACAAGCGGCGGCCGCGGACCATGCAACCCGCTGGACCGGGCCGGGGAGGAGGGGAGGCCGTGCTGGCCTGGGGATCCGAGCGGCGGGGGGTGGGGTGGAAAGGGTGATTTCTGCAGGTTCGGGGCGTGGAGAAAGGAGGAAAGTGGAAACGGAGAACTTTTCCTCGTTCGCTCTGCTACAAGGGTTTAGCTCAGAGCATAACCGCGCTAGTGATTGAACGCCTGAAACTGAAAGAGGCGGGACAGCCAGTTAGGCTATTCGCAGCACTTTACTCTAAATTTTCTTTTATATATTATTTTTTTACGTCACATCAACATTTCATCTCTTATGTTTTCATCTCCCGCAGTGATTCTCCCCTATATTTTCTCCCTATACACCATTACAACCATAAAATATCATTTCTGTCGGCGTTTCGACCCCGGGGGTCCCTGGACCGACGTATCCCAGCCTAGATGGGTCGGCGCGAGACGAAACACAAGGGGGAACAATAAGGAGAATTGCGGCTCGTGTTGTCCTGCGCCCAGGGCGGATGCGCTTGCAGTAAGGGGTTACAAGCGTTCGCGAGGGAGAGAGAGAGCCTTGTTCGTCAGCCCGTCCTCCCGCGCGGCCATCTTCTCGTACGAGGGCCCTGGACCTTTCTTTTATAGATGTAAGGAGAGGGCCCAGGTGTACAATGGGGGGTGTAGCGATGTGCTATCGTGTCTAGCAGAGAGGAGCCAGCGCCCTATGTACATGCCGACGTGGCTGTCGGAGAGGTGTTGCTGCCCTGTTCATGTGATGTCGTGGTCGTCGGAGCAGCGCTTAGACCCTGTAGAAGTACAGTTGTCGGGGCTGTTGGATCCTTGCTGACGTCTCCTTGCCTCCGTAGGGGGCTGAAAGCCGCCGTCGTCATGGAGCACGCGGGGTGCCATCATTACTTGTTTACCGGGGCGAGCCAGATGGGATGCCGGTCTTGTTCCCCGTAGCCTGAGCTAGCTAGGGGTAGGGTAATGATGTACCCCCCTGCGGCGTGGTCGGTCCGAGCCCGAGGTCGGGCGAGGCGGTGACTCCTCCGAGGTTGAGGTCGAGTCCGAGCCCTGGGGTCGGACGAGGCGGAGACCGTCTTCCGAGGTCGAGGTTGAGTCCGAGCCCTAGGGTCGAGCGAGGCGGAGACCGTATTCCGAGGTCAAGGTTGAGTCTAAGCCCTGGGGTCGGGCGAGGCGGAGCTTCCTATGGCGCCCGAGGCTGGACTTGGCTGCTGTCAGCTTCACCCTGGCAGGTGGCACAGCAGTCGGAGCAGGGCAGGCGGCGTTGTTTTCCTGTCAGGTCAGTCAGTGGAGAGGCGAAGTGACTGCAGTCACTTCGGCCCTATCGACTGTGGAACGCGCGTCAGGATAAGGTGTCAGGCGATCCTTGCATTGAATGCTCCTGCGATGCGGTTGGTTGGCGTGGCGATCTGGCCAAGGTTGCTTCTCCGCGAAGCCTGCCCGAGCTGGGCCTCGGGGCGAGTCGAAGGTGCGCCCGTTGCTTGAGGAGGCCCTCGGGCGAGGCATGAATCCACCTGGGTCTACTGTTCCTGTCCGAGGCTGGGCTCGGGCGAGGCGAGATCGCATCCCTTGAGTGGACGGAGCCTTGACCTGAATTGCGCCCATCAGGCCTTTGCAGCTTTGTGCTGATGGTGGTTACCAGCCGAGTTTAGGAGTCTTGGGGGTACCTCTAATTATGGTCCCCGACAGTAGCCCCGAGCCTCAAAGGGAGTGTTGGTATTCGATTGGAGGTTTTTGTCGCACTTTTTTGCAAGGGGACCGGCCTTTCTCGGTTGCATTTCGTTCTGGTGGGTGCGCGCGAGCGCACCCGCCGGGTGTAGCCCCCGCGGCCTCGGAGGAGTGGTTTGACTCCTTCGAGGTCTTAGTGCCTTTAGTGATGCCTTGGTCGGTCTGATTGTTCCCTCATGCGAACTGGTCGTAGTCCGGGTGCATAGTCGGGTTTCGAGTTCTCGGGCTGGTATGTTGACGCTGTCAACGGTTTGGCCGGAGCCGGGTTTGCGAGAGCAGCCCCCGAGCCTCCGCACAGAGCGAGAGGACGGTCAAGGACTGACTCGGCTTTTATCATACGTCCCTTCGTCGCCTTTCCGCAAGGAGGAGGGGGAAAGCGCCATGTTGCCCTCGGAGGGCGCCGAACATGGTGTCTCCAATGAGTTGCTAACGAGTGATCCGAGTGGACGCCCGTGCCCCGTTCGATAAGGGTCGGCTAGTGGCCCAGAGGCGCGCTCCAAAAGTACCTGCAGGTGATTTGCCGGACCCGGTCCCGTTTGATAGGGTCCGAGGGCTCGATGCCTCCCTCTGATGGGATTCCGTTACAGAATCGCTCCTGCTGGTCTTGGAAATGTCCTAGGGTACCTCGGGAGCGTAGCCCGAGCCTCGGCCATGTATCGGGCATACCCAGAGTCATCCCTCGCTCTGCGTGTTCTGAGGCGGCTGTAGAACCCTTCAGGGGCCAGCCTTCGAACCTCTGATCAGTAGTGGGCGCGGAGCCCGAGCGGCCTGAGGCAACTGTCGAACCCTTCCGAGGGGCCAGCCTTCAAACCTCTGACCAGTAGTGGGCGCGGAGCCCGAGTGCTCTGAGGCGGCTGTCGAACCCTTCCGAGGGGCCAGCCTTCGAACCTCTGATCAGTAGGAGGGCTCGGGGCCCGCTTCCTTCGCAGAGAAGGATCCCTTTCAGAGTATCCCCTTTCCCGGTCCCTGTAGCAAGAGAGAGAAAGGGAAGAGGAAAAGGATACGAAATTGGACGATGTGGCGCACCTTTTTTGACGCGGTCATTATGGCGGAGGTGAAGCGTCGCCCGCTTCGCCTGCCAAAGGTGCCGCCTGCCCTGCCGCGGAGTTAATGCGACGGGACGAGTGGTTCGCGGGGCAGCCGTTGCGCGAGCCGTTCGAGGAACGGGCGTTTCGCCTTCGAGTTTTGAATTTCGTGGCGGGTTCGGGTGAAGTGTTGAACGGGTCTTGCCCGGGCCTTTATATATTCGGAAGAGGGACCGGTGGTGGTTCTTTACTCTGTTGCTCGCCTCCTTCTTTGGTTTCCGCAACCTGAGGGAATAGCCAGAGAAAGAGAACCGCGCACCTCGTCTGCTCCGCTGCCACCCTCTTCGCTTGGTGATGGCCGACCGGGTAACCGTCGTTCCGCCGCGCGACCCGTGGCCTTTCTCCACCGTCACGGTGGACGACATGGAGGCCCTTGTTGCCGATGGCTTGCTCCGTCCCCTCTCCGGTGACCCGCAGCCGGAGTGGATGGTCCCTCCGAGCGGAGTCGCCCCGTCCCTGCCGTCGAGGTATGTGCTGAGTTTCGTCTCTTTCCATGAGCGGGGGTTCGGAGTGCCGGCAAGCCGTTTCATGCGGGCGATTCTGCATTTCTATGGGGTGGAGCTGCACAATCTCAACCCCAACTCTATCGCGCAAGCAGCCATCTTCGCGGCGGTTTGCGAAGGGTTTTTGGGGATTGACCCCCACTGGGATCTGTGGACCCATCTCTTCTCCGCGGAGCCTTTTGCCTCAACGACGGGGGAAAAGAGAGTCTGCATGGCGGTGCGGGCCGGTGGCTGCATCCTCCAGTTGAGGCAGGCGCGTGCGCTACAGTACATCCTCGCCATCCTTGTGTCTTCGAACAAGGGGTGGCAGCGCCGGTGGTTTTACCTCCGGAACGACGATGGGAGGCTCCCATCGTTCTCTCAACGACTGGTGACTGCCGCCGGCAGCAACTGGCGCTATGGGGCCCCACGCGAGAGACAGAAGAATCTCCAGCCCCTTCTGGAGGCCTTGCAGGAGCTGTGAGACGGAGGGCTCACCGCCGCGGGGGTGGTTGCCGCCATCCATCGCCGGAGGGTGCTCCCCTTGACGGAGCGGTGGCTGCTGCTTTCGGAGATGACGCGGGGGGTCGACTTGGAGGGTTCGCAGATGTCCTCGGTCCCCCTCCCTGCCGATGACCTCCATAGGCGGGTAGCCGACATGGTAGGGAGGCTGGATGCCAGCGCCCTTACCCAGCCCTCGATGCGTCCCGAGCGCGGGTGCATATCCCTGGTGAGTGTCCGCTCCTTCTTCTTTCTTGTGTCAGATTGCCCTTGGTTCTCACTGCCGAGATTTCCGTCCGTCTCCAGGAGTTGAGGTTTCACAAGCCCTCTGCCACCGGTCCCGAAGGACGCGGTGGACCGAGCCGCGCGGAGGGTCGCTGCGGAGAAGAAGAAGGAGAAGAAGGACGCGAAAAAGGCTCGGGCTCGCGAGCGGATGCAGGCTCGGGATGCCTTGGAGAGGCGTCGTCGGAAGCAGGAGAGGGACGGGCTTCCGAGGGAGCCATCGCCGGAGACGCCTGACGACGACGACGACGATGATGATGACGAAGACGACGACATGGCGGCCCGCCTTGGCCTCAGCCCGGATCTGAGGCTGGGCCAGGGGTCGTCAAGCCAGCCCCCGAGTGAGCTGGCGCCGTCGGTATCTGGGGCTGGGGCATCAGGGTCCCGGTCCAAAGAACAGGGACAGGCTGAGGGGGTACTTGACCCCTCGGCCGAGGTAGTTGAGGTGACCCCGGGGAGTCAGGCTGACCCGCCTGTCCCCCAAGAGCAGTTGCCCATGCCGGCCGCACAGGAGGTTGGTCCTCATGTCGTCGTGACTGCGCCTGGGCAAACCGTCCCTTCGGTGCCCCGGGTGCCCGAGGCGGGGATGGTGCCGAAGCCGGCAGCGGGGCAGACCTTGGCGGCGCTTGCGGGGGCTGAGGCCCGAGGGGCCTCCCCGCAGGCACGATTGGTCGTGGTCCGGAGTGGGTAAGTATCTGAGGATACCTCTGTCCCGGCTCCTTCTTCGTGTTTCCTGATCCTGCCTTTCCTTTTCCTCCCAGCAAACGGAGGCACGACTCGACTGGTCTGGCTCCCCAGAAGGTCCTCAAGACGGCGCCGGCTTCTGCAGCCAGTGCCGCACCGGGCCTCGCCGGCCGGCTGGCCTCCTCACAAGATGCCCCAAAGCGGGGGGCTTAGGCGGCACGAGTTGCCGTGGGGCGAGCTCCCAAGGCTGACCCCTCCGTCGAGGCGGCCGTCGTGCCGGGGGAGACTGCTGGCGCGGCCGCGGCCTTCACACCACCTGACGTGTTGTCGACGCCGGCACCAGCCTCTGCCGAGGCTGTTGCCGTTCTGCCCGTGGAGCCATCCGTCGCTGCCGATGCTGAGATGGCTGAGGCGCTGCTACCCGAGGCCAGTGATCGGAAGCCCGCCCCCTTAGTCGAGGAGGTACCCGATGCGCCGACCGTAGGGGGTGCCGACGCCTTGGAGGAGGGGGCGCAGAACCGCGGCCCGTCCTGGGGAGCGGCGACCTCATCCTCGCGCGGCGCGGTCCCAATGAGCGGCGTGGGGAGGCGCTCCGGTTCTGGACCCGTGGTGCCTCGAAGCCCCTCTTTGTTCTTGACGATGAGCGGGAGGAGCAGTCTCGGGACGAGCTCCGCGAGTGTGCCGAGGCAGCGATGGGGTCGCTTCGGTCGACCATGGATGTCCTTGCCAGGAACGTTCCCAGGATCCTCCAGGTAAGGATTTCAAGCATACCTTTCACGTGACCAAGGCACCCTTTGTGACGCCCTGCTTCCCTTCCTCAGGATCTGACGGATCTGAGCACCGCCAAGTCGTCGTTCATCCACCGCGAGGCCGATGTCTGGGGTTCGCTGTGGTTCTTGAGGACCGCGCTTGCCGAGGCTACCGAGCACCTCTCCTAATGCAGCGCCGAGGCGGCGGACCTTCGATTGCTCTGCGACGAGCTGGGGGCGGAGACAGCAGCGACATGCGCAGAGGCGGCAGTTGGAGCTTGGCCAGGTCATCGGTGAGCAGGACCAATCTCGGAGCCGGGCCGCCGAGGCTGAAAGCCGGGCTGAGGCCCTTGGAGGCCAGCTAGCCGAGGCATCTGCTCGGGCCGGAGCCCTTGCATAGGACCTGGCCGTGGCCGTCGGGTCTACTCAGTCCGCCCAAGCCGCAGCCTCGAAGAAGCGTGCCCGGGCTGAAGGTATGTCTTGGCTGTTTTGAGATTTTGATTCAGCTTCACTCTTCAACTCGTGTTTGAAGAATTCTGTTTTGGCTGTTTGCAGAGTTCGAGTCTGCCCTCAACGAGTCCGCCAAGGCACTTGCCCAGGCGGCTGAGTAGAAGGAGGCCGACCGTGTGGCCATGTCTGAGGCTATCTCGGCCTTCTGCCGGGTCTTTGGTCTTGACGATGTCCCCTCGGGAAGCTCCCCCCAGAGTCGCCTGCAGGCCTTGGGTGACCGCGCGCGCGGCAGACTCCACGAGGCGCTGCATCACGGCGTTAGGCGGGCCTTCGCCGTGCTCGCTTCCCACTATGATGTGGATCTGGAGCGGGTCAGCGAGGGGTACTGCCTTTCCGACGAAGATGAAGCTGCCCTGGCCGAAGTTCAGAGGCTTGAGGCGGCCGCCGCGGGCCCGAGCGCGGTGCTGGCGTCCTCTTTCGAGGTGGAAATCCTTCCGCTTGCGCCGCCATCCGAGGCCGGGGCGGATCTCGCCGAGGGTGGAAACGAAGCCGAGGTTGGAGACGAAGCCGAGGGTGCCGCTCCTCCCCCGGGCGATGCTTGATTCTACTGGAGCAGTTTGTTTTGAACACGTATGTGTCTTTCGCGGCCGCCGAGGCCTGAACACTTTGTCATCGTGATATAAAGTTGTGTCTCTTTTCCTCCTATTTCGCGTATCCGGACTTGTTCGTCAGTAGCAGGATCGCTTACCCAAGTAAGAGTTATTTTTCGCGGTAGGTGACGAGTGAGGTGTCCGTATCCCGGAGGCGTAGGAGTCCCTCGGCTCGGTCGGCCTTGCCGCTTACATGCACTCTTATTCGCTTCTCGGGGTTCTGTTACTGATATAGTCGGGAAACACGAAAGTCGTTTTGGTGGAAGACTTTTTCTGAGGAAAATTTTTACGCAGGGGGGGTTTCCCCCTTCTAGCCCCCGAGGGAGGGTCAGGCTTTGCTGAGGCAAGGCTGACCCTTCCTTGATGGTTAGACTTTATTTGCGTATGAACGAGGCATATGAACGACTTGAAAGCATCTTAAGGGTAAAAGCGACGTAGCTGTCGGATGTTCCAAGCGTTGTTGTAGACCTCGCCTTGACTTTTGGCCAGCTTGTATGTTCCGGGCTTCAAAATCTTGGCGATGATGAACGGCCCTTCCCAGAGAGGCGTGAGCTTGTGGCGCCCTCGGGCGTCCTGTCGTAGCCGAAGCACCAAGTCGCCCACCTGGAGGTCTCGGGACCGAACCCCTCGGGCGTGGTAGCGTCGCAGGGACTGCTGATACCGTGTCGAGTGTAGTAAGGCCATGTCCCGAGCCTCTTCCAGCTGGTCCAGTGAGTCTTCTTGGCTGGCCTGGTTGCTTCGGTCGTCGTACGCCCTCGTCCTCGGGGAGCCGTATTCTAAGTCTGTGGGCAAGATAGCCTCGGCCCCATAGACTAGAAAGAACGGCGTGAAGCCCGTGGCTCGGCTTGGCGTCGTCCTTAGACTCTAGACCACCGAGGGGAGTTCCTTCATCCATCGTCTGCCGAACTTGTTGAGGTCGTTGTAGATCCTCGCTTAAGTCCCTGTAGAATCATGCCGTTGGCACGCTCTACCTTCCCATTCATCATGGGGTGAGCTACGGTGGCCTAGTCCACCCGGATGTGGTGGTCCTCGCAGAAGTCTAGGAACTTCCTGCCAGTGAACTGGGTGCCGTTGTCGGTGATGATGGAGTTTGGGACCCCAAAGCGATGGATGATGTTGGTGAAGAACGCCACCGCCTGTTCGGACCTGATGCTGTTTAGGGGTTGGACCTCAATCCACTTGGAGAATTTGTCGATAGCGACCAGCAGGTGCGTGAAGCCCCCGGGTGCCTTCTGCAAGGGACCGACGAGGTCCAGACCCCACACAGCAAACGACCTGGTGATGGGTATTGTTTGCAGGGCCTGAGCGGGCAGGTGTGTCTGCCTTGCGTAGAATTGACACCCTTGGCAGGTGCGTCGTCCACCGCGGTTGGCCAGTAGAAACCTTGTCGGAAGGCATTTTCAACGAGGGCTCGAGGCGCTGCGTGATGACCGCAAGCCCCCGAGTGTATTTCTTGCAATAGCTCCTGACCTTCGGTGATGGATATGCATCGCTGGAGGATGCCTGAGGGGCTGCGGTGGTAGAGCTCCTTCTCGTCACCCAGTAAGACGAACGACTTGGCGCGCCGCGCCAGTCGCCGAGCTTCGGCTCTGTCGAGGGGTAGCTCTCCTCGGTGGAGATATTGCAGGTACGGGGTCTGCCAGTTTTGATTAGGCGGGACCCCATTCCGCTCTTCCTCGACGCGCAGAGCCTCACCCTCGGGGGTCGAGGGTGCCTCGGGCTGGGCCGAGGGTGCCTCGGGCTGAGCCGAGGGCTTCTCGGGCTCGGGCGTGTCGTCGGTCTTGACTGAGGGTTGATGTAGGTCTCGGGAGAAGACGTCCGGGGGGACCGTCGTCCGCCCCAAGGCTATTTTAGCCAGCTCGTCCGCAGTCTCGTTGTATCGTCGAGCAACGTGGTTGAGCTCGAGCCCGTAGAACTTGTCTTCCAGGCGCCGAACCTCGTCGCAGTAGGCTTCCATCTTCGGGTCGCGACAATGGGAGTTCTTCATGACTTGGTCGATGACAAGCTGCGAGTCGCCACGAGCGTCGAGGCGCCGAACCCCTAGCTCGATGGCAATGCACAACCCGTTAACCAGAGCCTCGTACTCGGCCACGTTGTTGGATGCCGGGAAATGGAGGCGCAACACGTAGCGGAGGTGCTTCCCGAGGGGTGAGATGAAGAGCAGGCCCGCACCCGCTCCCATTTTCATCAGTGACCCGTCAAAAAAACATGGTCCAGAGTTCCGGTTGGATCGGAGCTGCTGGAAGCTGGGTGTCGACCCATTCAGCCACGAAGTCCGCCAAGACTTGGGACTTGATGGCCTTCCGAGGGGCGAACGAGATTGTCTCGCCCATGATCTCCATCGCCCACTTTGCAATCCTACCTGAGGCCTCTCGGCATTGGATGATCTCCCCCAGGGTGAAGGATGACACCACAGTCACCGGATGAGACTCGAAGTAGTGTCGCAACTTTCACCGCGTCAGAATTACCGCGTACAGTAGCTTCTGAATTTTTGGGTAGCAGATTTTGGTCTCGGACAGTACCTCACTGATGAAGTAGACCGGCCTCTGGACGAGCAATGCATGCCCTTCTTCTCATCTCTCGACCACGATCGCGGCGCTGACCACTTGAGTGGTTGCGGCTACGTAGATCAAGAGGGCTTCTCCGGTAGCGGGGGGCTGTGGGGGATAGATATCCCCCGGGTCCACTAAAAGAGTAAAAGACCTCACGAAAGGCCCAAGGGCCCAATAAATCGTAAGGTCATTCTTTCGTGGGCCTGGGGAGAGACAACCAACAAAGCAGATCGACATGAGGCCGGATTGGTGCGAACCCGGACGGCCCACAACGTCGAGCGAGTGACCACAACAGAGATCCGACTTTCCCGCGCTGGAGCCTCCATGCAACGGAGCCATGCGAGGATAAGTCGGCAGAACTACAAGGAGATAAACTCAAGCAGTTCACTATCTTTTATCTACACGTCGTTATCATATCCACGTGTATTGCCCCACGGTCGAGTATATAAGGCCTAGGGGGCACCCCTTCAGATCGATCGACCCTATTACTTAGCCACCCACTTCGACTCTCTGCATTCTCAATTCAGAGAGCTCTCTTGTAACCTCATTCACTCAGCATACTCATCAGGACGTAGGGTGTTACACATCTCTAAGCGGCCCGAACCTGTAAACCTTGTCCACTTTCCCTCGTGCAATTGGCACGAACCATTTTGCTACAGTCGTCGACACCGTCCTACTCCTAAAAACACCTTGAGGGGCAACCCCGAGTGTGCGGTCGGACCCAAAACACCGACAGCTAGCGCGCCAGGTAGGGGGTGTGTCGACGATCCAAGCTAGCTCAATGGCCGTCACCTTCCACAGCAAGATCACCCACCGTCCCGGATCCGTATTCTGCTTCGGAACAATCTCATCCGTAGCAGATGAAGAGGGAACTCTACACCGCATTGCGGATCTGCCGGAAAAGAAGTCTCCTCCAACAAACTCCGAAAATGTCGGAGAAGCGCAACCTCCAGCCCACCGGAAAAAGATCGTCTCCGGAAAGTCAGGGGCCGAGGGCCCGCTGACCCGGAGAACTCCACTATCTACTTCCCCGACAAAAGAATGGACACAGATCGCAAGGAAGAAGGAGACCAAGGGGAAGCAAGTTGTTCTTTCAGTTCCTCCGCCCTCAAAGGAGAACGGAAAGAAGGTCGCCACGACAGCAGCACCATTCTACCCCGACGTCCTCTTCATCGAGAGAGTGGAGTCGCCTACCGTCTCCGACGATGAGCCGACCACACCCGGAGAAGAACCGCCTCAACGAGAATCCCGCCGACGGAGGAACCGGCGCAGGAACGTTCGACGACATCACTCGGCCGGAGAACGAGATCCAGAGCAGCCTGTCTCGCGAGACGAGGTCTCGGAGATAGGAGAAACTCCGGAGGAACGTGTCTTCAGAGAACGAAGGAACTCCCGACGACGTGATCGCCGCCGGGCTCAGGAACAAGCCGAGCAAGACGCAAGGCAACGCCGGGAGAATCCATTCTTCGGGCGCAACCTGAACCCCGACTTCGCCCGAGCCATGAACACGCCGAGCGAAGTCGGAGGAGTACTAGCTCGAATAGCTGATGGACTCCCTCGGACTCCCGACGCCGAGGGCTACCGACGACTGTTCACCCAGACGGCCAACCATCTTCTACCGCTTGCTCACCCGCCGAATGATCTACGACACGCCATCAACAGTCGCTGAGACGCGCGAAGCTCCATCAATGCTTCGCGTGAACGGCGGCATGAGAACGAGATCCGCCGCCGGGAGGAGTACGACAGGGATCATGGCATCCCAGCTCGGAGCCAGGCCACCAGAACTGAGTCGGCAACGACCTCAACTGGCGGTACTACCCGGGGACGGTCGAGGAACCACAATAACTACTCCCCTCCCCGGGACAGACATCATCCCCGACGACAGGAGGACACATGCGGAGTGTCTGCTCTTACTCCGCGCCTCAGAGCCATCCAATGGCCTCCCAACTTCAAGGTATCCAATGTCGACAAATATGAACCTAAGCAGGATCCAGGGGGCTGGCTAGCCGTCTACACCACCGCTGCTCGAGCTGTCGGGGCGTCCGAGGACGTGATGACCGCGTACCTACCCATTGTCCTTGGGCAAGACGCGCTGCAATGGCTGCGACATCTACCCCGACACTGCATCGACGACTGGGGCGACTTCAGTCGACGCTTCACCGCCAATTTCCAGTCCCTCTCCGACAAACCGGCGCACCGTGGGATCTCAAATCCATCAAGCGTCGGGGGGATGAAACTCTCCGGTCGTACCTCAAAAGGTTCCAGACCATGAGAAATCGTATCCCCGAGGTCACGGAGGCGGCCGTGATCGAGGACTTCTACCGAGGATCCAATGACTCGGCTTTCGTCCGAGCCATATTACAGAAGGCGCCGACTACTTCCGAGGAGCTGTTCCGGGAAGCCGACCTCTACATCACCGCCGACGAGCGAGCCGAGGACCTCATCGGAGGAGCAAAGCCCGCACCGGCAGCACCACGACGTGACGCGAACCAGCAACCCGACAAACGCTGGGAGAAGAGGCCTCGCAAAGAAGTGCACGCCGCCGGACCACCTGCCTCTCGCGCCCGAGGAGGACCTCGTGGAGGCGAACGCACGCTGGACGACATCCTCGACGCCCAGTGCCCGTACCACAAGGACATGCTCCACACTCTTCGTAACTGCCGGGACTTCAAGCACTCCGTCGGGCATGGTCGACCTTTCCAACCTCTACCTCCTCCTCCGTCGAGGGGAGGACCAGATGAACCACGACAACCCCATCAGCAGGAGGAGGGAAGAGGAGGAGCTTTCCCGCGCGTTGACAGGGAGGTCAACGTCATCTTCGACGGACATGGGTTGTAGGAGAACAAAAGACAACAAAAGCTCAACGACCGCCAGATACTGGTGGCGACCACCAGTCCTCTCGCCCCATACCGGTGGTCGGAGCACCCGATCACTTTCACTCGGGAGGATCAATGGCTCAACTTCGACCATCCAGGCAAATACCCGCTCCTCGTCGATCCGGTGATCCGAGAGAGCCGGGTGAAGAAGGTGCTAGTGGACGGGGGGAGCAGCATCAACGTCACCTTCCCCCGGACACTCCAAGGCTTGGGAGTTCACCTCAAAGAGCTCCACGAGTCGGACACTCCTTTCTTCGGCATCGTGCCGACAGAAGGGGAATACCCGCTGGGCCACATCTACATGCCTGTCACCTTCGGAACTCCGGAGAACTACAGAACCGAGTTCCTGAGGTTCGAAGTGGCGAACTTCGACTGCGGGTACAACACCATCATCGGGAGGCCGGGATTGGCCAAATTCATGGCCATTCCACATTACACATACATGATACTGAAGATGCGAGGACCGCAAGGAATCATAACTGTGCGCGCCGACTTCCAAGGCGCCGCAGAGTGTTTCCGAGTGGCCATCCAAGCAGCCCTCACCACCAAGATGTCGACGGTTTCTTCAACACAGGCGAACTCTAAGCCTGAGGAGGACCTTGCAGTACCGGCAAACGAAGCTCAGGCCGCGACCTCTATGCGGCCGACTGAAGAAACCAAGAGGATCAACCTGGGGTTCGCTGATGAACGCAAGACTGCCATCGTCAGCTCCAGCCTGGACGACAAATAGGAAAGCGCGCTCGTCCAGTTTCTGCAAGATAACCGAGATGTATTTGCATGGCAACCTGCGGATATGCCGGGAGTCCCAAGAGAACTGGCCGAGCACAAACTGAAGGTCTATCCCCAGGCAAGGCCGATTCGGCAAAAGCTACGTCGTTTCACGCCCGACAAGAGAGAGGCCATTCGCGCCGAGTTAGCTCGCTTGGTCGCGACTGGATTTATTAGAGAGGTGTTACACCCCGAGTGGTTAGCCAACCCTGTTCTTGTACTCAAAAAGAATAAAGTGGATTGGCGCATGTGCGTCGACTATACTGATCTCAACAAACACTGTCCGAAGGATCCCTTCGGGCTCCCAAGGATAGATCAGGTGGTGGACTCCACCGCTGGATGTTCTGTGCTGTCTTTCTTGGATTGCTATTCCGGATACCATCAGATTAGTTTGGAGAAGGAAGACGAGGAAAAAACAGCGTTCATCACTCCGTTTGGTGCTTTCTGTTATACCTCCATGCCGTTCGGCCTCAAAAACGCTGGAGCGACTTATCAGAGAGCCATTCAAACGTGCTTAGCCGATCACTGGGGCAAGCGTGTGGAGGCCTACGTAGATGATGTGGTAATCAAAACAGAGAATTCGGAAAACTTCATCGAAGACTTACAGCTGGTTTTCAACAGTCTGAGGCGGTATAGATGGAAGCTTAATCCCGAAAAATGTGTTTTCGGGGTACCAGCAGGAAAATTACTCGGGTTTATTGTCAGCCACCGGGGAATTGAGGCTAATCCGGATAAGATTGAAGCTATCATGAAGATGGAAGCACCTCGATCACAAAAGAAGGTTCAGCGACTTACTGGATGTATGGCAGCTCTGAGCAGATTTATATCCAGGCTAGGGGAAAAAGGTTACCATTTTACAAGCTACTCAAGAAGGTGGATAAGTTTCAGTGGACTTCAGAGGCACAGGAAGCTCTAGATGCACTGAAGAAATTCTTGACAACACCACCAGTACTGAAGCCACCGCGACGAGCTACGTCAACTCAACCAGCTGAAGATCTACTACTGTATATCTCTTGCACGACTCATGTGGTAAGCACCGCGTTGGTAGTCGAGCGAGCAGAAGAAGGACATGCCTACCCAGTGCAACATCCTGTTTACTTCATCAGTGAAGTTCTAGGCCCCTCAAAGAAAAAGTATCCTCAAGTTCAGAAGCTATTATATGCAGTACTTCTAACTGCCCGCAAGCTACGTCACTACTTTGATGACCACAAAGTCATAGTAGTCACTGGTTTTCCGAAAGGGGATATTCTTCACAACAAGGAGGTCATTGGCCGAATAGCCAAGTGGGCTTGCGAGCTGGGATCTCATGACATCGAGTTCCGACCTCGCACTGCCATCAAAACTCAAGCACTGGTTGATTTCGTATCAGAGTGGACTGAACAGCAAGTACCAGATAACCCAGAGACTGCAGAAGTGTGGCGAATGTATTTTGATGGCTCGCTGAAGCTGCAGGGAGCAGGAATTCTCTTCACCGCACCTGGACGCGAGCACCTCAAATATGCCCTCCAGTTGCTGTTTCCGGCCTCCAACAATGCAGCCGAGTATGAAGCTCTGATCCACGGATTGAACATCGCCATATCATTGGGCATCAAGAGATTGATGGTGTACGGAGACTCTCTGGTAGTCATTAGCCAGATAAACAAAGAGTGGGATTGTTCAAGCGATTCAATGGGAAAATACTGCACTGCTGTCCGAAAACTGGAAGATAAATTTGAGGGCCTGGAATTTCATCATATAGAAAGAGATCAGAACACAACAGCCGATGTATTGTCCAAGCAAGGATCCAGTCGAACTCAGGTCCCACCTGGAGTCTTTGTGCAAGAAGTACTACAGCCGAGCATCTCAATAGATCAAACAGAAGAATGTAATATTATAGATCAACCCGAATCAGACTCTGATGACTGGAGAAGGCCAATCATCAAGTATATAAAGAATGAGGAGGAACCAGATGACAAGAATTCAGCCGAGCGCATTGCCAGACAGTCGGCTCACTACACACTCATTGGGGAGACATTGTACAGAAGAGGTGCATCAGGCGTCCTCATGAAGTGCATTCTCTCATCTACTGGGAAGCGACTTTTAGAGGAGGTCCATGCTGGGCAATGTGGAATACATGCAGCATCCAGAACACTAGTCGGGAAGGTCTTCAGGTCAGGATTCTATTGGCCAACAGCGAAGAATGATGCAGCCGAGTTAGTTCAGAGGTGCGAAGCTTGCCAATACTTGTCAAAACAACAACATCTGCCAGCACAGCAACTGCAGACCATACCAGTAACTTGGCCTTTCGCATGCTGGGGACTGGATATGATTGGACCCTTCAAGAAAGCTCAAGGAGGATACACTCATGTATTGGTAGCGATCGACAAATTCACTAAATGGATAGAGTTCAAGCCCATCGCTTCTTTAACCTCAGCTAAAGCCGTGGAATTCATACAAGATATAATATTCAGATTCGGGATACCAAACAGCATCATAACTAACCTAGGATCCAACTTCACAAGCTCAGAATTCTTCGACTTCTGCGAGCAAAAAAGCATTCAGATCAAGTATGCATCTGTAGCACATCCAAGAGCCAACGGGCAGGTTGAGCGAGCCAACGGGATGATACTGGAGGCACTCAGGAAAAAGGTCTTCGATAAGAATGAAAAATTTGCAGGAAAGTGGATAAGGGAATTGCCCTATGTTGTTTGGAGCCTAAGAACCCAACCTAGCCGAGCTCTGCATGGAAACACTCCTTTCTTCATGGTCTATGGGTCGGAGGCAGTGCTACCCGCCGATCTTAAGTTCGGGGCGCCAAGGTTGATCTTCGAAAACATAGAAGAAGTCGAGGCCACCAGGCTGGAGGACATTGATATACTTGAAGAAGAACGGCTGAATGCGGTAATCCAATCAGCACGGTACCAGCAGACTCTAAGGCGCTATCATGACAAGGCTGTGCTACAGCGATCCTTCTCAGTAGGAGATCTCGTCCTCCGCCGAATTCTAACGGGGGAGGGACGACACATGTTATCACCCTTATGGGAAGGACCCTTCATAGTAGCAGAAGTCACTCGGCCCAGATCGTATCGTCTCACCCAGATGGATGGCACAGAAGTCGGGAACTCCTGGAACATAGAACACCTCAGGAAGTTTTACCCCTAGCTGTATTTCAAAAGCTATCGGGACGACGATGTACTCTGTAAAATGGAAATATGTCATCAATAAAAAAGGGGGTTTCAAAGATACTCAGCTTGTTCACGATTGACTTGCATTCTTACTTAACTCGGGGTGACCACTATGCCCTGCTAACGGAGCAATCGGCTTAAGTCGGCAACGACTTAAGGCGGTGCAACATGCTCACGCTTACTTAACTCGGGGTGACCACTATGCCCTGCTAACGGAGCAATCGGCTTAAGTCGGCAACGACTTAAGGCGGTGCAACATGCTCACGCTTACTTAACTCGGGGTGACCACTATGCCCTGCTAACGGAGCAATCGGCTTAAGTCGGCAACAACTTAAGGCGGTGCAACATGCTCACGCTTACTTAACTCGGGGTGACCACTATGCCCTGCTAACGGAGCAATTGGCTTAAGTCGGCAATGACTTAAGGTGGTGCAACATGCTCACGCTTACTTAACTCGGGGTGACCACTATGCCCTGCTAATGGAGCAATCAGCTTAAGTCGGCAACGACTTAAGGCGGTGCAACATGCTCATGCTTACTTAACTCGGGGTGACCACTATGCCCTGCTAACAGAGCAATCGGCTAAAGTCAGCAGCGACTTAAGCCGGTGCAACATGCTCACGCCTACGCAATTCAGGGTGACCACTACGCCCTATTAACAAAAGCAGTCGACTTAAGTCAGCAGCGACTTAAGGCGATCTGATGTGATTACAACTACTCATATAAGGACGACTTCTATATCCCACAAACAAATTTCAAAACCATCGCACATCATTTTACTACTGCAAATTTACAGACTGATGAATTCTGAAACAATACGAGAATAACAATGTCGTTTAAGTACTGAAATGATGTCCTCTAACAAATGTCTGACTATGCTAACCGTGCGCTCAAAGCACGCAAAATGTTTCTCTATTTTGTGATATTTTCTCAGGAGCAATCGATAAGGAAGGACGACTCGAAGAATCAGGGGCAGCACTCACATCAGCCCTTATATCTTCGGGAACAACCACGCCGGGTCTCCTCATCAAGATTCGCCCCGCCCGAATAGCCTTGTCCATGGCTCTATCGCGCTGGGCTCTGAGAGTAACAGAAGTTTCTTCGGCGACCTTGGCAGCCAGTCGAGCAGTTTCTAACTCCTGGGAGATGGATTTCTTGGAAGCTCGGAGTTCTTTGATGGTAGCGTCCTTCGCTGATATCAGCTGCTTGAGTCGAGTCACCTCATCCGAAGATTCCTGCAGCCTACAACGTTGGTTGTCCAACTCTTCCATGGTGAAGCGATGACTCCTCTCCAAGATAGTCAGCGAGTTACTAGAATCACGATACAATCTGTCAAGACTATCGCGAGAAGCAGCAAGGATACATTTTTCTTCCTGCAAATAAAAGTCAACTCCCTCAAAAACCAAGCAAGTAATAGGAGCACAAACAAGACAAAGCACAGTTTCACAAATCACCTTTTCAGAATTGAGCTGGGCGTGAAGAGAAGAACTCAGTGCATTGGTGTCATCTAAGGCAGCGGAGACCTGACCCTGTTCAGTCTGGCTCTGAGAGTACTTTTCCTCAAAGTCAGTGCATCGCTGGACCAATTCAGCCTGATCTCGGGAATGTTTTTCCTCAAGAGTGGAAATCTGCCGAGCCATTCCTAGCAGGAGACAATCAAACAAAAAGGGGTCAGAATGTAAAGCAGTTTACAGTGAAGACAAAAAGAAGCAAAAAAACACTAACCAGCGTTGGTCGCCTCCAATTCAGAGACACGACGTTGAAGTGACACTGGATTCCAACACGCAAGAGATGAAGCTACTTCTGGGACAGAAGCACCCTGTAACCTCAGCTGGCTAGCCATCCCATCCACCAAAGCCTGATGAGAAGAACAGATGAGTGTAATGACAGCAGTTCATGCAACGTAAAAACCAAGCTAAAATACATCACAATACCTGGAGGTTGGAAAAGAACGAAGGGATCCCCAAATCAGGAGAGATCAATTGATAACCAGGCATAAGGCCACCTCCCGAAGCAGCTTGCAACAAACCAGCAGGAACCAGCTCGGTACCATCAACAGAGCCCAACACTCGGTCAGCGGGGACGCTGCCCTCTAAAGCGACTCCCTGGTCCAAGGCTCGGGCTACCACCATACAGCCGGAGTGTGGAGGCGATCCCGCATGAACGTCCATGGAAGTACAGGAGGGAGACCCCGCTCGAACACCCTCGGGGGCTGGGTCATAGTTTGCACTGCCCACTTGAGCCGGATCATCCCCGGCAGCACCCTCGGGGGCTGGGCAGTGGCTTACACTTCCCACCCGAACCAAGTCATCCTCGGCGACATCCTCGGGGGCTGGGCATGTGTCAACACCATCCTTGGGGTCCAAGTTCTCTGTGGTAGCCACTTCTAAGGCTGATGGGCCCTCAGTTACTTCCATGGGGCCAGGACGATCCAAGTTAGTCTCCCGACCCTCGAGATCGCGCTCCAAGGTCGACGAGGCACGGGATGACCTCAACCCAGCATCAAGCACATCAGCACAAACCTCCATCACACCATCATCTGCTGGCTCCGATAACAAATCCTCTGGAACCATATCCTCAAGAGTCTGATCAAAATTGGCCAGAGACAGTTCTTGCAGACCAATGAGGGCAGACAAAGCAGGAGAAGGAACTCCACTACTTTCACCGCTAGCAATGAACTGCCGACTGTTTTTCCGAGTCAAAGGAGCTTCATCTTCTTCCTCCCCGTCGTCCACGTTAGCAACACAAGCAGCACCCCCATTGGGTTCAGCAACAGATGGAGCACCCACATTGGGATCAGCAGCGGATTGGGTACACCCATTGGGATCAGCATCAGTAAATTTAGTCACAGGCATTCCTTCAGCAGCAGGAACCGAAGTACCAACATCCCGATCCAAACTAGATACTCGCCGGAGGCGTCTCCTTTTCTTTTTCTGCTCATCAGCAGAAGGATTAGGCTAATTGGCTCGGCAAGGGCGCCTCGGGCGAGTACTGGCAGGCTTCTGAGTATCCAAAGTTGTATCAGCCTCTGGGAGGGGCGCCACTACCAATGCCCCAGCAGGAGCAGCGTCGGAAGAATCCTCAGCCAGCAAATCAAGCATAGCGCTTATCTCTGCATCACTAGGGTTCAGGGGCACCTCAAAGTGGACTTGCCGTTCATCATCAGGAATCTCCCCAAGCGAGGCAACCAAGGCACTAACTTCTTCAGCAGAGGGTCGCACTCTAAGGCCCAAACTGCCATCAGTGACAGGTGGATTCGACACAAAAAGGGTGAAGGCTTTGGGAGGAGGCAGGTTCCAGGCCGAGTATGCCACTGGAGCACCAACATTTGACACTTTGCCTCTAAGGATCATCTCAAGTCGGTTCACCAAGTCTGCAGAGGGAATTCTCCTGTTGGTAACCCGAGTTGAGTCGGCTAGGCCTCGATACAGATAAGCTGGGTATGCCCTGTCCTTCAACGGCTGAATATTCTTGAAGACAAAATCAGCAACCACAGCTTCAGCAGTCAGACCCCTCTCTTTCAGCAGTCCAACTTCAGCTAGCAACGCACCTGCCTCAGCTACCTTCTGATCTGTGGGAGACTCGGTCCAGCTTGGGGTGCGAACATCCGGCTGTCTTCCCGACCGGGGGGAGAGAATTTCCATAATTCTCAACTATGAACCACTCCAGGCGCCATCCCTTGATACTGTCTTTGAGAGGGATCTCGAGATACTCAGTCTTCCTCCCGCGGCGCATCTCCAAGCTGGCACCCCCAACCAACTGATGTTGTCCCCCGGCCATCCCAGGGCGAGAGTGATACAAGTACTTCCACAACCTGAAATGTGGCAGCACACCGAGAAAGGCTTCACATAAATGAACAAAAATGGAGATTTGCAGGATAGAATTGGGGTTCAGATGGGTCAAGTTAAGATGGTAGAATTCAAGGAGGCCGCGGAAAAAGGGAGAAATGGGAAGGCCAAGGCTGCGGAGAAGGAAAGGAGCATAAACAACGGACTCATGGGTATCCTCAGTTAGGACAGTAACCCCATGGCAAATCCGCCAAGAACAGAGTTCCCGCGGAGGAAGAACCCCGATGGACACGAGATGGAGAAGTTCGGGCTCAGAGATGACGGACATGTGGTTACCTGCGAAAGGCAACTGGCTGTTGGGGTCGATTGGAGGAATCACCACAGCAGACGAACTCGAGGTCTTCCTCTTGGGCGCCATCTCGATTCTACCGGCGAGCAGAGTGGGAGGCGAATTGCAGAGAGGATTCGGAAGCGAGAAAGCAAGAACTAGGGCACGAAAAGCAGAGGCGGCTAAAAGCGCAACACTTATGGGATATTCCCGAGCCAGATACCGTTTCAAAAAGTGCCCAGTCAGCACCCGGCGGTTATTTCCAAAACACTGGCGTGCCACGTGATCACCTGGCAGTTATTTTCAGAACACCGGTGCACCACCTCATCACTCGGCTATCATCCTCAAAGTGGCCCACGCAGCCTGCTATCACTCGGCGTTACCTCTAAAACGCTGACGTTGCCCTCCAGTCACTCGACGTTACCTCTAAAACGCTGATATCGCGTTCAGTCGCTCGGCGTCACCTCTAAAACGCTGACGTCGCCCTCCAGTCGCTCGGCGTTACCTCTAAAACGCTGACGTCGCCCTCCAGTCACTCGGCGTTACCTCTAAAACGCTGACATCGTCTTCAAGTCGCTCGGCGTTACCTCTAAAACGCTGGCATCGCCTTCAAGTCGCTCGGCGTTGCCTCTAAAACGCTGACGTCGCCCTCCAGTCACTCGGCATTACCTCTAAAACTCCGACATCGTGTTCAGTCGCTCGACAGTTACCTCTAAGGCGCCGACGTCGTCTTCAAGTTACTCGGTAGTTATCTCTAAAAGCTCTCTGACATCATCTACAAGTCGCTCGGCGGCTACTTCTAAAAGCATCAGTATGATGCCCGAGTTATTCACTTACTGTCTCAAAGGAATCAACTTCACGAAAAAGCCGGGAAGAGGAATGATTCAAGAACTTCGAGTTATGAATATCAAAGAGTAATCATCACAGAGAAACCAACATCATTTCATTCATTAAAGGGAAGATAACATACTTACAAATCAACTCTTTATGAGTTGATACTTCCCTATTACTACTACTACTACATTACATTACATTACTGCTACTACTACTACACTACACTATACTACTCTACACTACTAAATACTACTACATTATTCTAACTATACTATACTAATATCTAAAAGACCAGTGGCATCTAACCACTGGCCCTGTTGCTGCCGCCGCTGCCGCCCCTGGTGCTGCCTCTGCTGCTGCCGCCCCTGCTGCCGCCGCCATCACCGTCCTTACTGCCGCTGCCGCCGCCCCTGCCGCTGCCGTCACCGTCACCGCCGCCACCGTCTTCGTCGTCGTCGTCGTCATCGTCGTCCTCGTCCTCGCCGCCGCCGTCCGAGTCCTCCTCATCCGAGGAGTACTCCGACTCATCCGAGCCCTCGAGCCCGGAGCGCTCGACGGCCCGGATGTACATCCAGACCTCCGCCGCGAGCCCCTGGGAGTCGTCTGAGTCATCAGACGACTCACGCAGGGGGATGGGAGCCGGAGACCCCTCAGACTCAGAGGAGAACTCCTCCTTTGAGTACTCCGAGTCACCAAACTCCTCCGATGGAGGAGTTGGCTCACGCTTGTGCTTGTTGTTCTTGCCCATGGTGGAAGCAAAAGGGAGAGAAGAAAGGCAAGCAACAGAGAACAGCAAGAGATGTGAAAAAGCCGGAGAGACAACGACATTATTTATAGAAGGAGAAGGCAACCGCTCACCTCCAACCGCGGTCACTGAACAGTCGCAAAGCATTCAATAAGCACTCCAACCCGTCTGAAGACACGTCAGGCGGCTGACGCCGTTTCACGCAACACAACACCCATTGGGACTCCAGTCAACAGCGCGGAAGATATGATTACACCTGCCGTCACATCACATTACTACTCAGAAGCAGCCGGCTAAAACACTTAGCATACCAAGCCGTTCCTTGCCCACACCCATTGGGGGGGACGCCCAGGAATTATCAGTATATTTTTCAAAACGGTCACATCTGTGCAGGGCACGCAGTGAATACCTCAAGACAAAAATGAGATATCAGTAAGGATCATAGGAAAGCCAAATATAGCCAGTGAAGTACAAAATATGGCCGATAGAAGCGACGTGAAGACTAGACAGAGAACGTCCATCAAATGTCCAATCAGTCACAGAGCAAATAAATTACACTACCTAGCAAGATATGGATGGATTGCGAACTCGGCTGCAAAAGACAAAATACATGCTGACCTCCGAAGCATAATATTGATGACATAATGCTGACCTCCAAAGCATAATGCAGAAGGCATCATGCCGATTTTTATAAGCAGAAAGGATAATCTTCAACAAAAAGACACAAAAGGAAGACCTTCGAATGGATTATCCTCAAAAATCCACTCGAAGGTCGGGGGCTACACCCATTGGGTGCACCTTCGGTGCACCCCATGAATCATCATTCCAAGCCAAGTGCCGACTTCTAAGGCATGGGGCAAGATTAAAGACAAGGCTGGCCCTCAACCAAAACGCAGGAGTAAAAATGGAAATAGTTTCTGGTGGAGACCTTCGAGTAGATTATTTTCTAAAAATATACTCGAAGCTCGGGGGCTACACCCATTGGGTGCACCTCCGGTGCACCCAATGAAGTTCAAGGTCCTACAAAACGAAATGCCGACCTCTAAGGCACAAACACGAAACAAAGCTTCGGTTTACGAGTGATCAAAGCAGGAGGAGACAGTAAGAAGTCGTTTTCTTCAAATCGCCTGCAAGCTGGACCTGAGATCTTTGGGCTGATTACCTCTAAATTAACCCAAAGACCGGGGGCTTGTGGGGGATAGATATCCCCCGGGTCCACTAAAAGAGTAAAAGACCTCACGAAAGGCCCAAGGGCCCAATAAATCGTAAGGTCATTCTTTCGTGGGCCTGGGGAGAGACAACCAGCAAAGCAGATCGACATGAGGCCGGATTGGTGCGAACCCGGACGGCCCACAACGTCGAGCGAGTGACCACAACAGAGATCCGACTTTCCCGCGCTGGAGCCCCCATGCAACGGAGCCATGCGAGGATAAGTTGGCAGAACTACAAGGAGATAAACTCAAGCAGTTCACTATCTTTTATCTACACGTCGTTATCATATCCACGTGTATTGCCCCACGGTCGAGTATATAAGGCCTAGGGGGCACCCCTTCAGATCGATCGACCCTATTACTTAGCCACCCACTTCGACTCTCTGCATTCTCAATTCAGAGAGCTCTCTTGTAACCTCATTCACTCAGCATACTCATCAGGACGTAGGGTGTTACGCATCTCTAAGCGACCCGAACCTGTAAACCTTGTCCACTGTCCCTCGTGCAATTGGCACGAACCATTTTGCTACAGTCGTCGACACCGTCCTACTCCTAAAAACACCTTGAGGGGCAACCCCGGGTGTGCGATCGGACCCAAAACACCGACAGGGGCACCAGGATGGGTGCGCTTGTAAGGAGCGCCTTTAAGTTCCCGAGGGCTTCCTCGGCCTCGGGGGTCCAAGTGAAGCGCTTGGTCTTCCTCAAGAGGCGGTACAGGGGTAGGCCTCTTTCGCCGAGGCGCGAGATGAAGCGGCTCAGAGCCGCAAGGCATCCCATGACCCTCTGTACTCCTTTCAAGTCCTTGATAGGCCCCATGTTGGTGATGGCCGCGATTTTCTCCGGGTTGGCCTCGATGCCCCGCTCGGAGACGATGAACCCCAAGAGCATGCCTTGGGGGACTCCGAAGACACACTTCTCGGGATTGAGTTTTACGCCTTTCGCCTTGAGACACTTGAATGTTGTTTCAAGGTTAGTGAGGAGGCCGGAGGCTTTCCTCGTCTTGACTACGATGTCATCGACGTAAGCCTCGACCGTTCGGCCAATGTGCTCTCCGAACACGTGGTTCATGCACCTTTGGTATGTCGCGCCTGCATTCCTTAAACCGAATGGCATAGTAATATAGCAGTACATGCCAAAGGGTGTGATGAAAGAGGTCGCGAGCTGGTCGGACTCTTTCATCCTGATGTGGTGATGCCCTGAGTAGGCATTAAGGAATGACAGGGTTTCGTACCCAGCAGTGGAATCCACGATTTGATCGATGCGAGACAGAGGGTAGGGAACCTTCGGACATGCTTTGTTTAGACCAGTATAGTCTACACACATCCTCCACTTCCCACCTTTCTTTTTCACAAGCACAGGGTTGGCTAGCCATTCGGGATGGAATACCTCTTTGATGAACCCTGCAGCCATCAGCATGTGGATCTCCTCGCCTATGGCTCTGCGCTTTTCTTCGTCGAATCGGCGCAGAGGCTGCTTCACGGGTCGGGCTCCAGCTCGGATATCCAGCGAGTGCTCGGCGACATCCCTCGGTATGCCAGGCATGTCCGAGGGACTCCACGCAAAAACCTCGGCGTTCGTGCGGAGAAAGTCGACGAGCACTGCTTCCTATTTGGGGTCGAGCTCGGAGCCGATCCGGACTTGCCTGGAGGCGTCGTTGCTGGGGTCGAGAGGGACGGACTTAACCGCCTCTGTTGGCTCGAAGTTGCTGGTGTGGCACTTCGCATCTGGCACCTCCTTGGAGAGGCTCTCCAGGTCGGCGATGAGGGCCTCGGATTCGGCGAGGGCCTCAGCATACTCCACGCACTCCACATCGCATTCGTACGCGTGTCGGTACATGGATCCGACGGTGATGACCCCGTTGGGGCCCGACATCTTGAGCTTGAGGTAGGTGTAGTTGGGGACGGCCATGAACTTGGCGTAGCATGGTCTCCCCAGCACTTCGTGGTAGGTTCCTCGGAACCCGACCACCTCGAACGTGAGGGTTTCCTTTCGGAAGTTGGAGGGAATCCTGAAGTAGACGGGCAGATCGAGTTGCCCAAGGGGTTGGACACGCTTCCCGGGGATGATCCCGTGAAAGGGCGCCGCGCCGGCCCGGATCGTGGACAGATCGATCTGCAAGAGCCCGAGGGTCTCGGCGTAGATGATGTTGAGGCTGCCACCTCCGTCCATGAGGACCTTGGTAAGCCTGACATTGCCGATGACGGGATCGACAACGAGCGGGTACTTCCCCGGGCTCGGCACGCGGTCGGGGTGGTCGCCTCGATTGAAGGTGATGGGCTTGTCGGACCAGTCTAGGTAGACTGGCGCCGCCACCTTCACCGAGCAGACCTCCCGGCGCTCTTGCTTGCGGTGCCGAGCCAAGGCGTTCGCTACTTGCCCACCGTAGATCATGAAGCAGTCATGGACCTCGGGGAACTCCTCTGCCTTGTGGCCTTCCTTCTTGTCGTTGTCGTGGCCTTTGCCACCTTCCGCCGGGGGCCCGGCCTTGTGGAAGTAGCGCCGAAGCATGACGCACTCCTCAAGGGTGTGCTTGACGGGACCCTGATGATAGGGGCACGACTCCTTAAGCATCTTGTCGAACAGGTTGGCGCCTCTGGGAGGCTTCCGAGGGTTCCTGTGCTCGGCGGCGGCGACAAGGTCTGCGTCGGCGGCCTCGCGTTTCATTTGCGACTTCTTCTTGCCCTTCTTCTTGGTGCCACGCTGAGCGGACGCCTCGGGGACGTCTTCCGACTGGCGCCCCTGAGGCTGCTTGTCCTTCCGGAAGATGGCCTCGACCGCCTCCTGACCAGAGGCAAACTTGATGGCGATGTCCATCAGCTCGCTCGCCCTGGTGGGAGTCTTGCGACCCAGCTTGCTCACTAGGTTGCGGCAAGTGGTGCCGGCGAGGAATGCGCCGATGACATCTGAGTCGGTGATGTTGGGCAGCTCGGTGCGCTGCTTCGAAAATCGCCGGATGTAGTCCCGCAGGGATTCTCCCGGCTGCTGGCGGCAGCTTCGGAGATCCCAGGAGTTCCCAGGGCGCATGTATGTGCCCTGGAAGTTGCCGGCAAAGGCTTTGACCAGGTCGTCCCAGCTGGAGATCTGTGCAGGAGGCAGATGCTCCAGCCAGGCACGGGCGGTGTCGGAGAGGAACAGGGGGAGGTTGCGGATGATGAGGTTGTCATCGTCCGTTCCACCCAGCTGGCAGGCCAGCCGGTAGTCCACGAGCCACAGTTCCGGCCTTGTCTCCCCCGAGTACTTGGTGATGGTAGTCGCGGTTCGGAACCAGGTCGGGAACGACACTCGTCGTATGGCCCGGCTGAAAGCTTGCGAACCGGGTGGTTCAGGCGAGGGGCTCCGATCCTCCCCGCTGTTGTAGCGTCCCCCACGCCTAGGGTGGTAGCCTCGGCGCACCTTTTCGTCGAGGTGAGCTCGACGGTCGCGGCGGTGGTGCTCGTTGCCAAGGCGACCCGAGGCTGCAGGCATTGCGTCCCGCGTGCGCCCGGTGTGGACCGAGGCTTCCCGCATGAATCGGGAAGTCGCGGCGCGATGCTCCGGGGGGTACCCCTGCCTTCGGGAGGCAGAGCTTTCGGCCCGTCGGACCACGGCATCCTCCAGGAGATTCTTGAGCTCTCCCTGGATACACCGCCCCTCAGTGGTGGATGGTTCCGGCATCACTCGAAGTAGTATTGCTGCTGCAGCCAGGTTCTGGCCGACCCCACTAGAAGCCGGGGGCAACCTCGCCCTGGCATCCTCGACGATGCGGTGCTGGACGTCCTGGGGCAGATGACGCGCTTCTCCGGCTGGTGCTCGGCCTGCTCACTCCTGCCCGATGTTCTGTCGGAGCTGCACAAGTTGTCCTGCTTCCTCGTCGAGCCTGGCCTGCATCTCGCGGATTTGCTCGAGCTATGCGTCCTGACCACCCGCAGGGACTGGGACCACAGCTAGCTCCCGAAGGATGTCAACGCGAGGCGCAGGCCTAGGGGGATCGCCGTCCTCCGGTATACCAAGGTGGTTGCCTTCGTCGAGACCCCCTAGATCGACGTGGAAACATTCGCGACTTGGGCCACAGTCCTCGTCGCCGAGGCTGTGGCCACCATCGGAGCAGTCGGAGAGGCAGTAGTCACATGCGGTCATGAAGTCCCGCATGGCACTGGGGTTACTGAGCCCGGAGAAATCCCAACCATAGTCGGGCTCGTCATCTTCCTCGGAACCCGGGGGCCCGTAGGTCGAGACGACCGTCAGTCGGTCCCAGGTTGACCGCATATGGTACCCCGAAAGGTTTGGATATGCCTTTATGAAAGCGTCCACCGAAGCGGTCGCTTGGTGGGTCGAAGCTGAATCTAAAAGGCACATGATGGAAAACGGACGACACCTTTTGATCGACGGATGGTGACGGAGTCGCGTCGGGGACGGACTGCACCGTTATCTCAGGTACGAGGCTAACACCTAGCAAGCCCTTCGCGAGCGTGCTGGCGTCGTCCATCTACTTGGGGTTGGCGTGTTGCGGGGAAACGACACTCGTCTTCGTCTCAGACGCGAGGTCAACGTCCGCCGTGTCCCCCGCTGGGGCGCCGTCGACTCGCTCGACAGTCGATGAGGTGTCGCCTCCTGCTTGGGCATGGTTGCCCCGCCTCCTCCTCCTGTGGTGGGGAAGGTGATGGGACAGGCCCGGATGCTGTTCTTCCGCCGGGGGGGAAGACGTCGTCGATTCCGCCGCCGGCGGGCGGGCTGACGGCCGCCATTGTCGTTGTCACGCGGCGGAGGAAGAAGTATCATGTCGTAGCTGCCGTCGAGGGACATGAACTCAAGACTCCCGAAACGGAGCAACGTCCCGGGCTGGAGAGGTTGCTGGAGACTACCCATCTGGAGCTTGACGGGAAGCTATTCGTCAACACGCAACAGGCCCCTACCTGGCGCGCCAACTGTCGGTGTTTCGACCCCGGGGGGTCCCTGGACCGACGAGTAAATTGTCGCTGCATGTCCCAGCCTAGATGGGTCGGCGCGAGACGGAACACAAGGGGGAACAATAAGGGGAACCGCGGCTCGTGTTGTCCTGCGCCCAGGGCGGATGCTCTTGCAGTAGGGGGTTACAAGCGTTCGCGAGGGAGAGAGAGAGATCCTTGTTCATCAGCCCGTCCTCCCGCGCGGCCACCTTCTCGTACGAGGGCCCTGGACCTTCCTTTTATAGATGTAAGGAGAGGGCCCAGGTGTACAATGGAGGGTGTAGCGATGTGCTATCGTGTCTAGCAGAGAGGAGCCAGAGCCCTATGTACATGCCAACATGGCTGTCGGAGAGGTGTTGCTGCCCTGTTCATGTGATGTCGTGGCCGTCGGAGGAGCGCTTAGACCCTGTAGAAGTACAGCTGTCGGGGCTGTTGGATCCTTGCTGACGTCTCCTTGCTTCCGTAGGGGGCTGAGAGCCGCCGTCGTCATGGAGCACGCGGGGTGCCATCATTACTTATTTACCGGGGCGAACCAGATGGGACGCCGGTTGATAGTCGCCTAGAGGGGGGGGTGAATAGGGCGAAACTGAAATTTACAAATATAAACACAACTACAAGCCGGGTTAGCGTTAGAAATAAAAACGAGTCCGCGAGAGATGGTGCAAAACAAATCTCAAGCAAATAAGGAGTGTGACACAAGGATTTGTTTTACCGAGGTTCGGCTCTCGCAAACCTACTCCCCGTTGAGGTGGTCACAAAGACTGGGTCTCTTTCAACCCTTTCCCTCTCTCAAACGGTCCCTCCGACCGAGTGAGCTTCTCTTCTCAAATCAAAACCGGGAACAAAACTTCCCCGCAAGGGCCACCACACAATTGGTGCCTCTTGCCTTGATTACAATGGAGTTTTGATCACAAGAACAAGTGAGAAAGAAAAGAAGCGATCCAAGCGCAAGAGCTCAAATGAACACTACAAATCACTCTCTCTAGTCACTAAAGCTTTGTGTGGAGTTGGGAGAGGATTTGATCTCTTTTGGTGTGCTTTGCAATGAATGCTAGCTCTTGTATAGTGGTTGGAAGCTGGAAAACTTGGATGCAATGAATGGTGGGGTGGTTGGGGTAATTATAGCCCCAACCACCAAACTAGCCGTTTGGTGGGGCTGACTGTCGTATGGTGCACCGGACAGTCCGGTGTACACCGGACATGTCCGGTGCGCCAACCACGTCACCAAAGCCGTTGGGATTCGACCGTTGGAGCACTGTCTTCTGGGCCCGCCTGGATGTCCGGTGGCGCACCGGACATGTACTGTAGAGTGTCCGGTGCGCCACTACGCGCGTGCCTGACTTCTGCGCGCTCTGGCGCGCATTAATTGCTATTGCAGGTGCCCGTTGGCGCGAAGTAGCCGTTGCTCCGGAGTTACACCGGACAGTCCAGTGTACACCGGACATGTCCGGTGAATTATAGCGGACTAGCCGTTGTGAATTCCGAAGCTGGCGAGTTCCTGAGGCCGCTCTTCCTTGGAACACCGGACACTGTCCGGTGTACACCGGACAGTTCGGTGAATTATAGCGGAGCGCCTCTGGATTTTCCCGAAGGTGACGAGTCTGAGTTGGAGTCCTCTGGTGCACCGGACACTGTCCGGTGGTGCACCGGACACTGTCCGATGTACACCGGACAGTCCGGTGCCCCAGACCAGAGGTGCCTTCGGTTGTCCCTTTGCTCCTTTGTTGAACCCAATACTTGGTCATTTTATTGGCTAAGGTGAACCTTTTACACCTGTATATTTTATACACTAGGGCAAACTAGTTAGTCCAATTATTTGTGTTGGGCAATTCAACCACCAAAATCAATTAGGAAAATAGGTCTAAGCCTAATTCCCTTTCAATCTCCCCCTTTTTGGTGATTGATGCCAACACAAACCAAAGCAAGTATAGAAGTATATAATTGAACTAGCTTGCATAATATAAGTGCAAAGGTTGCTTGGATTTGAGCCAATATAAATACTTACAAGATATGCATGGATTGTTTCTTTGCTTTTAACATTTTGGACCACGCTTGCACCACATGTTTTGTTTTTTGCAAATTCTTTTGTAAATCCTTTTCAAAGTTCTTTTGCAAATAGTCAAAGGTAAATGAATAAGATTTTCAAAAGCATCTTCAAGATTTGAAATTTTCTCCCCCTGTTTCAAATGCTTTTCCTTTGACTTAACAAAACTCCCCCTTAATGAAATCCTCCTCTTAGTGTTCAAGAGGGTTTTGATATTGATTTTGAAGAGGGTGAACCAACTTGAAATTATATCACAAGTCAGATACCAATTTGAAAATACTCTTTGAAAAACTAAAATTTTAGAAATTGGTGGTGGTGCGGTCCTTTTGCTTTGGGCTCATACTCTCTCCCCCTTTGGCATGAATCGCCAAAAACGGAATCATTAGAGCCCTTTGAATTACTTTCTCCCTCTTTGGTCAAAAACAAATGAGTGAAGATTATACCAAAGACGAAGTCCTTTTGCTTGGTGCTCATGCTTTCTCCCCCAAGAATGGAGAGTTGCTTGGAGTGACGGCGAAGGATGAGTTACGGAGTGGAAGCCTTTGTCTTTGCCGAAGACTCCAATTCCCTTTCAATACACCTATGACTTGGTTTGAAATGGACTTGAAAACACATTAGTCATAGCATATGAAAGAGATATGATCAAAGGTATATAAATGAGCTATGTGTGCAATTCAACAAAAGAAGTTCCTAGAATCAAGAATATTTAGCTCATGCCTAAGTTTGTTAAAAGTTTGTTCATCAAGCGGCTTGGTAAAGATATCGGCTAATTGATCTTTAGTGTTGATGTATGAAATCTCGATATCTCCCTTTTGTTGGTGATCCCTTAAAAAGTGATACCGAATGGCTATGTGTTTAGTGCGGCTATGCTCGACGGGATTATCCGCCATTTTGATTGCACTCTCATTATCACATAGAAGAGGAACTTTGGTTAATTTGTAATCATAGTCCATGAGGGTTTGCCTCATCCAAAGTAGTTGCGCGCAACAATGGCCTGCGACAATGTACTCGGCTTCGGCGGTAGAAAGAGCTACGGAATTTTGCTTCTTTGAAGCCCAAGACACCAAGGATCTTCCCAAGAACTGGCAAGTCCCCGATGTGCTCTTTCTATTGATTTTACACCCCGCCTAGTCGGCATCCGAATAACTAATCAAATCAAATGTGGATCCCCTAGGACACCAAAGCCCAAACTTAGGAGTATAAACTAAATATCTCAAGATTCGTTTTACGGCCGTAAGGTGAGCTTCCTTAGGGTCGGCTTGGAATCTTGCACACATGCATACGGAAAGCATAATATCTGGTCGTGATGCACATAAATAGAGTAAAGACCCAATCATCGACTGGTATACCTTTTGATCGATGGATTTACCTCCCTTGTCGAGGTCGAGATGCCCATTGGTTCCCATGGGTGTCTTGATGGGTTTGGCGTCCTTCATTCCAAACTTGCTTAGAATATCTTGAGTATACTTCGTTTGGCTTAGGAAGGTGCCCTCTTGGAGTTGCTTCACTTGAAATCCTAAGAAGTACTTCAACTCCCCCATCATAGACATCTCGAATTTTTGTGTCATGATCCTACTAAATTCTTCACATGTAGACTCGTTAGTAGACCCAAATATAATATCATCAACATAAATTTGGCATACGAACAAGTCATTTTCAAGAGTTTTAGTAAAGAGTGTAGGATCGGCTTTTCCGACTTTGAATCCATTTGCAATAAGAAAATCTCTAAGGCATTCATACCATGCTCTTGGGGCTTGCTTGAGCCCATAAAGCGCCTTAGAGAGCTTATAGACATGATTAGGATACTCACCGTCTTCAAAGCCGGGAGGTTGCTCAACATAGACCTCTTCCTTGATTGGTCCATTGAGGAAGGTACTCTTCACGTCCATTTGGTAAAGCTTGAAGCCATGGTAAGTAGCATAGGCCAATAATATACGAATTGACTCAAGCTTAGCTACGGGTGCATAGGTTTCACTGAAATCCAAACCTTCGACTTGGGAGTATCCCTTGGCCACAAGTCGAGCTTTGTTCCTTGTCACCACCCCATGCTCATCTTGCTTGTTGCGGAAGACCCATTTGGTTCCTACAACATTTTGATTAGGACGTGGAACTAAATGCCATACCTCATTCCTAGTGAAGTTGTTGAGCTCTTCTTGCATTGCCACCACCCAATCCAAATCTTGAAGTGCTTCCTCTACCCTGTGTGGCTCAATAGAGGAAACAAAAGAGTAATGCTCACAAAAATGTGCAACACGAGATCTAGTGGTTACCCCCTTATGAATGTCGCCGAGGATGGTGTCGACGGGGTGATCTCGTTGGATTGCTTGGTGGACTCTTGGGTGTGGCGACCTTTGTTCCTCATCCTCCTTGTCTTGCTCATTTGCATCTCCCCCTTGATCATTGCCGTCATCTTGAGGTGGCTCATTTGCTTGATCTTCTCCTTCATCATTTTGAGCCTCATCCTCATTTTGAGTTGGTGGAGATGCTTGCGTGGAGGAGGATGGTTGATCTTGTGCATTTGGAGGCTCTTCGGATTCCTTAGGACACACATCCCCAATGGACATGTTCCTTAGCGCGATGCACGGAGCCTCTTCATCACCTATCTCATCAAGATCAACTTGCTCTACTTGAGAGCCGTTAGTCTCATCAAACACAACGTCACAAGAAACTTCAACTTGTCCAGTGGACTTGTTAAAGACTCTATATGCCCTTGTGTTTGAATTATATCCTAGTAAAAAGCCTTCTACAGTCTTAGGAGCAAATTTAGTTTTTCTACCTCTTTTAACAAGAATAAAACATTTGCTACCAAAGACTCTAAAATATGAAATATTGGGCTTTTTACCGGTTAGGAGTTCATAAGATGTCTTCTTGAGGATTCAGTGTAGATACAACCGGTTGATGGCGTAGCAAGCGGTGTTAACCGCCTCGGCCCAAAACCGATCCGAAGTCTTGTACTCATCAAGCATGGTTCTTGCCATGTCCAATAGAGTTCTATTCTTCCTCTCTACTACACCATTTTGTTGTGGCGTGTAGGGAGAGGAGAACTCATGCTTGATGCCCTCCTCCTCAAGGAAGCCTTCAATTTGAGAGTTCTTGAACTCCGTCCTGTTGTCGCTTCTTATTTTCTTGATCCTTAAGCCGAACTCATTTTGAGCCCGTCTCAAGAATCCCTTTAAGGTCTCTCAGGTTTGAGATTTTTCCTGCAAAAAGAATACCCAAGTGAAGCGAGAATAATCATCCACTATTACAAGACAATACTTACTCCCGCCGATGCTTATGTAAGCAATCGGGCCGAATAGATCCATGTGGAGTAGCTCAAGCGGCCTGTCGGTCGTCATAATGTTCTTGTGTGGATGATGGGCACCAACTTGCTTTCCTGCTTGGCATGCGCTACAAACCCTGTCTTTCTCAAAATGAACATTGGTTAGTCCTAAAATGTGTTCTCCCTTTAGAAGCTTGTGAAGATTCTTCATCCCAACATGGGCTAGTCGGCGGTGCCAGAGCCAACCCATGTTAGTTTTAGCAATTAAACAAGTGTCGAGTTCAGCTCTATCAAAATCTACTAAGTATAGCTGACCCTCCAACACTCCCTTAAATGCTATTGAATCATCACTTCTTCTAAAGACAGTGACACCTACATCAGTGAAAAGACAGTTGTAACCCATTTTGCATAATTGAGATATAGAAAGCAAATTGTAATCTAATGAATCTACAAGAAAAACATTGGAAATAGAATGGTCAGGAGATATAGCAATTTTACCCAACCCTTTGACCAAACCTTGATTTCCATCCCCGAATGTGATAGCTCGTTGGGGATCTTGGTTTTTCACATATGAGGAGAACATCTTTTTCTCTCCTGTCATGTGGTTTGTGCATCCGCTGTCGAGTATCCAACTTGAGCCCCCGGATGCATAAACCTACAAAACAAGTTTAGTTCTTGACTTTAGGTACCCAAACGGTTTTGGGTCCTTTGGCATTAGAAACAAGAACTTTGGGTACCCAAACACAAGTCTTGGAGCCCTTGTGTTTGCCCCCAACAAACTTGGCAACTACCTTGCCGGATTTGTTAGTTAAAACATATGATGCATCAAAAGTTTTGAATGAAATGTCATGATCATTTGATGCATTAGGAGTTCTCTTCTTAGGCAACTTAGCACGGGTTGGTTGCCTAGAACTAGATGTCTCACCCTTATACATAAAAGCATGATTTGGGCCAGAGTGAGACTTCCTAGAGTGAATTCTCCTAATCTTGCTCTCGGGATAACCGGCAGGGTACAAAATGTAACCCTCGTTATCCTGTGGCATGGGAGCCTTGCCCTTTACAAAATTAGACAATCTTTTAGGAGGGGCATTAAGTTTGACATTGTTTCCCCTTTGGAAGCCAATGCCATCCTTGATGCCAGGGCGTCTCCCATTGTATAGCATACTACGAGCAAATTTAAATTTTTCATTCTCTAAGTTATGCTCGGCAATTTTAGCATCTAATTTTGCTATATGATCATTTTGTTGTTTAATTAAAGCCATGTGATAATGAATAGCATTAATATCAACATCTCTACATCTAGCACAAATAGAAACATGCTCAACAATAGATGTAGAGGGTTTGCAAGATTTTAACTCTATAACCTTAGCATGTAATATGTCATTTTCACTTCTAAGGTTAGAAATAGTAATATTGCAAGCATCAAAACCTTTAGCCTTAGCAAGCAATTTCTCATTTTCAACTTTAAGGCTAGCAAGAGAAATGTTCAATTCATCAATCCTAGCAAGTAAATCAACATTATCATCTCTATGATTGGAAGTTGAAACATTACAAACATGAGAATCAACCTTAGCAATTAATTTGGCATTTTCATTTCTAAGCTTGGCAATAGTGTCATGGCATGTGCTTAGCTCACTAGATAATTTCTCACATTTTTCTACCTCTAGAGCATAAGCATTCTTAACTTTAACATGCTTTTTATTTTCCTTGATTAGGAAGTCCTCTTGGGAATCCAAGAGATCATCCTTTTCATGGATGGCACTAATGAGCTCATTTAGTTTTTCTTTTTGTTCCATGTTAAGGTTGGCAAAAAGGGTACACAAATTATCTTCCTCATCACTAGCATTATCATCACTAGAAGATTCATATTTAGTGGAGGATTTTGATTTAACCTTCTTCCTTTTGCTGTCCTTTGCCATGAGACACTTGTGGCCGACGTTGGGGAAGAGAAGTCCCTTGGTGATGGCGATGTTGGCGGCGTCCTCGTCGTCGGAGGAGTCGGTGGAGCTCTCGTCGGAGTCCCACTCGCGGCACACGTGGGCATCGCCGCCCCTCTTCTTGTGGTACCTCTTCTTTTCTCTCCTCTTGCTCTTCTTGTCGTTATCCCTGTCACTGTCACTTGATAATGGACATTTAGCAATAAAGTGACCGGGCTTACCACACTTGTAGCAAACCTTCTTGGAACGGGATTTGTAATCCTTCCCCTTCCGTTGCTTGAGGATTTGGCGAAAGCTTTTGATGATTAAAGCCATCTCCTCATTGTCGAGCTTTGAAGCGTCGATTGGTTGTCTACTTGGTGTAGACTCCTCCTTCTTCTCCTACGTCGCCTTGAATGCCACCGGTTGTGCTTCGGATGTAGAGGGATCATCAAGCTCGTTGATCTTCTTTGAGCCCTTGATCATACATTCAAAGCTCACAAAATTCCCGATAACTTCCTCGGGAGTCATTAGTGTGTATCTAGGATTACCACGAATTAATTGAACTTGAGTGGGGTTAAGGAAGATGAGTGATATAAGAATAACCTTAACCACCTCGTGGTCATCCCATTTCTTGCTCCCGAGGTTGCGCACTTGGTTCACCAAGGTTTTGAGCCGGTTGTACATATCTTGTGGCTCCTCCCCTTGGCGAAGACGGAAGCGACCGAGCTCCCCCTCGATCGTTTCCCGCTTGGTGATCTTGGTGAGTTCATCACCCTCGTGCGCGGTCTTGAGTAGATCCCAAATCTCCTTTGCATTCTTCAACCCTTGCACCTTGTTATATTCCTCTCTACTTAGAGAGGCGAGGAGTATGGTTGTGGCTTGGGAGTTGAAGTGCTCGATTTGGGCTACTTCATCCTCATCATAGTTTTCATCCCCTACGGATGGTACCTGTGCACCAAACTCAACAACATCCCATATACTTTTGTGGAGCGAGGTTAGATGAAATCACATTAAATCACTCCACCTAGCGTAATCTTCACCATCAAAAGTTGGTGGTTTGCCTAATGGGACGGAAAGTAAAGGTGTATGTTTAGAAATGCGAGGGTAGCGTAGGGGAATCTTACTATACTTCTTACGCTCTTGGCGCTTAGAAGTGACGGACGCCGCGTCGGAGCCGGAGGTGGATGCCGATGAAGAATCGGTCTCGTAGTAGACCACCTTCCTCATCCTCTTTTTCTTGTCCCCACTCCGATGCGGCTTGTGGGAAGAGGATTTCTCCTTCTTCTCTTTGTGGTGTGAAGAAGATCTCTTCTCCTTCCCTTTGGAGGAGTCCTTCTTCTTCTCCTTCCTCTTGGTGCGGGACTCTTCCGATGAAGTGCTCCCGTGGCTTGTAGTGGGCTTTTCGCCGGTCTCCATCTCCTTCTCGGCGTGATCTCCCGACATCACTTCGAGCGGTTAGTCTCTAATGAAGCACCGGGCTTTGATACCAATTGATAGTCGCCTAGAGGGGGGGGGTGAATAGGGCGAAACTAAAATTTACAAATATAAACACAACTACAAGCCGGGATAGCGTTAGAAATAAAAACGAGTCCGCGAGAGAGGGTGCAAAACAAATCTCAAGCAAATAAGGAGTGTGACACAAGGATTTGTTTTACCGAGGTTCGGCTCTCGCAAACCTACTCCCCGTTGAGGTGGTCACAAAGACCGGGTCTCTTTCAACCCTTTCCCTCTCTCAAACGGTCCCTCCGACCGAGTGAGCTTCTCTTCTCAAATCAAAACCGGGAACAAAACTTCCCCGCAAGGGCCACCACACATTGGTGCCTCTTGCCTTGATTACAATGGAGTTTTGATCACAAGAACAAGTGAGAAAGAAAAGAAGCGATCCAAGCGCAAGAGCTCAAATGAACACTGCAAATCACTCTCTCTAGTCACTAAAGCTTTGTGTGGAGTTGGGAGAGGATTTGATCTCTTTTGGTGTGCTTTGCAATGAATGCTAGCTCTTGTATAGTGGTTGGAAGCTAGAAAACTTGGATGCAATGAATGGTGGGGTGGTTGGGGTATTTATAGCCCCAACCACCAAACTAGCCGTTTGGTGGGGCTAACTGTCGTATGGTGCACCGGACAGTCCGGTGTACACCGGACATGTCCGGTGCGCCAGCCACGTCACGAAAGCCGTTGGGATTCGACCGTTGGAGCACTGTCTTCTGGGCCCGTCTAGATGTCCGGTGGCGCACCGGACATGTACTGTAGAGTGTCCGGTGCGCCACTACGCGCGTGCCTGACTTCTGCGCGCTCTGGCGC
The DNA here is from genome assembly GCF_902167145.1 of Zea mays. Taxonomy (NCBI): domain Eukaryota; kingdom Viridiplantae; phylum Streptophyta; class Magnoliopsida; order Poales; family Poaceae; genus Zea; species Zea mays. Next base: position 142,240,251 of record NC_050096.1, read on the forward strand.
GCATTAATTGCTATTGCAGGTGACCGTTGGCGCGAAGTAGCCGTTGCTCCGGAGTTACATCGGACAGTCCGGTGTACACCGGACATGTCCGGTGAATTATAGCGGACTAGCCGTTGTGAATTCTCGAAGCTGGCGAGTTCCTGAGGCCGCTCTTCCTTGGAGCACCGGACAGTCCAGTGAATTATAGCGGAGCGCCTCTGGATTTTCCCGAAGGTGACGAGTTTGAGTTGGAGTCCTCTGGTGCACCGAACACTGTCCGATGTACACCGGACAGTCCGGTGCCCCAGACCAGAGGTGCCTTCGGTTGTCCCTTTGCTCCTTTGTTGAACCCAATACTTGGTCATTTTATTGGCTAAGAGTGAACCTTTTACACCTGTATATTTTATACACTAGGGCAAACTAGTTAGTCCAATTATTTGTGTTGGGCAATTCAACCACCAAAATCAATTAGGAAAATAGGTCTAAGCCTAATTCCCTTTCACCGGTCTTGTTCCCCGTAGCCTGAGCTAGCTAGGGGTAGGGTAATGATGTACCCCCCTGCGGCGTGGTCGGTCCGAGCCTGAGGTCGGGCGAGGCGGTGACTCCTCCGAGGTCGAGGTCGAGTCTGAGCCCTAGGGTCGGGCGAGGTGGAGACCGTCTTCCGAGGTCGAGGTTGAGTCCGAGCCCTGGGGTCGGGCGAGGCGGAGACCATCTTCCGAGGTCGAGGTTGAGTCTGAGCCCTGGGGTCGGGCGAGGTGGAGCTTCCTATGGCGCCCGAGGCTGGACTTGGCTGCTGTCTGCCTCACCCTGGCGGGTGGCACAGCAGTCGGAGCAGGGCAGACGACGTTGTTTTCCTGTCAGGTCAGTTAGTGGAGGGGCGAATTGACTGCGGTCACTTCGGCCCTGTCGACTGTGGAACGCGCGTCAGGATAAGATGTCAGGCGATCCTTGCATTGAATGCTCCTGCGATGCGGTCGGTTGGCGTGGCGATCTGGCCAAGGTTGCTTCTTCGCGAAGCCTGCCCGAGCTAGGCCTCGGGCGAGTCGAAGGTGCGCCCGTTGCTTGAGGAGGCCCTTGGGTGAGGCGTGAATCCACCTGGGTCTACTGTTCCTGTCCGAGGCTGGGCTCGGGCGAGGCGAGATCGCGTCCCTTGAGTGGACGGAGCCTTGACCTGAATTGCGCCCATCAGGCCTTTGTAGCTTTGTGTTGATGGTGGTTACCAGCCGAGTTTAGGAGTCTTGGGGGTACCCCTAATTATGGTCCCCGACAATTTCCTATATCAGTTTTCATCTACTATCAATTTTCATCTACTAACAATTACTCGTGGACCCACTGCTACAGAAACGAACAGTGTTGGAGGGTGTGAACAGTAACACGCTATATACAGAGGGAGATAGAAGGGGTCGGCGTGTAGGGGGGCCTGCAGAGGCAGCGCTACGGGCGTGGGGCGCCCCATGCAGACGCCATGCAAGGGGAGAGGGCTGGCTTACGGCAACCGCTACAGCTAGCCTTAGGGATGGTAACGGTGAATTCTCCGTCCTATTTTAGCTTTATATCTCCTTCTCCGCGAGGAAAATATTTTTCCGCGAGATCTCCACGAACGTTTGCAAGGGATATTTGTTCCACACCCCATTCCCCGCGGGATAAATCTCCATCTCTGCTTAAATTATAATTAGATTGTACTTAATTTGTTATTAATGTAAAATATTGTCACTTATAGACATTGTTAGATGTAAAAATCATTATGTGTACATCAAAATGAACACATTTATACAACATGTAATCTATTGACAAGGTAATTATTTACTTTCATTATTAAATATTACACAAAAACATCGTCACACGTAAGTTTAACGGGTCTCCACGATGAATAGGGATGAGGAATGTTTTCTCATCCCGTCTCTATTTATCTGTCGGGAGAGAAGTTTTCTCTTTACATTTTCGTAGGGAAGAAACTTTCCCACCCCCATTCCCTGATAGAGAAATTCCTCACGGGAAATTGGAGGTCGGGTCCGGTTGCCATCTCAGTATTTTAGGGAGAGATAATGGTCCGGTCTACAATGGTCAAGCCAACTTTTATATAAATTTAGTTAAATTTAGATTGTTTAATTTCTTAGAAAACAAAAAATGCATTCTCCTATGAGTGCTTGTCTAGAGATTTTTGCTATTATGGTACTCTTTTTAATAGGTTTCTCCCTTATGGTACTCTCAATATAGCCTTCTCCATAACAGTATTTATAAGTGTTGTTACTCTCTAAAATAGTATTGTAACCTGTTTTTTATTATTTCTTTTTTTCTCGTCTCCTAAAATGACCATACTGCCCCTAGTTCTTAATCCTCATCTGCTCGTTCGTTTCTTCACAACATGGATAGCAGATGCCACTACCAAGAGCAGATCTCTTGCACGTCAAATCATTGAGCTTGGCACTGAATACACAGACGCTCAAGGTATCGGTGAGAAGCAACCTGAACGTTCGATGTAGATCCCTTGCAAGCAACATGAGAAGCCTTCTACTTGGGCTCATGCCTCTGCACCAAAAAAATTGGATTTAAGCACACCACTACTTGGAACCAGACAAACAAGTGGTGTCTGACGCAGATATTTGAGAGAAACTAGATATAGCAAAATAAACGTGCTTGCAAAGCATAGATCTCAATGTATTATTAAACTTACCAAGCACAGATCTGAAATGCAAAACTTTTATGTAACAAACAAGTGGTCCTAAATTGTATTATTCAAATTACAATGTACGACCCTCATTTGTTTATTCAAACACCGGCCATGTACGCCCTCATTTGTTTCACCGCCCATGTATTATTCAGATGATAGTATTTAAAATAATTACTAGGTGCTAAGACTACTGAAAACATGAGTGGCAGCAACAAGTGGCAACAACTGACAACATATGTAAAATTCATAAGGTCTACATTTTCACATATTTTGCAGCTCACACCGACGGTGCGACGAGGTGTGGGACCAACGGCGTAGCAAGGTGGGAGAACGGCGATGCAGAGTAGTGTCTTATGTAGCGGCTACGAACGATGGAGAATCTGATGGATGGGATTATGGGAATTGAGAACCAGGGGTAGTAAGGTCAGTTTAGGAGGTGAGAAAAAAGAAATAATAAAAAACATATTATAATACAATTTTAGAGAGTAATATCACTTATAAGTATTGTTACGAAGAAAGCTATATTGAGAATACCATAAGGAAGAAGCCTATTAAAAGTAGTACCATAATAGCAAAAAAACTCGCTTGCCTGCTTATCGAACCACTTTTACTAGTTGGTACAGCAAAGGCCGCCATTTGCAATTCACCATTTTGGTCGCAAACTTGCAGAGCATGGCTACAAAAAACAGCTCGAGCTCCATGAGTCGGTTTTACCTTGCTGAGTCACGAGCTGCTGGTGAACCGAGACAAGTCGGTTTTCTAAGCTCGAAAAAGATACGAGTCATCTCGCACAAGCTCGTGAGCAAGCTCGCAAGCTGACTCTTGTGCAGCTAGCGCAACACGCACATCGGGTCAACTTCAATACAAGGCTTGTGGCGGCATGTCTTGGCCCAATAAGTGAACCTAACCCTAATATGCTTGCATCCATTGATCGACATGTGATCGTGACTCCATGACCGTAGGCTGGCTACACTAAGGGTTGTTTGTCGACAGCCGTGACATTGAGACAGTGGTGTGGCGACTTCCTCTCCCCAAGACCCTGACCTCGAGTCCTGAGAGCTTGACGAGGGCCGACCTCCGCTGACCGCTACCCGTGAATGCGTGGCAGGTGCGACGACGACCCACGTCTAGTCGTTGTTGCTCACATCTGCTTCACTCAAGCGGTCAAGCTTCAGGCACCTCCAGGCCCTCCATCGTCATCTACTTGCGGACTCGGCCTCCTGCCCTCCTCCTTCGTCGGCTGCCTTCCCTGGTTAGCAGTACACTGCTTTGTGCCTCTGCCTCTGCTTGTAAGTCACTGGACACACCTTGAGCACTAGTTGCTGCCTAGACGCTGAATTGCAAGGTTACTAGATGCTAGGCACAGCAGGCTTGCAAGCCAAGTCAAGCTAATATTTTTAGCTCGGTATAGAGCCGAGTCGAGCTAGGCTCAGCTTGTTACATCAACAAGCCGCGTTGAACCGAGTCTATCTCATTTCTAGGCCTATCACATAGGAAGCAACAAGGCATTTAGACTAACTCTAACCATTTCACCTATTTTTCTCCCTCTATTTATATTTTTATTATATTTTACTATATCCCCTTAAATGTGATCCTTATATATAGAAGTTGTCTCCAACCATTTCCCTATTCAGCTACCCATATACATTATAACTCAGTTGTTTAACATTTTTATACCAGTTTTTGAAGTTTAAAATGCACCTAATACACATTGTTGTTAAGGGCGTTTGTTTGTCAGGGCTTTAGCCCCATCACATCGGATATTTGAATACTAGTTAGAGATATTAAATATAGTATAATTATAAAGTAATTACATAGATTAGCATTGAACGGTAAGACGAGTCTTTTGAGTCTAATTGTTTTATGATTCGATCATGTGATGCTACAATAAATCGTGGATTAATTAATCTTAAAAAATGTCCTGTTATTTAGTCTTTAGCTATATAATTAGTTGTCTAATTAGATTATATTTAATACAAGTAATAAACATTCAAACATCTGATATGACACGGACTAAACTTTAATCCTAGAACCAAACACTCTATAAGTTATGGAGCTTAAAATGGTTAATTTAGCAAAAACAAGGTAATTAAAGAATGTGGGAGATTAGAGCTCCCTCATATATGGGGGAGTTCTCCCTCTCACTCCATATGGGAGAAGTAGAGGCAAAAACTAGTAAACCGAAACCTGAATTCGGAATAGCTGAACCCAAACCCGAAATACCCATAACCTAAATTTTGTTCGGAAATTTCGGATAATGCGGGGTACTGTAATCGTGTAGCCGAAATACCCAAATTACCCAAACTTTCGAGTGTCATGTACTCATGTCATTATTAATTATCAATTTGTGTATATATAATTATGTATAAATATGTATGAACTTGTGATTGTAAATTATATGTATGTTTTACATGCATGTATATCATTATTCATACAATGTTTTTGTACTAATTTGATAGGGGCAATGTGTTTTTATGAAGCGGACCCAACAGTTGGGGTAGTTTGGGAATACCTGAACCTGAACCCGAAAATTTGGGTACCTGAATTTTCGGGTAATGTAAAACCCGTTGTAATTTGGGGTAACGATTCTCAGAACCCGAAATTTGAATTACCCGAATTATCCAATTCAAATTTTTTGAGTAACATGAACGCCCACCCCTAGGAAGAAGGGGAGCTGTTGGTACCGCATATCACCCTATAGGACACCCTCCGTGGGGTGGAGGGCATCTTCTAAGGCACCGTTGGAGCCCATCTTAGGGTGACTATCTATAACACCTTGAATTTAGGGTATAAATTTTCATCTCTGATATTCATCAAATTCAGGTGTTACCTTCTCTCTTCTTCCTTATCGCTCCTTTCTTTCCCTTTCAGAGTAATAGAGGGATTTATTTTTGAATCCATGTATCAGGAAAACCCTATAAAGTCGTGTGGTGTTGCACTATGCTGAAGAGCATATTTCATTTTTGCTTGCTGCATATGTTTCAAATGCATTCTTCTTGTTTCGAGTTTGCGCTCGAGTTTGGAAATTGGATAGAAAAGAACAAAGGAAAGGGGAAATCAGCCCCCTTCCTTCCCCCTTCTTGGCCTGCTCGCTGCCCAGCCCACGCCTCCCCCTCCCCCTCTCCCCCTCTTGGGTCGGCCGCCGCCCTACCCCCTCCCCTACGCGGGCCACCTCCCAGGCCCAGCGCGCGCCGAGCGGAGCGCTCCCATGCGGCCACCTAGCGCCCCCCTGCGTGGCCCACGCGGCACGCTCGCCCGCTAGCGCGCATGCGCCCTCCAACACGGTCGCTGCCCTCGCCTGTGGGGCCCGTGTGCCAGGGCGTCTTCCCCAAATCGCTCCCCCGCATCAGGCGCCCATGACGCAGCAAAAAAACAGCACCCGCTCCCCAAGCCTCGGTTAGTTTCACCCGCCCACATCTTTTTCCCTCACGTTCACGCAGAGTTGTCGCTCGCCCTCGCCATTCGCCCGTCGTTCTGCTTCGTCTGCCGTGGTGATGTCACATCCGGTTTTAGAAGGTAAACCGAATGTTAACCATGTACGTGTCAGGATTAGAAATTCACGTACACAACAATTACATAAATGACTCATTAGAGCACAATGTTTCGAATAACAATAAAGAGTAAGTAATAATATTACAGACTAGAGTCATTTACATAATATAAATCAAAGTACACAGAATCGAAACATAGCCAACGTAAATTAACCCACCACAGGTAGCTGACTAGGGGAGGTCGCTAGCCTAATCATCGAACTCGTCGAAGTCCTGGAACTCCTAGAGATCCGCCTCGACACCTTCTTCTCCTTCTTTATCTGAGCATAGATTGCACCAAAGGCAACCTGGTGTTTTGTGAAAGCAAGGGTGAGTACACATCAACATACTCAGCAAATGTCCTGTTTGGTTGAGGTGGACTAGCTTTATGTGGGGTTAAGCTCAAAGCAGTTTCTTTTAGTTGGTCAGGTATTTATTATTAGTCGAAGCCAAGTTTTAGCAATAACCAACACGTGAACTATTTCCTCTTCGAGAAACATCATCATCATCGAAGCCAAAACCATCAATAGAATCATTGTATCTTAGATCATATGTATCGCTAATCAAAGGAGCTCCCAAGGCCGCTCATAACCGTGACCGTGAGCACGGCTGATATATCAGTTTCTAACCCTCTGCGGAGGTTTCACACTTTACCTACGAGCCGTGATTCCCTCTCTAGCCCAGGCTTGCAAGACCCTTGTTCACTCCCGAGGTGAATGGCCAGGGATTCACTACGAAGCCTTTACAAAGATTCTCTGAGGCTGTAGCCACCCATTAGGTTTCCTAATTGTAACACACTCCTCCCCAGGGGACAAACCACCCTTGGCAGAGCGAGCCGCATACACCGAGCCCCATTGACGGCACGACGGCGAAGCAAACTACACCTCAGTTTCTCTAATTAATTAGCTAAGGGCGTCCCATACTACCCTCATGGCTGCACTGTTTTCCCGGATGGTCATCCAACATCCAACGAATAGGTCCTTATGGAGAGGCACTCGAGAAACCGCCCGAGCCCCCTAAAGTATTACCAATCCAACATCATAATCAAGATATCATCAACGTATCATAAATATTCTCATCATGTTCATTGATTAAAGTAAAGCAATAGTATAATACTAATCATAATAACCAATTCCCAAAGGGTAAACAAGGACAGGAAAATAGAATACTAGTCAATCCTTAGGTTGTTCATGGTATGCGGGACAATGAATTATAAAGTAAATGGGACATAATGGGTCAGAGGACACTTGCCTTCACCAAACAGATGCTCATGATCTTCAGCCTCATAGAACTCGAAGAGTTTGATCTCTTGGTCACCGAAGCATGACCGTCGATACCTCGAAGCTCAGAAATGGATCACAGTCTATTCGCGACGCGCAACGAATACAAACAGGCGAAACAGCACGCTACCGCGTGCGGAACAACATGCACGACAGGCAAGAAAACTAAGTAGGTGACACGTTTACACTAAACAAATATTAAATAAAGAAAAGTATTTAAGTTAACATTAACCATGTTAATGTTTATTATCAAAGCGCAAGTTGAAAACTATACATAATCTAATTGGAATATTAATCTAATCCACATTAGTCGAGTAGACATTAAATAAATTATTTAAAATATGTGACCTGACAAATTAACATTATTAACATGAGTGATTATAAACAAAAACAATTTATTATCATGAGCAGACGTCGCGCGACCCACGTGATCGACACGCGAGATACGCTAACAGATATCGTGTTTATTATAAACAAGTATTAATTCAGAACATACGAGTTGGCATTAATCATGTTACTCTGTATTTATAAAAACATAAATAAAACTATAAAATTAGTTTTATTTAAATTGTTATTCCAATAAATATCGGATGAACAAATAATTAACAAATTAATTAAAACTTGTGTCGTGACAAAATAATGCTACTAATATATAGATGATATTATTATGAACCTAATGCAATTGAAACGGGTCGAAGCGGATTTACGACGTGAAATATATTGAATAAATAATCATGTGGCGTGATCACATTGGTCGATAACGAACCACATAGGGGATCTCAGGGTGTAGGCACAGAAGATCTGTGTGTAGTTTTCCATTTGTTAGCCGCATGCAGGGAAATCATACCATATGCATGGCTTTTGCCCTGCATGAGCATGCATGTGGGACCCAGCAACATTCCTAAGCACGTTATGGGAATTTCGTCAAGTGCATGCAGGTGGGGCCCGCTGACAGTTTCTTACTTTCTTCCACCTAATTAGGGCCTTGTTCGGTTATTTTCAATCCATATGGATTGGAGGGGATTGGTATGGATTAGGAGAGATTTTGACTTACTAGGGATTGAAACCCCCTTAATCCATATGGATTGAGGTAGAACCGAACAAGCCCTGGGGGGAGGGCTGGCTAGAGCGCGGGGCATCAGCCATGGCACAGTCGCACAAGCATGGAACACACGAGGGGGGAGGGCTGGCTAGAGCAGGGACTGGGGGCTTTGATTGGTCGGAGCGAGCGACTGCCGCAGCTAGGGACGCGACCAACGGCGCACAACGTGGGCGGGTGGCCAATGACGATGCTGCGGCTGCGCAGGACCAGCAAAGACACAAAACGACGCGGCCACGACGGTTCGACCAGCGAACGACATGGAGTGGAGCTGCGACGCGCATCAAGGATCAGGCGTGGCTAGGCGCGCTGCATAGAGTAACCACCCTGGCTGAAATGAGAGAATGAAGAGCAGGACATGGCCTTACCTTAGGCGGCGCAGGATGTCACGACCATGGATCTCGACGTAGCTCGACGCGTCGGCGGGGTTCCTCGCCGGCAGGGGAGGCAGAAAACTTGTTGCTTCCTCACCTAAAACAACATGGGACAAAGCCCTGAGTACGAGGTGTACTTTCACAAGTCTTACCCGTCAAAATAAAAGACTCTCAAGGATATGCTAGCCTTTGGGAGTCAAGGTATGGCTTATCAATAATCAAAGACTGTTTGCAGAAATGCTTACTAATAGTGAATCCTTAAAAGTCTAGTTTTATTAGCAAGTTAAGTCACTACCTGAGTTCTAGAGTTCTTTCTACCCTAGTTCAAGCACTTGACCTATACTAGTCAATTTCATATCAACCCTTCTTGTTCACTGAATTGCTATGTGTAGGGCAGTGACCAAGTCTTCATGTCCGAGAAGTAACGGCGATCTGAATCAATTAATACTAAGCTGAGGATCTCCAATCACATGACATATGTAGCACTTAACCCTTGCATATGTCAACTCGCCACCGGGGTTCTTAAGACCAGATCAGGTTCACGCCAACCGAGAGCACAGATACACCACCGTCCAGCCTCTTGCCACAGAGGGTACACGCTACTCTCGCCATCTCTCCACTCCCATTGCATGTTATCTTATTCTGGTATTAGTCTGCCCGAGGCAAAGCTTACCCATGATGAGGCATGTGACCAGTTAAAGGGTCCTCGATCATCAAGCCTACATCGACAAGGTCCTTAATCGACTCAGACAGAGACACTACACCGAGACTCTTTTCTCGTGCAAGTCACCCGCCCGGTCTCAGCTTTATCATTTCAAACCCAAAGTTTGGTACCTAGAAGAGGTACATTTTTTTGATGTTGAACCCATCACGGCCATGATGGATCCACCATCAAATTTTATTTTTGAAAACATCCCACCCACTTGAAGCATCATCTTTTGTCAAAACAAAACATTTTGTTTTTCTAGAGCAAAGCTAAGCATAAGAATAACCTTTTTATAAAACAGGAGATAAAGGAAAGGTAATCAAATTCTCAAGGAAGGAATGCATCAATTTGTTTGGCACGCAACTCCTATCACCTAATGCATCAAGCAAGTGAGAAAGATTTTAAAATAGCAAGGAGGTGGCAAATGCATCGAGGCTTGCCTTATGTTATAGGTGAGTCAGGCTTTACTCCACAAATGTCAAAATAAAAGCAGTTCCCTGCCTGAGGTTCTTCAGGTGGTGGTGGTGGTGTAGTCCTTGCTTCTTCAACTTCTATCTCTTCTTCGTTTTCTATATATAGCCATATATAATCATAAATGCTCATGTAATGCTCATGAAATGCAAAGATAATAAAAGTATATATCTTAGGTCTTGAATATAATTTCCCTTCACGGATCTCCAGGAAACTAGGGTTTTTGGAGTCTATAGTGAAGTTCATAGGGTAGGAGACTACGGTTTTGGGTAACCCGACCTGAGGTCAATCTTAGAAAATACTCGAGCTCCGGTAAGCTGATCAAATAATATATCAATCCGGGGAAGAGGGTACTTATTCTTGATTGTGACCTTATTAAGGGGTCTGTAATCCACGCACATCCAAAGCGTTTGGTCCTTCTTCTTGACATAGATGGCTGGACAACCCCAAGGTGACGAGCTTGGTCGGATGATTCCCTTTTCTAGCAGATGTTGTAATTGTGTCTTGAGTTCTGCCAACTCATTCGGAGGCATTCGGTACGACCTTCTAGAAATAGGAGCCGTACCGGGCTTCAATTCAACCACAAATTCTACATCTCTCTCTGGAGGCAATCCAGGCAGATCTTCCAGAAAGACGTCCAGGAATTCACATACTACCGGAATATCTTGGATCTCCGGTATGATGGCTTCATATACTCTGCGAAATGGTTTAGCTGTAGTAGCTACGGGAATGGACAAGAGAAACTCTTCCTGGCCATAGCTCAACCTGATGGTTGTCAGATCAGTGTTGAGGATAGCTTTATGTTGGGCTAACCAATTCATGCCCAGAATTACATCTATATCTTGGCCTTTCAGAACAATCATATTTGTGGGAAAGTCCCGTTCGACCAATGTTACGGGCACATGGAAAGCCACTTCTTTAGTGAATATTTGTCCCCCAGGCGAATGAATTATAAACCCTTCCCTTGATTCAATGTATGGAATGCAATATTTCTCCACAAACTTCTTGCTTATGAATGTATGTGAAGCACCAGAATCAAAGATAATGATTGCAGGGTGATTGGCCACGAGAAACGTACCCATCATGATCGGTTCTCCCTCCAGTGTAGTGGCCACTTGTGTATAATAGATTCATCCAATTTTCTTCATATTCTTGCCTGCTGCATTATTTTCCATGTTTCCCTTGCCTTGGCTGGAACTTCCCGGGTTCTGCTGATTATTGGAGTTGCTCCGCTTCGGATATGGGCAGTCTTTGATGAAATGTCCAGACTTCCCACAATTGAAGCAACCAGTAGATGAGCTCGGGAGTGCGGGGAAACGAGTACCAGGGGCACTCGGTTGAGTTGTTGAAGTGGGGGCAGTGGCAGGGCGGATGAATACAGGCTGCTTAAAGGGGTAGGAGGGTGGACGAGGTGAAGAACGATTTTGATTGAAAGGTCGGATCACCAACCTTTGTCGCTTTTCAGACCTGTCACCTGCATAGCCCTTTGTCTTGCCTGGGCCTGCATACTTGGCTTCAACTGCCAGCGTTGTGCTGACAGCCCTGCTGTAGGAGAGGTCGAGGCAAGTAGCCATCTTCTGTTGTAGCCAGTCATTAAGGCCCTCATAAAACAGTTCTTCGTTTTCAGGTCAGTGTTGACCTGGTCAATTGCGTACTGGGACAAATGATTGAACTTGTTGAGATACTGTGTAATAGTATCTCCACCTTGTTTGAGTTTCATGAATTCTTCTTGCTTCATATGGAGCACTCCTTCTGGAATGTAGTACTCCCGAAATGCTAATTTAAATTCGTCCCAGGTGACTTGATGGTCGGCAGGCTGAATGGCCACATAATTTCCCCACCAGGTGCTGGCAGAGCCTCTTAACTGCTGAGCCGCAAATAATGGCTTCTGGGTCTCCGTGCATCGGATAAGTCCAAACTTCTGCTCAATGACCCGAATCCATTCGTTAGCTTCGAGGGGATCTTCAGCCTTGACGAATAATGGGGGACGAGTTTCCGAGAAATCCAAATATGAAGTTTTGCGGGGTCCCTGCGGATAAGCCCTCCTGCCTTGCTGTTGAAGTTTTTGTCCCGCCATTTCACGAAGGAAGCTGGTGTTGTCAGCGGTCGCGGTGACCAAGGCGACGATAGCCTCGGCCAGCGTGGGTGGAACCGGCGGTGGATTTGGTGTATCTTCCTGGCCACGGGATGTTCTCGCGCCGTCATGTGCACGAATTCGAGATGGCATCTGAAGAAATATTTGGAAAATATCACATGCTAATACATACCACCATTTTACATTACTTAAGAGGTAATGTTACAAACTCAATGTACAACATGACATCATTACCTATTTTACATTAACATTATTTCTAAACTATACTACTACTAGTACTTATTATCCTTAGAAGCTTCGTTGTCGGGTGTAGGAGTCCATTCATCAGCTAGGTTCATTGAAGGAGAGGGCTTGAAAAGATCCAGTTCCCTGCCAAATGCTTCACCTGCTGTTCCAGAAGGTCCAGCTCCCATTCTGATAGGATCTGCAGGTACGTCAGGGTGCAGTTGCGAATACAATTCATGAACTTCCTCATGTAATGTATTGCAGTACACCTGCAAGTTATCAACGGGTATGCTAAGCTCCTCCACACGCGCTCGAGCTTTTGCCTCTTGGTCCCAAGCAATGGAACGCGAGTTAACGACCCAATCGAGTGCCAAATCTCGTTCGGCAAGCTCGTCTTGCAGATGCCGGATGTCAGTTCTTAACTCATTTATGCACTGACCATCCTCGACCCACACACTGTTTCTATGACGCAGTTCCGTTTGAAGCTGCTCCACCTGAGCTTCCAGATCACCAATGGGATCATTGTTGCTGCTTCTACTATCCTCATGCCTTGGAGCTAGATGATGGTGAGGCATGCCAATCAGTCCAGTGGACTTGCGCGCGGTTTTCCTTGTGCGTGGTGACATATCTCCATAACGGGAAAATCTTATTAGTATAGTTTTTAACATGATGCATTCATAATTACAGAATCAACCTTAGTTGATTCACAACCTTCTATACATTGCACTCTACTATCTGGTCTTAATATAAGTATTTCAGAAGGTAATTAGATAAGAATGAAAGAAATTTCTTAGATAAGTCTTTGAAAATTCTTTTTGAAAATGCCTCATAACATCTGCAGAGATGGGCTTCGCTCCGATACCAGCTGTGACGGAACCTCCCAAGTCATTAGGCCCACCTACAGTTGTCCTTGTCCATCGGACCTCAGACAACCCTGCAGGTCCACCTGATCACTTGACAAGTTCGATATCTGAATTCTTTACCTTGCCCAAGAGCGTTTCAACCGTCACACAGATATTACAACACATCGGAGGTACGAGTATGCAGAAGTAGTTACAACAACTTTATTTTATATTAAAGTAAAGAAAGAGTAGTGTTATTACAGATCAGAGCAAATATAAGAGTGCTGGAGTAATATTATTACATAACTTGGGAGGCAAAAACCCCTCCCGATAAATTTTTTTAAGGGAGGACACTTCCTCCCGAGGCTTCAATCTTGATTTTCTTCCTTAGGCACCACCTTGGAACAAAAGCAACAAAAATTTGCTGCTTCCTCACATAAAACAACATGGGACAAAGCCCTGAGTACGAAGTGTACTTTCGCAAGTCTTACCCGTCAAAATAAAAGACTCTCAAGGATATGCTGGCCTTTGAGAGTCAAGGTATGGCTAATCAATAATCAAAGACTCTGTTTGCAGAAATGCTTACTAATAGTGGATCCTTAAAAGTTCAGTTTATTAGCAAGTTAAGTCATTACGTGAGTTCTAGAGTTCTTTCTACCCTAGTTCAAGCACTTGACCTATACTAGCCAATTTCATATCAACCCTTCTTGTTCACTGGATTGCTATGTGTAGGGCAGTGACCAAGTCTTCATGTCCGAGAAGTAACGGCGATCCGAATCGATTAATACTCAGCTAAGGATCTCCAATCACACAACATATGTAGCACTTCACCCTTGCATATCTCAACTCGCCACCGGGGTTCTTAAGACTAGATCAGGTTCACGCCAACCGAGAGCACAGATACACCATCGTCTAGCCTCTTGCCACGGAGGGTACACGCTACTCTCGCCATCTCTTCACTCCCATTGCGTGTTATCTTATTCTGGTATTAGTCTGCCCGAGGCAAAGCTTACCCATGTTGAGGCATGTGACCAGTTAAAGGGTCCTCGATCATCAAGCCTACATCGACAAGGTCCTTAATCGACTCAGACGGAGACACTACACCAAGACTCTTTTCTCGTGCAAGTCACCCACCCAGTCTCAGCTTTATCATTTCAAACCCAAAGTTTGGTACCTGGCATAGGTACATTTTTTCGATGTTGAACCCATCACGACCATGATGGATCCACCATCAAATTTTATTTTTGAAAACATCCCACCCACTTGAAGCATCATCTTTTGTCAAAACAAAACATTTTGTTTTTCTAGAGCAAAGCTAAGCATAAGAAAAACCTTTTTATAAAACAGGGGATAAAGGAAAGGTAATCAAATTCTCAAGGAAGGAATGCATCAATTTGTTTGGCACGCAACTCATATCACCTAATGCATCAAGCAAGTGAGAAAGATTTTAAAATAGCAAGGAGGTGGCAAATGCACCGAGGCTTGCCTTGTGTTATAGGTGAGTCAGGCTTTGCTCCACAGATGTCAAAATAAAAGCAGTTCCCTGCTTGAGGTTCTTCAGGTGGTGGTGGTGGTGTAGTCCTTGCTTCTTCAACTTCTATCTCTTCTTCGTTTTCTATATATAGCCATATATAATCATAAATGCTCATGTAATGCAAAGATAATAAAAGTATATTATCTTAGGTCTTGAACAGAACTCGCCCGCGCGGCGATTTCGCACCAAAGCCCTCGGCGGTTTGAAAATCTAGCAAAGATCCCGCACACTATTTGCTTGGGTCACTGACAAATGCAAATAAGCCCTCACACTTTGATTTCTTCACATCCCGCAGTCCTTGACGGCGAACGACGCCAGGCCGAAATCCGGCGAACTTAAACTGGCCAAACTACGCAACGGCTAGCCCTCCTCTTTGTTGGACACCAAATTCAACCCTACGCGACTATTTCCCCCCACTTTATTGCTGGATTCGAGCTCTACATCACCCTGCCCACGGTGACAGCACGACGAATGGACTGACCGAGATGTTCCCGATGATCCAATGGATTCTAGCTCAATTGGATGCGTCAGAGAGTATCAAGAGCACCCAAGCATACTGAAACGAGGAACCAGAGGACATGAACGGACCTAAAACACGTTGGCCACGGCGAGGTCACAAGGTGCGGTGTTTCGGACCAATTTGGGGGAAATCCGAAATTGGGGAGCTCTGGTGAGCAATTGGAGGCACGACTTGGTGGATTGGGTGCTTGACTACCTTACGAACCCGACGACACACTCAATTTATAGGCTCCGGGGGCGGTGGCCAGTGAATTTGGAGTTGGCGCGGTGGCGGCGGAGAGAAGAGTTGCACTGGCGCAAGGATTGGCGGCTTTCAACGTGGCGGGCTCACTGGGGATCACCGGACATGCATAATGCGAGTGACTGCGACGTGGTGAATGCCGAGGCACGTGGCGCAAGACCGCGAGGTGGCTAACTCCGGCGAACCTATCCAAAGCGGCCGTGACACGCTCGGGTACGGTGGCCGGAGTAAAATAGTGGCCGGAGTTCATCCACGACGCGATATTTACTTACCCCACGACGTTATCTAACTGAGCTGAGCACGAATCACCACGGCGAGCACGAATCCAGGCGCACGGTCGCCGGCGGCAAAGGGGGGTGAACCTGCGATCTTATTCAGTCATTGTTCAATTAGAATACCATTCAGTCTATCTGACAGGGCCATTTACAGGGCATTAATCTCCGTTTTTTGTGTGGCAACTGGTTAATCTCTCTGTAACAAAGTTCTAGCCCTATAATCCAGCTACAAATCGACTATGGCAACTATCCTCAATCGAGCAACAGATCTTACTCAAAATCAAGCCCTAAGTTCATCCAACTTCACTGTCATTGAAAGTTCAGACTTAAGGTTGCCTGACAGCCCGACTTTGGATCCAATTTTCTCAAAAAATTTCATGGCACCAAGGCTTAATCCCTATAGCAAAGTTGTTCTCCTATAGTAGCTCTACAACTTTTCTATATTGACTTTGAGCAAAAACTTCAACAATCCTGAGATGTAGGGCTCCAAAGTCAGCCTCAATCAACTGTATTTTAGACTTAACCATATGATCACTAGAGTGGCCTTTTTGCATTTAGGCCCAAATCTCATGGTTTCTTTTGTAAACCTTCAAATATGTGAACCACATGACTTAAGATACCCTAATTCCATGTTATTTGCACTTAGGTCCAAAAGTGTGCAAAATTTACATATATCCCCCTAGGGTTTCTGTCCAAGGTTTTCCAGGGGTCTTTTTAGGGTTTTTGGTACTTCTAGGGTTTAGATGCCACTTAAGTCCATTAATGGTGACATTTTATGATCATTACTAATGAGTTTTGAAGTTTTCTCTTATTTAGGCTTTGTTTACTCTTTTAAGACCAGTTTAGGGTTAAGTACTCTACCTTAGGGTTTTACCCATGACATGTCACATCAATACAACTTGTTTGAAATTTTTGCCTAGTGAATGCACTCTAGGTGTGACAAACACATGATATGCTAATGCTTATGATGTTATGCTCAAGTTTTAGTGACAGTAACACTAGGGGTGTTACACCATTGACCACCGTCCTTGTGCTACATACCTGCACATCACAAAGCCGACAGACATGGTTGCACAACACATAACTCATGCCTCGATCAGTCCACGACTCGAGGCGAGATGCTACCCATTGACAATCACTCATCATCAACCTAAGCAACAAGGGACAAGTCAACCTTTTTTTAGCAATCTCCCCCTTGATGAGTGCATTGTCAACACCACCACATGAGCATATATAAACAAAAAGAAGAAGGAAGAAGAGAAGCTCACTCCAACGACCAAAAGCTAGATAAAAGCCAAAACAGGTCAACCAAAACGAGTAAAGCTTGGTCCCTAAAGAAATGGACAATGACTCAACATTACCAAGAAGAAAAGGCTAGTCCTCAAGAAGAGGAAAAAGCAGGGCTCAACACCACTAGCAAGCAGGCAAAGCCAAATGGGAGCACAAAATCAGCATAAAAACTGAAATCAAAGCTAGTTTCTCTAGAAAGAGGCAAATGGCTCAACACAACTAGCAAAGCTCCAAGCAGCTTAAATTTCTCCCCCATCAAAGCTCTCCTCCTCGAAGGGAACTCAACATGCTCAAAGCTTCTCCCAAAACACCAGACAAAAATCTCCCCCTTGTAAGGAGTCCAAGCTGAAAAGCTGAAAGTCGCAAAGTCTCCCCCCTTTGTTGGGAGTTGAAGCTCGAAAGACACAAAATCTATCCCCCTTGTTGATAAATGGACTCATCAAGCATAAACAAGGGCATGCTCTTGCTCACTAGCTCTCGTTAGATTTTCAATCTTTTTGAGCTTCGGCTTAAAGACGTGTTTTCACCATGTCTGGGGAAAAAATGACTCAGGAGGTGAAGCTGACTGCGGAAACGAAGGTAGCTAAAGAGATGAAGTTGGTTGAAGAAAAGAAAGCTGTGAATCCTTATATTGCTGGATTTATTGAGTCCATGGCAAAAACAAACATAGAGAAGATTACTAAAGAGATACTGGAAGGTTTGTTTGAAGATACTGGTGACAGCGATAGCTATGATGTAGAAAGTGGGGATGAAGATTCTGAAGATCGGCCCTGGTGGCCAAGCCATGTTGTCTTCAAAAAATCGACCATTAAACAGAGTCATCTTGAGAACATGAGCGGAAGGTACTTTTGGGACATGTCTATTGTGAGGGCTAGCGGAGACAACAACGTCTCTGCCCCTGAAGAAAACAAAGTTGTTATCTACCGAAGCTTTTTAAGGCTGGACTTCGGTTTCCTTTGAGCAAGTTTGTAGTTGAAGTGCTGAAGATCTATCAGATCTTCCTTCATCAGATCACCCCCGAAGCTATAATGAGGATGGGAATTTTTTGGGCTGTAAGGAGTCAGGGGCTAGAGCCAAGCGCGAAGTGCTTCTGCAATATGCACGAGCTCTTATATGAGACGAAGGCTACTGGCAAAGAACAGTACCACAACAACTTCGGTTGTTATGGATTTATTGCTCGCTCCAACGCAAGCCACCCGGTTCCAACATTTCGGAGGAGATGGCCCGGAGCCTAGATGGAAGAATGGTTTTATGTGAAGAATGATTTAAAGGCGAGGGAAGACATTAAAGAGATTACCCAGCGCCCCATCTGGTCTCGCTTTGGCCTCCGAAGGCCAAAGGTGGAAATTGATGACGCTGTAAAAGCATGTCAGAGGGCTTTCAACACTGTTTGCTCCTTCATTGGTACAAGAGATTTGATTCAAGAACATATAGCCTTCAAGGTATGGCCGCTTGTGGAAAGCTAGGAAATGCCGAAGGAGACCACCGCCGACTCTGGTAAGGGTGGTCTGGTCCGACTGAAGTATACCTTCAGATTTAGGGAGAAATTTGATGAACCGACCGACGACTGGTTGAAGTGCATCGAAGCTACCAGTGATGAGCTGCTTGGAGCATACTCCAAGGCTGAAGATAATGCCCTATCCACAGCCTTTGGTGGCAGGGGCAAGAAAAGATTAAACAGGGTATTTGATGCTATTGGCTTCGTATACCCTGATTACCGCTACCTGCTGCGAAGACAAGAGAAAAAGAGGAAGATTGCTGCTTCGGTCACCCCAGTTGAGCCTGTGCCGAAGAGCAGAAAGATGAAGGTTCTGACCCACCGACTGCGTTACATTGAACCGGCCGTGGTGCCTGGCTTTGGCGCAGGGTCCTCTTTAGCAGCCGAAGCAACACAGACTGCTTCGATTACACAGAGTGCCGAAGAGCCGACTGTAATGCCAAAGGAGCATACAGTCAAGGCAGTCGAAGATAAAGTTGATAAGGCTGATGAACCGAAGGTTGAAGAGATAATAAAAATGCCAAAGATTCTGAGCCCTCCGACAAAGGCAAATCTGTCGAAGGTGCAAAAGGCTTCTACCGCAACTCCCAAGAGGAGAAGGATGGCCAACATACTATATGTTGTGCTAGAGACTACAAAGGCGTTGAGCCCTGCTCCTTCAAAGAAAATTGCTCAATCTGAAGCCAAATCGCAAGCCGGAGCAGAAATTGGGCAAGCAGAAGCCAAAGCTACGCAAGTTCAAGCTGAAGCCAAAGCTGAGCCTTCAGTGCCCACCGAGACAGAGCCTGTCGCGCCTGAAGAAAAAGCGGCAGAGCAGATTGCTCCTGAAAAGATTGAGACTCATGCTCCCAAAGCTTTGATCGAAAATGTTGACTACATCATTCGACACGCTTCGGGGAAGAAGCTGTCCAAAGAAGAAATTCTGGAAGGCAGGCACTATGCGCGAAAGTTGAAATATCCGAAGGAAGCCTTGGTTTTTAACGGGAGTAATGAAGATGATTTCTTATACTGTCTCCCGGACAACAAAGAAATATCCGTTTGCCGGGAGATAGGTAGAAGCATGGGATTCCTGAAGCTGGAAGACGACCTTTCAATTTTGTCGAAGGATGATCTTGCTGACAGCCTAGCATACAGCAGTATAAAGGTATAGAAGTTAACTTTGAATTTGAGAATGAGGTGTTTCATTTGTCATAATCAATTCTTTCCTCCTCTTGCAGGGCTTAATTCTTAGTAATGCCCTTAGGGCGCAGAAAAATATTGAGCATGAAGGCTATACAATGGCTCTGAACAATCTTTGTTCAGAGGTGATTGAATTGAGAAACGAAGGTCTTGAAAAAGACAAAATCTTAATTTCTCTGGTAAACAAAGTGAAGGAAGACGAAGCTAGTTTCAAAGCTCAGGCCGAAGCCCAAAGGACTGAAATTGAAGACCTTCGAAGACAACTGGCCAAAGCTAAGGAGAAATGCGCACTCGCACAAGCTAACCAAGAAATTAGCGAATATTGGAAAAATCATCTAGAGAAAAATGTTGAAGAACTTCGCACATCCAAGGAAAGGTGCTTTGAAAAATCATTGGATTGAGTAAATAAAATAAAAGCTAGCTTCGCAAAAGTGGGTGCCTATTCTACGGAAGAAAATTTCATATGAGACGACCCCGAAGGCGTTGTTGAATGGATAAGTGGAGAAGCCGAGAACTTCAAAGAAATGTTGAGTGATCGCAGGGATGTTTGCGCGTTTTCCGATGCGCGGGGAATTTCAGCTATCTTGAAGAAGGCGGGATGTGATCACATTAAGACCATGGCCCAGGCCGAAGCTGCCTTCTCCGTAGATGATATGAAGGATCCTTCAGCTGAAGCAACCTTGATGGGCGGGAAATTTTACAATGATGTCTGGGTGAATGGTGGCCGAGAGATGGCCCATGAAATTATAAAGAAAAGTGAAAAAGACACCCATGACGCCCGAGCAGAAGCAAGGCGAGCTGAAGAAGCTGCAGAGTACGAAAAGCGTATAGGTATTATATTTTGGTTTTCAGCTTCAGCATTTATCTTTGTGGCATCGGATTAATTAATTTTTCCTACTTCAACTGAATTATCTCTGCCACCGGAACCGTTCGATCCCCTAGCTGATCCAAAAACAAAGGAAGCGCTGGAGATCATAAATATGGCTAAATCTATTATCGACGAAGTCGTTAACAAATTGCTGAACGAAGTTGCGGAGAAAGTTCTTAAAGAGGAATAGATTTTGTTGTAATAAACATTTTGAAAAGTTTGATGTATATAACAGATGAAGGAAGGTTAGGTTTCTATTGTAACAAAACTATGATATTTGATGTGTGTAACTTTAAATCAAATATGTAAATTATTGCAATTTATTTCTTTGCGAGGCATAAAACTTTACATACATATCGTTTTTGAGCCTTCGGCGAAAAACACTTTCCCTTCTTTTCATGCTTCATAAAGAAAAAGATACATGCTTCGTAAAGATATCCATGCATCGCAAAGAGGGATCCCTTCTTTTTGTGACAAGGCTGATGAAGCTGTATTTCCCGAAGCTTACTTCGTGCCTTAGCACATTTTCATTTTTACGAAGCATTCGCCGAAGATCAACTCCGTATTCTATTCTCGTGTCATTGATGTGATATGATGTATGATGTGATGCTATGCGAAATGATGTGATGATATGATGCAAAATGATACTAATGCCGAAGACACACACCCACACACCCACACTGGAATACACAAACTCTGCATCCCCTTAGAAACGACTTTTGAGCTTCTTCACCGTTTATTTTTCGGTGTTCACCGTTTATTTTTCGGTGTAAGTTCTGCATCCCCTTAGGAACGACTTTGGAACTTCTTCGCCTTCTATTTCGGCAGTATGAGTTTTGTATCCCCTTAGAAACGACTTTTGAACGTCTTCGCCTTATATTTCGACGGTATTTGGCTCTGCATTCCCTTTGGAACGACTTTTGAGCAGAAAACTTACGCCGCGCTCCCTTAGGAACGACTTTTGTAGCTTCGGCAATTTTGGCTCTACAGTCCCTTAGGAACGACTTTTGAGCTTCGAAATTCTGTGAAGAAGATTTTGGGCTTCGTAATTCTGTGAGGAAGATATATTTCATCCTGATAGAAGCAAAATCATTACAAGAATTTAAAACTAAATTTTCATTACTTGTTCCTTATTAAAAAGCAAAATGGCATAGAACACAAAAGCATTTCAGAGGTAGGATATCGCTCAGTATATGTGCTTCGATTCTGGTATGGTACTATTGACTGTACGAGCTCGGATTCCTCCCTGAAGTCACGTTGTTGCTGGGAGTGTTGACACCCTTCTAGCTGCTGGCTTTGGGAATAAGTGGGCTGCAGTGGTGGTGGCGATGGAAGCTGAGGCCAAGAAGCCTGTGAATGGCTTGCCGAAGCAACAGAGGCTACAGGTTGATTGCCCACATATTCTGATATGTAAGGAGAGCGGCACGAAGCAGTGTGCAAGACCTGCTTCGGCTGATTCTGCCGAGCTTCGGCTTCAGCGATCTCCTTTTGTTTCAGAATAGTGATTTGGCACATTCTTATAGTGTGGCCCTTGTCTTCACCATAGAATAAGCAATAAATTTTCCTGGGTTGATCCCCATATCTTCCTCCGAAGCCCCTGGCGCCTCTGCCCCTTGGAGCTGGCGGCTTGAAGGAGCTTTGCTGCTGTCCTGAAGACTATGAGGTGTGCTGTGACCTCTGAAGCTGGCTTCCTTTGTCATCATTCTGACTGGAGCTATGGATTGATCTGACATGCCTAGGGTGGATTCTCCCTCCGAAGCCCCTAACCATCTCAGAAAATCTGTAAGTTTCCTCCCTTCTTTGTCGGAAGTCATTGTCAGCTCGGATGCACTCATCCATTTCTGAAGTAACTTCTCCAGAGTTTGGGGAGGTTTCCTAGCGAAGTATTGGGCTGTAGGTCCTGGCCGAAGACCCTTGATCATGGCCTCAATGACAATTTCATTAGGCACTATGGGCTCTTGTGCTCTCAGTCGCAAGAACCTTCGGACATACGCCTACAGGTATTCCTCATGGTCTTGTGTGCACTGGTTTCGTCTGAAAGCCCTGAAAACTGGCAACCAGCATGTCCTTGAGCTTCTGCCATGAAGTGATTGTCCCTGGCCGAAGAGAAGAGTACCATGTCTGGGCCACATTTCGAACCGCCATGACGAAGGACTTTACCATAACAGTTGCGTTGCCTCCATATGAGGATATTGTTGCCTGATAGCTCATCAAAAATTGCT
Organism: Zea mays; assembly: GCF_902167145.1. Taxonomy (NCBI): domain Eukaryota; kingdom Viridiplantae; phylum Streptophyta; class Magnoliopsida; order Poales; family Poaceae; genus Zea; species Zea mays. The sequence goes on from NC_050096.1 coordinate 142,263,149, forward strand.
TTGGGTTCGAGTGCCCATCGTACATGGGTAGCTGAGGTGGCTTGTAGGATTGTGGCCATGGGATAGCTTGCAATTCTGCTGCCAGAGCAGAAGCATCATCAAAAGCAAAGGTACCATGATTAAAATCATCGTACCATTCATCTTCGTTGAATGAGCCCTCTTGATGAAGCTCTCGGTGTTGGGGCCTTCGGTCGTGATCATCTTGAGTAAGATGACGCACTTCCTCAGTAGCTTTGTCGATCTTCTTCTGAAGGTCGGCCAGCCGAGCCATCTTCTCCTTTTTCCTTTGCACCTGCTGGTGAATGATTTCTAGGTCCCTGATCTCCTGGTCCAACTCCTCCTCCTGAAGTGTTGGACTGGTGGCCTTCCTCTTTTGGCTTTTGGCCTCTCGGAGAGAGAGTGTGTCTTGGTTTGTGTCTAGTGGCTGCAGTGCAGCCCCTTGCGCTGTTATCTTCTTCGGCGACATGACGAAGGTTGATGCTTTGCCGAAGGTTGTGGAAGTGAGTACACCGGAGGTGGGCGCCAATGTTGGGGACTTGTTCTCAAATGCTATGAATTAAGAACAAGGCAACACAAAAAGAGGTTAATGGTTAATGTACTTCATCCTTCGAAGCATTATTTCCCTTAGGATATAACGATCTTCGGACGAAGGTTATGAAGGACGTACCTTCATCATCACAGTATATGTTAATGAAAGACGAAGCATATGAAACATGAGAAATAACATGAATAATCATATGACATTATTAATACATCTTTATTATATTATTATGAATAAATAAGAAGAACATTGGATTACATTTGTACCTTCGTCTTGATAGGAGGTGAAAAGTCCAAGCGTGACGCATAAGTGAATACAAGTCAGCGTGAACAGTACGAGGGTACTGTTCATCTATTTATAGGCATAGGGCGCAACCTATGTAAAATTACATTGATGCCCTTTATATTTACTATTGACTTAAGGACAATCCACCGAGGACTATATATCCTTTTCCCCTTTAAATCAGTTTCTCTTTCTGCCGTTGAGCCGAAGACCCTTGCGTGTAGCTTCGGAACTGCAACAACCTTCGTCTCGACCATGCTTTCCATATCGTGTATAGCTTTATTCCGAGTCCAAAGGTACCTATATGTATATTACACTTGGGAAACATTGTTAAATCATGTTTTTGAGGACCTTCGGAAGACGAAGGCCCCCAACAGAGGATGACTGTGGTATCATGAAAGCAATGTGTGACAAAGCGATGTACAAAGCTGATCGCGTTGGTCGAATCCTGATGAAAAGACCTGGTGTCATGGTGCTTGAGGACATTGTTGCTGACATGCTTGCTGTGTCCGCTAGTATGAGTAAACCTTCTCCCTCTGGTGGTCCTGCTGGAAAGGTCCCTTGCAAGAACGCTCCTGCACAGTAATTGTGTAATGAAAACAAATTTTGATTCATTCGAATAGAAAACACTTTCATTGAGTTGGTATTTCTTGTCGAGATGGCGTATGATAGAGTCATGTATGCGTGAGCATGCCGTGTTGACTTAAGGTTTTTCCGACTTAAGTCGATTATTCCGTTAGTAGGGTATTGTAATCACCCTCAAGTATGCAAGCATGAGCAAGTCGCACCGACTTAAGACGTTTCTGACTTAAGCCGATTGCTCCGTTAGTAGGGTATAGTAATCACCCTGAGTTATGTAAGCGTGAGCATGTCGCACCGACTTAAGATGTTTCCGACATAAGTTGATTGCTCCATTAGTAGGGTATAGTAATTACCCTAAGTTATGTAAGCGTGAGCATGTCACACCGACTTAAGACGTTTCCGACTTAAGTCGATTGCTCCGTTAGTAGGGGATAGTAATCACCCTAAGTTATGTAATCTTGAGCATGTCGCACCGACTTAAGATGTTTCCGACTTAAGCCGATTGCTCCATTAGTAGGGTATAGTAATCACCCTAGGTTATGTAAGCGTGCAGGTATGTTGTGTCGATTTAAGTCATTTCCTACTTAAACCACTTGCCGATTGAGAGTTTGTATGCGGTAGAACACAGAAGCTTTATTGATAATGAAACCTTTTGTTTACAAAGTATAGCTTGCCCACCGGAGTTTTGATATACTGCTACGGATAGAATTTCCTGAGGTGTTCAATATTTCATGAATTTCCCACTTTGGTTCCATCCATCTGGGTAAGTCGGTAGGATCCTAGCCGGGTGACCTCTGCAATGATGAATGGTCCTTACCATGGAGGTGACAATTTGTGTCGCCCTTCTCCCGTCAGCACTCGGCGGAGCACTTGGTCTCCTACTGTGAAGGATCGATGCTGCACTGCTTTGTCGTGGTAGCGCCTCAGAGTTTGCTGGTACCTAGCCGATTGAATGACAACATTCAAACATTCTTCTTCTAATATATCGACATCCTCCACTTTGTTTGCTTCTGCTTCAGCTATACTTTCAAATGTTAGCCTGGGTGCTCCAAAGGTCAAATCCACTGGCAACACTGCTTTTGATCATTATACCATGAAGAACAGGGTGTTTTCATGTAAGGTCCTGAAAGGGAAATGTGCCCTTGGGCAATTTCTATTATGTTTTGGTGATTAAGTGCCCAACACATTTAAATAAGTTCTTATGTGCTAAATGAAGAGAGAAGTGCAAATCAAAGAGAAGGTATGTTTCTAGACTTAGTACATAGTTTTTAAGTACTAATATGTTTTATCTAAGTGCTAGAAACAATGAGAAGAAAAGAAGAAAAGAATTTCAAATGACTTGGCTTGGTGTAGCCGAAGTCCAGCTCGGTCTGGCACACCGGACTATCCGGTGGTGCACCGGACAGTGTCCGGTGCGCTAGGCTGGCTTCCGATGAACAGGCCACTCTCGGGAAAAATCGGCGGCGTACGACTATAATTCACTGGACTGTCCGGTGGTGCACCAGACTGTCCGGTGAGCCAAAGGTCGCCAGCGCAACGGTCGGCCGCGCAATCCGCGGGCGACGCGTGGCCCGCGCCAACGGTCGGCAGGGGCACTGGACTGTCCGATGTGCACCAGACTGTCTAATGTGCACCGGACAGTGTTCGGTGCGCCATCTGACTCGGAGATTCAACGATCGTCTGTGCCAGAACAGGAAGGAGATCGGCACCGAACCGTCTACAGTGACTGTCTAGTGGCGCACCGGACTGTCCGGTGCGCCACCCGACAGAAGGCAAGGATAGCCTTCCTTGTTGGTCTCCAACGGCTTCTAGCTGCCTTGGGGCTATAAAAGGGACCCCTAGGCGCATGGAGGAGTCACCCAAGCTTACAAGAAACATTCTAAGACTCCAACTTCGCGCATTTGATTTTTTGAGATAGTGACTTGAGCTCCATTTGAGTTGTGAACTCCGTGGGTTGTGTTTTGAGCTCAAGTTGTGACTTGTGTGCGTGATTTTGCTGTGATTTGAGTCTTGTGTGTGTTGCTCTCCCCTCCCTTACTTCTATGCTTCTTTTGTGATCATCATTGTAAGGGCGAGAGGCTCCAAGTTGTGGAGATTCCTCGCAAACAGGAGAAAGACTAAGAAAGGAAAAACCGTGGTATTCAAGTTGATCATCAGATCACTTGAAAGGGGTTGAGTGCAACCCTCGTCCATTGGGACGCCACAACATGGAAGTAGGCAAGTGTTACTTGGCCGAACCACGGGATAAAAATCACGTGTCTCTTGTGTGCTTTCTCTTTGATTGTCTGTGTTCACAAGAGCTCGTTTCAAGCTACTTAGCCGTTCTAACTTTAATAACTAAGTTTCGTGGCTATTAGTGTTGAATTTTACAGGATCACCTATTCACCCCCCTCTAGGTGCTCTCAATTGGTATCGGAGACGTTCTCTTCATCTAAGGGACTAATCGCTTGAAGAGATGGATCCTAAGGGAAAGGGGATGGTGGTCAACGACAAGAAGAAGGAGTCCCTCTTCAACGAGCCAAGGGACGACAAGCCCACTGACTTAGGATCGAGTCACAAGAAGAGGGACGGGAAGAAGAAGAGGCGGATCAAGAAGATCATTTACTACGATAGCGATGCCTCCTCTTCTTCACCAAGAGACGACAACGACGATGACTCGTCTAAAAAGAAACTGGTTAATCAAAACTATTCATTTGATTATTCTCGTATTCCGTTCAATTCCAATGCCCATTTGCTTTCAATTCTACTCGGTAAACCTCCACACTTTGATGGAGAAGACTACTCTTTTTGGAGTCACAAAATGCGTAGTCACTTATTTTCTCTCGATCCTAGTATTTGGGAGATAGTTGAAAATGGAATGCATTTCGATAGTACGGATAACCCTGTGTTTATTAATGAGCAAATTCATAAGAATGCACAAGCTACTACTGTTTTGCTAGCATCCTTGTGCAGGGATGAATACAACGAGGTGAGCGGCTTGGACAACGCCAAGCAAAATTGGGATACCCTCAAGATATCACATGAGGGAAACGATGCCACCATGATCACCAAAATGGAGTTGGTGGAAGGCGAGCTGGGAAGATTCGCGATGATCAGGGGAGAGGAGCCAACACAAACATACAACAGGTCAAGACCCTGGTCAACAAGATTAGGAGCTATGGAAGCACAAGATGGACGGACCACGACGTCGTCCGACTAATGCTAAGGTCATTTACAGTAATTGACCCCCATCTTGTCAACCTTATTCGTGAGAATCCCAGGTACACCAAGATGACGCCCGAGGAGATTCTTGGGAAGTTTGTGAGCGGGCGCATGATGGTGAAGGTGCCTTGATATGTGGACGATGCTCTAAATGGTCCACTACCCGTCCACGAGCCTCAAACCATTGCCCTTAAAGCAACCAGCAACAGGGAGACGCTACCAAGCAAGGTGGCACAAGTGGAGGCCACGGGCCTCAACGAAGATGAGATGGCACTTATCATCAAGCGCTTCAAGACCGCATTGAAAGGACGCAAGGAGTACCCCAACAAGAACAAAGCAAGGGGAAAGCGCTCCTGCTTCAAATGCGGTAAGACTGGTCATTTCATAGCACAATGCCCCGATAATGATGATGAACAGGAACAAGAAAAGCATGGGAAGAGGGAGAAGAAGAAGGTTCACAAGAAGGTGAAGGGCGAGGTGCACCTTGGAAAAGAGTGGGATTCGAACTGCTCTTCATCCGACTTCGACGATGAAGGACTGGCAGCCTTGGCCTTCAACAAGTCTTCGCTCTTCCCCAACGAACGCCACACCTGCCTCATGGCCAAGGAAAAGAAGGTGAGTGTTCGAGATTCCCCTAAGTACTCTACTTCTAGTGATGAGGATTCCTCTGAGGATGAAGTAGATTACTCTAGCTTATTTAAAGGATTAAATAGAGCTAAAGTAGAAAAGGTTAATGAACTAATTGATGCTCTAAATGAAAAGGATAGACTTTTAGAAAAGCAAGAGGATATTTTGTATGAAGAGCATGATAAGTTTATTAGTGTTCAAAAATCTCTTACTCTAAAAATTAAGAGAAATGAAATGCTATCTTCTGAGTTATCTGCTTTCCATGAAACTGTGTCTAGTTTAAAGAGTGTAAATGATGATTTAAATGCTAAGCTAGAGGAAGCAAATAAATCTAGTTCATGTGTAGAGCATGTTAGTATTTGTAATAGATGTAAGGATTTTGATGTTGATACTTGTGATGAACACCTTATGACTATTACCAAATTAAATGATGAGGTGGCAAGTCTTAATGGTCAACTTAAGACCTGCAAAATTAATTTTGATCAATTAAAATTTGCTAGGGATGCCTACACCATTGGTAGACACCCCTCTATTAAGGATGGACTTGGTTTTCGAAAGGAAACCAAGAACTTAACAAGCCAAAAGGCTCCTGTTCTCAACAAGGAGAAAGGGAAGGCTCCTATGGCTAGTAGTTCTCAAAAATGTCATGCTTACATTTATGATAGAAAATTTTCTAGAAATGCTCATTATAATAGGAGTAATGATGCGTTTAATTCACATGCTATGTTTGCTTCTAGCTCTACTTTTGTGCATGGTAGAAGTAAGCCTAGGAGAAATCATGTTGTGCATCATGTGCCTAGGAGAGTATGTAATGAACCTTCTACTGTTTACCATGCTTGCAATACTTCTTTTGCAATTTTTTGTAAGAATGAAAAAGTAGTTGCTAAGAAGTTGGGATTCAAATGTGTCGGCGTTTCGGACCCTGGGGGACCCTCAACCGGGCCGACCAGTGAATTTTGTCGCTGCGTGCCCCTGCCCAGATGGGTTGGCGCAAGATAGAACACAAGGGGAAAATACGGCTCGTGTTATCTCGCACCAGGGGGTGCTCGTAGTAGGGGTTACAAGCGTTCGCGAGAGAGAGGGAGTGAGCCTGTTCGTTTGCTCATCCCTCCGCACGACCCTCCCGCAGGAAGGCCCTGGACCTCCCTTTTATAGATGCAAGGAGAGGGTCCAGGTGTACAATGGGGGTGTAGCTATGCGCTAATGTGTCTGGCAGAGAGGTGTCTGAGCCATGTGTACATGCCAACGTGGCTGTCGGAGAGGTGCTAGAGCCCTGTGTACGCGATAACGTGGCCGTCGGAGAAGTGCCTGAGCCCTGTAGAAGAACAGCTGGCGGTGCTGCTGGGATCCTGCTGACGCAAGGAGGAAGGGTGGGGGGAAAGCGCCATGTTGCCCTCGGAGGGCGCCAAACATGGTGTCTCCAGTGAGTTGCTAACGGGTGATCCCAGTGGACGCCCGTGCCCCGTTCGATAAGGGTCGGCTAGTGGCCCAGAGGCGCGCTCCAAAAGTACCTGCAGGTGATTTGCCGGACCCGGACCCATTCGATAGGGTCCAAGGGCTCGATGCCTCCCTCTGGTGGGATTCCGTTACAAAATTGCTCCCGCTGGTCTCGGAAATGTCCTAGGGTACCTCGGGAGCGTAGCCCGAGCCTCGGCCATGTAACAGATGTACCCAGAGTCATCCCTCACTCTGCATGCTCTGGGGCGGCTGTCGAACCCTTCCGAGGGGCCAGCCTTCGAACCCCTGATCAGTAATGGGCGTGGAGCCCGAGTGCTCTGGGGCGGCTGTCGAACCCTTCCGAGGGGCCAGCCTTCGAACCCCTAATCAGTAATAGGCTCAGAGCCCGAGTGCTCTGGGGCGGCTGTCGAACCCTTCCGAGGGGCCAACCTTCTAACCCCTGATCAGTAGGAGGGCTCGGGGGTCCGTTTCCTTCGCCGAGAAGGATCCTTTTCGAAATATCCCCTTTCCCGGTCCCTGTAGTAAGAGAGAGAAAGAGGAAGAGGAAAAGGACACGAATTTAAATGCCGCGGCGCACCTTTTTCGACGCGGTCATCATGGCGGAGGTGAAACGACGCCCGCTTCACCTGCCAAAGGTGTCGCTTGCCCTGCCGAGGAGTTAATGCGACGGGACGGGTGATTCACGGGGCGGCCGTTGCGCGTGCTCGAGTCATTCGAGGAATGGGCGTTTCACCTTTGAGTTTGAATTTCGCGGCGAGTTCGGGCGAAGTTTTGAATAGATCTCGCCCGGGCCTTTATATACCCAGAAGAGGGGCCGGCGGTGGCTCTTTACCCTGCCATTTGCGCTCGCCTTCTGCTTTGGTTTCCGCAACCTAAGAGAATAGCTAGGGAAAAGAAAACAGCGCACCTCATCCCCTCCACCTCCACCACCTTTGTTCGGCGATGGCTGACAAGGTGACTGTCGTTCCGCCGCGCGACCCGTGGCCTTCCTCCACCGTCGTCGTGGGGGATCTTGAGGCCCTTGTTGCCGATGGTTTGCTCCGTCCCCTCTCCGGTGGGCCGTAGCCGGAGTGGATGGCTCCGAGCGAGGCCGACCCGACTCCACCGCTGGGGTACGTGGTCAGCTTTATCCCCTTCCATGAGCGGGGGTTTGGAGTGCCAGCGAGCCGCTTCATGCGGGCGCTTATGCACTACTACGGGGTGGAGCTGCACAACTTTAACCCCAATGCCATTGCGCAAGTGGCCATCTTCACGACGGTTTGCGAGGGTTTTTTGGGGATTGACCCTCACCGGGATCTGTGGACCCATCTCTTCTCCGCGGAGCTCTTTGCCTCGACGACGGAGGCGAAGAAGGTCTGTATGGCGGTGCGGGCCGGTGGCTGCACCCTCTAACTGAGGCCAGGGCACATGCAGCAGTACATCCCCACCACCCTTGTGTC